>NC_056739.1:1055969814-1056569814 GCF_019279795.1 Protopterus annectens
TTCACCCTTGTAACCCAGAAATGGGGCACCCCAAAGGTCGACCTCTTTGCCTCTCACTCCAGCCATCAGCTCAGCAAATTCTGCACCAGGGAACCGTACAGCAAGGCCTGGAAAGTGGGATGCTCTATCCTTCCAGTGGGTCAACCTCTCTGTTTATGCATCTCCCCCTCTTCCGATCATTTCAAGGGTACTCCTCAAAATAAGGGAGGAAAAACTGAGGGCAATCCTGATTGCCCCCGACTGGCCACTCCAGTACTGGTACCCATTGTTGCGCAACATGCCACCATGACATCTCCCTCAGATCCCAACATTCCTGACACAGAGGAATGGAGAATTCATGCATCCCCAATTGTAGACCCTCAACATTGCAGCCCAGCTTATTCCCTGACCACTTCACAAGCTGCCAATCTAAGCAAACAAGTTCTAGATGTGATACGTGAGGCCAGATGCCCTAGCACTAGAAAGTCTTATGCTGACAAGTGGAAAAGGTTTTGCACCTGGATCAAAGCTAAGGGAGCCGGAGCACCATAGACCTCCCTACCTCTCATCCTGGACTACCTGGCTGACCTACTACATGGGGGTCTATCCTTCTCTTCTATTAAAATTCATGGCTCTGCCATCTCTGCTCATTTCAGCACAGAGCCACCTCTTTTCTCCCACCCTCTCATCAAACAGTTTGTAAGAGGGGCTAAACTTGAGGCCACCCAGACGAGCACCTAGGTTCATAGGTTAGTACTAAGCTAACTGCCCTTGCGAGCCATTTTAAGCCTAGCCAATTATCCCTTGTGAGACTCGAACCCTGCACTTTGTGTTTGTAAGGCAAACACATTAACCATTAGGCCACCTGCCCAACAAGCTCAGCAAATTCTGCAACTGGGAACCTTACAGCAAGGTCTGGAAAGTGGGATGCTCTATCCTTACAGTAGGTTAACCTCTGTCTATGCATCTCCTCCTCTACCGATCTTTCAAGGGTACTGCTCAAAATAAGGGAGGAAAAACTGAGGGCAATCCTACCCTAGCGTGGGACCTAAACTTTGTGTTGGAAAAGCTCACCCTTCCCCCCTTTGAACCAGCAGCTTCAGCAGAGTTAGTTTCTCTCTTGGAAGACAGCCTTGCTTCTGGCTATCACTTCAGCTAGAAGAGTATCCCAGCTACAAGCACTTATGGCTGTAGAGCCCTACATCACTTTCCATGCTGACAGGGTCTCCCTCAGGACTAACCCATCCTTCATGCCAAAAGTGGTGTTCAGTGTGGCTCTCAACCTATCCATTTACCCACCTATTTCCCTAACCCACAAAAACAATGGGGGAAGGATTCTGCACACTCTAGATGTGCACAGATAGCTCAGATTCTACCTAGACAGGGCTAAATCATTTAGAAATACTGATCAATTGCTAGTCAGCTTTGTTGCATGAGCAGAAGGCAAGGTCATATCCAAACAAACCATTTCCAAATGGATAGCGCACTGTATCCATTTCTGCTACAAGCAGCACAGGAAACCGCCCCCCCCCCAAGGGGGACAGGACACATTCTACCAGAGCAACCTCCACCTCTGCAACTTTCCTCAGAGGAGTCCCCACCCGGGACGTCCTGGAGGCTGCAACATGTACATCTATTCATAACTTCACCAAGCATTGCCACCTGCCTTTCTCCTTCAAATCCAGGACAGGCTTTGCCACCGCAGTCTTGCAGGGCATCCTAGCCAGCCCCCAGTCATCTTGACTGCCTCTACCCTTTTCCTCCGCTTTGAGTATCAACCCAAATGTGATGACTGCAACAGTGAAACACAAAGAACATAGTACAGTTGTGTACACTTGCCATAAATGTAGATGTTCGAGTGTATTCACTGTTGTAGTCCTGGTTTCCCTCCCTCCATCCACCTTGTCTCTCTCTCAGTATCTCTGTCTCTCTCATTACAAGGAATGTTTTGGTATTTACTTTCTACTGGTGATGTTCTTCCACCATTACATAGCTCCCTCTTGGGGGATTCTGACAGGGCAAGAAAAGCTGATGTAATGATGTCAGTTGCCTTATTTTATACCACTGATGACCTGACGTCAGTCATGGAGTGATGGCAACTGACGCAGAACTACTAAGCCTCTGCTATTTGGGTTGACTGAGGGCTACCCTGGCAGGGATAACCCAAATGTGATGACTGCAATATTGAATACGCTCCAACATCTACATTTATGGTAAGTGTACACAACTGTACTTTCCTAAATTTCAGAGAAATTACCCTGCTAAGCCTACTTTTGTTCATAAGGCAGTCCCGCCCTTCTACTAAAGGTAGGAAGAGTGGCAAACTGGCTCCTCCTGTTAAGGCTACCCAGTTTTTAGGGACTCCGAAGCCTTCCTTTCCAGACAAACCAGGTGCTGTGCGACTATCCATCTATTCTCTGAATAATGCTCTTCTCCAAAAAAAAAAAGCCAATCTGGTGGTCCCCTGCTACAAACAAACTATACAACAGAAGGAAGAAACTGTTGCAGAAAAGAGGAAAATCCCAGGATGCAAAAAACTCCCTCACCAGCCTCAGTAAGAAGCTGAGATCCCTCATAAAATCCTCAAAAGCTAGTTACGAAAATAAAATGGCCAAAGATTCCAAAGACAACCACAAGGCATTCTATAGTTATGTCAAGAATCTAAATGGCAATGCTCAGATCTGCTCTGAACTACAACAGAATGGCATTAAATATACTGATCCCAAGGATATTGCCAATATCCTGGCAGATCGATTTAGTGCCAACTTCACTCCCCTCTCACCCCCTAAAGGGCCCATCTCAATACCAAAAGATTACCAAATTCTGATAATCACAGCCACGCAGGTAGAAACAACACTCTCCAAAGCTAAGAATACAGCATTCATGGGACCAGATGACATCCCAGGCTGTGTACTACATGAACTACAAAATGAATTGGCACCCCACCTAGGTGTCATGTTTAATCATAGCCTCAGCTCAGGCTTTGTGCCCACTGAGTGGCACACAGCTACAGTTATCCCGCTCCACAAGGGAGGATCCACCTTGGATCCCACATCAGTCTGACAAGCCTGATCTGCAAGGGCATGGAACGCATTATCATGGAACTTATAAACAAAGACATTGGCAACCTCCAAACACTGGACCCCACCCAGTTTGGGTTTGTGAAGGGCCGATCTCGTCTCCTGAATCTGACTTCTTTGAGTCTGTCTCCAGAGCTGTGGATGAGGGTAAGGAGGTCCACACAGCCTATCTGGACCTCGTCAAGGCCTTCAATACCATCCCCCACTCTGGAATCATAGATAAACTTACTAAGCTGGGCACAAATCCTTACGTCACTCGGGTTGCCAACTGGCTTACTGACAGAACCCAGACTAAAAGTAGCTGCCTCCAAATCCAGCTCCAGACAAGTGGAGTACCTCAGGGTTCAGTCCTGGGACCACTCTTGTTTGGCATCTACTTCTCTGAAGTACAGGCCAACACTAAGGGACTCTGGCTAGCAACGTTTGCAGATGACTGCAAACTGGGAGCCATTATTGAATCCCCAAATGATGTGGATATTCGACAAAAGTGCCTTACAGAAACAGATGCCTGGTGCCAGAGCCATGGGCTCAAGCTTAATGCAAAGAAATGTATAGTCATCCCCTTTGGAAAACATGTACCCATGAACTACCACATAGGTGGCAGGACACTAAACATCGAAAGTGTGATGAGACTTAGGGACACAAGTGGACAGTGGTCTCACGTTCGATAACCACATCGCCACAACAATCAAGAAATCCTTCTACGTGGCACACCTCATCACTAAGGGCTTTTCATCCAGAAAAAAGGAGGTCATTGTCCCACTGTACTCATCCCTCATTAGACCCATTATAGAGTATAATGCCCCATTTGGTATGTACCTCACAAGACATCTGCAACAGCTGGAAAGGCCACAGAAATACCTCACTAAAAGAATCACAGGCCTAAAGCAGATGCCATATGCTGACCATCTAAAAAAACTTCAGCTATACTCTGTGGCATATCGTCTACTCAGAGGTGATCTCTGCTTAACATACAAGGCCATGTCAAACCCTGAGCTGTTGGACATGCTCCACTTAAAGAAATCCCAATCCCTCAGAGCCACACGCTCCAGGAATCTAAACCTTATCACAATGAACAAAACATGCTGGAGGGATAGGTTCCTGACCCAGAGACTCCCCATACTCTGGAATAGACTGCCCATATATGTCAAGCAGAGCACCTCACTGGCCCTCTTCAAAAGGAACCTTGATTGGATGGGAGATAGGAAATTCATCCCGGGGATCATGTCAGTCACCCTGCTAGACAGGGGCCCAGAGAAGTAAATATTGTGGGAAAAAATTTCCAGGGAATTGTTATGGCTAGGCTTGCATAGGCATTAGGGCCGATAGCCTAGTACCAACCTATGAACCTATATTCCAGCAAAATTTCTCTCTCTTCCTGTTTGGCTTCAGGTCACTCAGGATTCTTGGTTTCTGTCGATTGTTCATCAGGGGTACTTCATGGCATGGAAATCCCATCCTGTTTTTATAGGCATTTCTCAGCCTCCTTGGGAACAACTTCCCTTTTTCCCCAGGAGTTCTTCAAACTCTCTTAACTTGGGGTACTATTCAAGAAGTGCCTGTGTTCCAAAGGGGAAAAGAGTTCTACTCCAGACTTTCTAGTGCCCAGAAAAGAGGGCACTTGGAGACCTTTTCTAGACCTTTCTCATCTAAACAGTTTTCTAAAAGTGCCTTCCTTTTGGATATTGTCCAGTCAGGTATTGTTTCATCTCTTGCTCCCTCAGGCCTGTATGGTGTCTCTGGATCTCAAGGATTCTTATTTCCATATTCTGATCCTTCCTTTACAAGTTTGTGTTTCTCTGCTTCCTGGCATTTTCAGTTCTCTGCTTTGCCCTTTGGCCTTTCTACTGTCCCACAGGTGTTCACCAAATGCCTTGCTCCTGTGATTGCTTTTTTGCAGGCTTTGAGGGATCCAAGTATTTCTTTCCTTAGAGGACCTGTTGATTCAGGCATCCTCTCCAGAGACCCTTTTGCAAAATCTTAATTTTGCTATTTCCCTTCTTCAGAGCCCGGAGGTTCACTATAAATGTTAAGTCTTTTGTGACTCCTTTTCAGGATCATGTTTTTCTAGGTTGCAGGATTCAGACTGTGTGCCAGTGCTTGCATCCCTGCCCCCTCTGAAGGCCTTAACTCTTTCTTTATTTCACACAGTTCTTCCACTGACTTCCATTACCACCAGGGAGTTTGAGAGCTGTGAGTTTCATGGTATACACCGTTCCAATGCTCCCTCTGGCCAGACTTCACATGAGAAAGTTTCAGTGGTTACTGAAGTCAGTGTGGCTTCAACATGCACATCCTCTAGACTTTGTGGTTCCAGTTTTTCCTCGTCTCAGACAGGAACTTCATTGGTGGATTCAGCAGTTGTCTATGAATCCAGAGATTCCTTTTCATCCCCCTTTTCCCTCTTGGGAATTGTTCACAGATGCTTCAGATGTGGGATGGGGGCAACTTTTGGCTTCCTTCAGGCACAGGGGTTATGGTCATCTCATCAGCAGAAGGAGTATCTCCGTGTCAGATGAGAGCACTTCTGCTGGCTCTTCAAGCCTTCCATCCTCTCTTCACTCCAGGGCCTCTCAAGGTTTCCACAGACAATACCACAGTGATGTGGTATATCAGCAAATAGGAAGGAAAGAGATCTCATCTTCTTTGCTGGTTAGCACATCTGGTGTGGGATCTTGCTGTTAAGTTTCAAGGGACTCTTCAGGCAGTTTATATCCCTTCTGGTCAAAACACTGTGGCAGTCGCACTGAGCAGGTCCTTGACTCAGTCCTACGAATGGATGCTTCATATGGACATGTTTCTGGACATTTATCCACTTGTGGGGTACTCCAAAGGTGTATCTTTTTGCCTCCCTTCTGAACATCTTCCTCTGCTTTTGTGCCATAGTCTCAGATCATCTGGTATGGAAGATGGACACCCTCTCATTCCTTGGAATGGGGTGTTTTGTTATGCATTCCCTCCCCTTCTCATTCCAAAAGTCCTGTTCAAAATTCAACAGGATGCTACCAAAATCTTGTTGGTGACTCCCTTTTGGCCGCAACAGCACTAGTTCTCTCTATTTTTACATCTAGCCAAGGGCAGTCATCTCAAGTTACCTCGCAGATTGGATCTAATCACACCATGGGATCTCTCATCCATCCGCACCTGTCCACACTTCAACTGACACTGTGGGTGATTTGATTTTGATTTCTCATAGTCGCCTGTTTTCAGAGGACATACTGCAAGTCCTGGAGGCAGCCAGAGAGCCTACTACTAGGAAATCCTACTTATCCAAAGGGGAATAGGTTTTTTTTGTCACGCAACCTGGACCCCCTTATTGTGGATGTTCATCTGGTTCATTTGTGTGAGTTGCTCAATGCTGATTTGGTCTGTTTTTGTATTAAGGGCCGCTTATCAGCTGTCTCTGCTTGTTTGCCTTTTCCTCCTCCTGTAGCTTCTGGATTTGAGGTAAAACAATTTCTTAGACATCCTTAATATTAGACCTCCCACTAAGCCTGTTCCGTCTCCCTAAGATCTTGACTTTGTTTTGGAGATGTTGACTTGGGCTCCGTTTGAGCCTTCTGCTTCAGCCTTCTTGCATCATTGTTCCTAGAAGATTGTTCTTTTGTTAGCTCTTACTTCTGCCAGATAAGTATCTGAGTTGCAGGCCCTTATGGCTTGTCCTGCTGTCTTGATCATTTCTAGAGGACAGTGTGTTCTTGAGCACTAACCCTTCTTTTATGCCTAAGGTGGTTAATGAACTTTCACTTAACTGGTCTGTTAATCTGCCTACTTTTTTTCCCCTCTTCACAAGATGACAGTGAGAGTGCTGCATACTTTGGACATGCATAGGCAACTCAGTGTTTATTTGGATAGGACTAAAGCTATTAGAAAATCTGATCAGTTTTTCTTTTCATCCTAGATCATTGGGACTTGCTGTATCCAAGCAAACTATTTCTTGGATTTCTAAGGCTATTTCCTTTTGTTACACTTCTCGTGGTAAGAGCCTTCCTTCAGTTGAGGCTCATTTTGCTAGAGCTGTGGCTTCTTGTGCTTTTTTCAAGGACTTAGATACTAACTCTGTATTCTTGAAGCAGCTATCTGGCCTTCTGTGCATACCCTTTACCAAGCACTATAAGTTAGATGGTATCTCTAGAGCTAGGGCTGGTTTTGCTTGTGCCATTCTTTATGGCTTTTTAGGGGATGATCTGCTCCTTCCCCTCCCCAGTTTCCTCTTGAGCTTTGTCACTTTCCCATATGGTAATGAATACTGCAACAGTGAATGTAAGGACATAGTACAGTTTAAAATCTTATCATAACATGGATGTCCTTGTCTTCACTGCTGCAGTTTTCCCTCCCTCCCCTAGTCAATTGCTTTCCTGGATGTGAACATTACCTCTTGGGTTCCTAGGATTGGTGTTCCTACTGGAGCGATCAGTTCTTTTTATGGTAGGCCTGAATGTCACCTTTATGCTCTGTGCTATGCAAGGAACATTTGGATGACGTTTGGCATACCTTTTAAATAAACAAGTAGTCTTTGGTAGACTGGCAGAATGTTTGGGTTTCCACAACAGGGAGCCCCTATATGATGATGAATACTACAGCAGTGAAGGCAAGGACATATCTACCATTATGGTAAGATTCATCATTAGCAAGGGATTGAGCTCCAACATTGCTTTTAAAGGACAGAGGTGTAGGTAGCTATTCTGGAAACTTTTGCCTTCCTCTGATCTTGCATCCACCCAACCTTTTTTGAAGGTCCTATTCTGCTCTGGAATTTAAAAGAAAATATCTTTCTGTTTAATGCTCAGTGTCACATAAATTGCAGCAAGCAGTTAGCTACAGTTTAAAGTGCTTCAGTTCAGACTGCAAATGCTGGAAAATGCACTGAAGCCTGACTTGCATCTGATGATCATTTCCTCTATCACTTTACTTTGTGGATGGCTGCTCCCTTTGCCCCACATGAGCTGTGCTGCTGAAGGGACTTCTGGCACAATAGGTGGTCCCTTAAGACCCCCCCCATAAGTTCCTCAGTAAAAGTCCTTTGAACTGCCTCCTGTTGGTGGGTGCCCTGTGGGTCCCACTTGCCTTGACTTCTGGCCCTTGCTTTGCAGGAGGTTGCTCACATGGGGGGAGGGTAAATGGGCAGGTTCTTTAGGATGAGCATGCTTATGTTCATGGCATCACATAGCATGTGGTTTTTACTAGTATTCTCAAGCAGAAGAACTGCTCGAAATGACACAAACCTGATTGGTGGAAAGTATAAACCGAATTAAGACCAATCAAGGAAAGTCCTGTCTGTAGATCTACAGAGACAGTAACAATGCATTTTTTTCTTTTCTGTTGATGCTCCAACCCTTTGGATGTCTTTCCAGCCAATGAAGAAATTGAGTATATTAGAGTGATCAACACAGCATAGCTGTTTTTTGCCATGGCTTAAAGGCCTCCTAGGTACAAATCTTAAATCAAATGGGAGTCTTTTAGTTGACTGTCTAGTATAGTCAGTATGTTTTGTTAGGGCCTTGCATAAGAAAGGTTGGGTCATATTTCTTGAAGATAAGTCTGTGCAATTCTGTCTGTTCTTTGCAGTCAGAAAAGTTTATTTGCAGGTCTGAAAAGACTTCAGAACTGTGATTGTTATCTAAAGGTTAAGAATACAGTACTTAGTTTCACCTTGCTTAAGGATTCTGGGCCTAAAGACTTTATTCTAGAACCTGCTTTGTGCGTATTAATGCTCTTTAAAGACACTGTATACAGCTTTACAGGTACATTTTAAACACAGTTCACTTTTTAAACTTCTAGTTGCTGTTGGCATTTTCACGTGATATTAACTGAATCTAGATGTAGATATATACATCAGTCGGTAGCAATGACAGAATGAATAGAGTTTTAAAATACTAAACCTTACACCTCTCATTTGCAAAGGAAGAATCATGCAGGTACAGCTTTGCTACTTAACCATATATTCATAAGACCCTTTCATTTGTGTTAGCCTCCATATTCAGGTCTCTTGCCATCTGAACCTGAAGACTGTAGTGACATACACTTCATTATCCTTCTGTCCCATCACATTTACAAATCTTCTTTGTGAGATGGATGCATTCTTTGTCAGCAGTATAACTACTTTTTATATTTATATCTTTTAAAACTGTACTTAAGTAATCTGGTGTGGATTTGCAGTAGTGGCAGTATTGTAAATTGTGCTTTAAGATTTGTGCTTCAGTAATTTATATAGCTGTATATACCAGAGTAAAGGTGCATTACAGCACCTTTCTGTTTACTTTGCTGCTGATTTTCCCGTACTGTTTGAGTCTGCCACACCCCCACTGAGGCATTAAGCTAAAGTTTCTGAAATTTTAAGCACAGGACTTCAACTCCGTTTTGAATTTTTTTCTCCAGTCCTCCCACCCTTTTCTTGTTGTGAGTTTAAAAGGCTGTGCCTCTAACTTCTTCCCTTAGTGACTTCCAGAGTCTGTCCCTCCCCTCTTTCATTGCTGTTGTGTAACCTATACAAGTACTTTTCCATCCATTGTTTTTTATATATCCATAATACTAAGTACTCACCTAGCAAATCAATATTGAGTAAACTTCTTTTACAAAAAAAGTCTCCTCATTTTCCCAGAGCTCCTATTTGCTTGGAACCCTAGCCACACTCTAAGGGGGTCCTAAATTATCTTGTTACATCCCTGATAGATGAGAGATGTATTTTATTGTTTTGCACTTCAGTTAACTGTTTATTGTGTTACTGCTTTGTTACTTTGTTGATTTTTGCCTTTAAATCATTCTAAAACCACTAATACTTGAAACTGCTGTGTTAAGGTAGTTTTAAGTTGTGTTGTAGTATTACACTTGCAAGCAGTCTTTGGTGTTACATCAAGAGGTTAGCTGTGCCCTTTCCAGACACAACTGTCTGGAAAGTAAAATTTATCAATAAAACTTCTTGGAACTCAAACCTAGTATGGCTGAACCAAAGCCATTGTCCAAAGACTAGCTTAGAGCAGCTAGTTTGCTCCTGAAACAGCACTACTATCAAACCTTAGCACAATCAAACCTAGTGTAATGGTTAACCCCAGAGTCCACCCAAAGAGATCTCTGTATAACCCAGTCCACAACCTCCAGTAGCCCATCTAGATACAAGTCAGCCAACGTGGATATGCAGTTTCCAAATGTATCTATCTAGATTGGTAGAGATGGGCATCTTGAGACAATGCAACAATTGTCCTTTGTTAACAATCATTTAATCATTAAAAAAAAAACACGGTATGCGAGAGATGGACATACAGTTGCACTGGAGGCAAAAATCTCATAAGGTTGTCAAGAACACACACATTGCATACATTACTCATAATGGCCACTACACACACACACACACACACACACACACAAACCAATGCTGAAGCACTAAAAATATATCTCCCCAAACCTCAAAGACCTCCTAAGCCTGTAAATGTTAATACCTATTTTCAGCAATCTGTAAAGCCCTCATCAAAAGCAACACCAAACACCACACATACTCCTACAACCAGTGTAGCCCCAAGAGCAAAGCCCATAAGGCAAGCCAACACATTACCCAAGACTCTTGTCATAGGGGACTCAAATGTACCACACATAGATGCCCTTCTTACCAGACTGAGCAAGGAAAAGATTACTGTTAGCTGCTTATCTGGAGCCAGGAACCATCAAGTTACGTATGCATTGAAGCCACTACACCACAGGTACAAGTATGTTTCTGTCATAGTTCTTAGAACTTGATGAACTGAGATGTACTTCCCTGGAGAGAGACATCATTGATCTCTCTAAGTATGTCTGAGGCAGGTAAGTGCCTTGCATTGGGCAGCATTCTACCTTCAAGTATGATGCCACAGTATGAACAACAGATGATTGACTTCAATAATTTGCTTAGTTTCTGGTCTTCCCTGGGGGCTTCAATATTTATCAGCAAGGGAAGATGTGGTTAACAGACCATGTTTTGCAAAGGATGGTTTGTACCTGCTCCCCTAGGCTTCCAAATATTGGCTAAAACTTTTCTAGGCAATGCCAAATTGGCAACCATACTGACATAGCAAATAAAACCCAAAGAAACCTAAAGGTGTTACTTCTCAATTGTAGAAGCTTAAACAAGAAACTCCACACCTTACAAGCTCTCCCCACACTGGAAAATATAGACTTCTGTGCCATTACCAAGACAGGTTTAAATCCACAGAAAGTACTTCAGCAGTACAATTCTGCACGTTTCGACCATCAGCTGCACAGACAGTGACAAGGGGGGGGGTCTCAATCTATGTTGGCAACAAGCATAACTGTACATTGGTTAAATAGGGTGATGCCCTGGAATTTATTCATGTGCAAATCACCATAAACAAAGTCCCATACTGTATCCTAGCAAGCAATAATTCACCCTCTATGTCCACAGAATCCCATAGCTCTTATCTAGGTTTACTAGAGACACTCACCATTAAATCAAATACCCTAGTCATGGGAGACTTTAATTACCCTCTATATACTAGGAAACATACTGCCTCATACTTGCAGGCATAATTAATTCCTGGACTTTAACACAAATACCCTTAGTGCACACACCCATCAGGGGTTCAAACAGACTGGAGCTGGTACTTACCAATATGGGAGAGCACTGCACCCCCCCCCCCCCAGTGTCATGTTCTCACTGGTAATATTGGACCACAAAGCTGTCTCCTTCAAATTAAAAAAAAAATTCCAGCAAACACTGTAATGGGAACTATTCCAAAGCAAGCTACACCCTATTAAGTGATAGTTTATCAAAATTCAGTGTCCCTACCATCCCATAGTTCACAGTAACCTATGTGGAAGTTTTCAAAGAGACTATACAACTATGTAAATGGCTATTCAGAGGATGCTGTACCTTCTAGAACTGGGACCAAAACAAACTCTAAAACAAACCACACTGGTGGAATTCTAACCTTAATAGAGTATGTAACAAAAAGAAGAAAGATGTGTCTAACTTTAGGAAGAGCAAATCCCATAATGATAGCTCTCTCAAATGGAAATTGAGGACTAGTTAAGTCCAACAAGGCCAATTATGAGGTTAAGGTAGCCTCAAAGGCTTAAAGACCACCACAAAACCATATACATCTATGTCAGAAACCCCAAAAGCAGCACACATCATTATGCCAGTCTGGTGGTCAATGGTTCCACCATCAATAAGCAGAGCAGCATAGAAAATTTGCTGGCTGACACATTCAGCTTTAACTTCATTACCCACTCCCCTGCCTCCTTCCATGAAATATCTACTAGAAAAAAAAAAAAAAAAACAGGCTGCTACTGACTGAGAACTCACTTTATTACCAGATTAAGTGCTTTTGTCTACAAATGTCAGAGACTTCATCAGAGTTCTCCATCACTGGCAGCCTGTTTTTTTATTTTTCTCTCTCATTCTGAAATATCTACTAGCATAACTAAGCTAAGACCAAAAACATAGCCTGAGTGTGGGCCTCAACAACATCCTAAGATGCCTTCTAAATAGCTGGAAGCATGACCTATCAGGATTGAGTCAATTTTCAAAACAGGCTCTGTACCATGAGAATGGATGACTGCAATGGTGGTCCCACTTCACAAGGGTGGACCATCAACTGACCTCAGAATCTACAGACCTATTTGACTATTTGACTAATCTAATATGCAAAGCCATGGAATGAATTATAACAATGATCAAGAAAGCATAGGCAGCCTTCAGACACTGTACCCAACCAAGTTTGGTTTTGTCAAGGGAAGATTATGCCTACTAAACCTGGTGGATAACTTTGAGAAGGTCACCAAGGCAATGGATGAGGAGAAGATGGTGCATAGTCTTCTTTGACCTGGCTAAGTTATTTGATTCAATACATCACTTGGGTATAGTTGATACACTCCATACTGAGCCTGAACCCTTATATAATTCACTGGATTGCCAGCTGGCTTGCAGACAGGACCCAGGAAGTCAGGATTTGGTGGTACCACCTCCACTTAGAGACCATTCACCAGATGGCTACCTCTGGGGTCTGTGCTGGGACTGCTGTTATTTGTCATTTACTTCTGGGAGGTAAAGGCAGTCAGGGGCCTTTGGCTGACTAAGTTCACAGATGACTGCAAATTAGGAGCTATCATTGATTTCCCCCTTGACACACACATCTTACAGAAGGTTCTAGCACAGACACACGAATGATGCCAAAGGCACAGACAAAACTCAATGCCAGGAAATGCTTTTGGGAAAACTGCCTCCCAGGCTTATGTCACCAATGAGACACCCCCTAAGAGCTATCCCAGTAGTCAAGGAACTGGGAACATATGTAAAAAGTAATCTGGCCTTTGTCCAATATGTAGCCAAGGTAGTAAATAAATAATTCTATGTCATCTATCTTAAGAAAGAGCATGGCATCCCATTCCAATGATGTCATAGACTATAGTACTATATTTGGCCATTTTCAGACCTAGAATTGAGTATATGCCCCCATTCAACATGTACATGACCAGGCGTGCAACAGTTGGAATGCCCATAAAGGTTCCTTACCAGGTGAATCCAGGGTATCAACACACTGTGCTGTATGGATCGCCTTAACGCCCTATCTCTATAATCTGTCTCCTATAGGTTACTAAGAGGCAATCTATCATCTTCTGATCCAGCTCTTATGGACCTCTTGCACATCTGCAAAGTGAACAGCATCAGAACCACTTGATTCAAGGAATTAATATTTGCTTGTGACTTAAATAAGAAATGTTGGCAAAACGTGCGTCTCGGAGGATCCCTATGCTCTGGAACAGTTTCTCCATCCATGTGAAGCAGAGTCTAACCTTAACTATATTGAAGTATAACCTTGACCAATGGATGGGAAATTGGAAATTCACCTCAGGTCTGACCTCCTTGTCTCTGATAGTTTGGGCATTACTGTATGCATCAGTCTAAAATATCTCCCCACATAACCTCTAGAAACTTATAACCTATCCCATTCTAATAAACACTTATAATACATAGGGACACAGTTTGGTTGAGTTGCTTGGTTATGCTTATAAAAAGGCACTGGTAGTTGACCTATTATACAATTATAAACCTAAAAGTATCCCTTCATTACAGTCTAAACTCATTCATTAGTAACCCAGTTTTACCTTAACCAGTTGGAGTAATTGTGATCATCACTGGATCACTGCTGCAGTAGCCTAAGCTATGAGAGAGAAATCCTTCATTTTCTGAAAAACACATTCTACACTGCTTATAATGGCTGGCCAGGGCCAGTGCATCTTTCATGCATCCAGACCATTTCGTTCAGGAAAACAGATGAGAAAATCTGTGATCCAGCCACCAAGCCCTTCAAGTCTTTCCCACCACCAAAGAGCAATCTGTGGTATGCTAGCTTATTTTTGTTGCTGGACAGGTTATGTACCCTTATGGGGAAAAAAACCTTCCACAACTGAATGTTATGGCAAAACTACTTTACTGCATTTTGGGAATATACGACCTTGTCAGTTGAACTACTATGTTTTAATTTATTATTTTAAGTGTAAACTTTTTAAAAAGTTTTCATTTGTTAATAATTTTATAAATTACTTTTGGGGCTTGGGCAAGTAGTTTTACTTGTCACTGTGTAACTTTTGAGAATTTTTTTTTTTTTGGTAGGTTCCTTTTATTGATTACTGCTGACATTTACAGTTTCAGGCTTCTTTGTCAGCTTAACCATGAAGCAGTTTACTGGTTCCTCAGTTCTTACTTCTCTGCACATAAGAAAAAGAAAATTACTAGACAGCCTTTACCAGTTCAGTAGGTTGCTTCCTTGTCTTGGCTGCTGATGTTTGAACCAGGGGCTATTTCAGGTTCCTCACTCATTTTCCCTTATTTCCTCTGGTTTATCCTCTTCAGCCTGCATAGACTGGGATTTAGGTATGTCCTCTGTGGAGTGTTCTGTATGGACATTGATAGAACTACTCTTGCTGATATTGGAGGAAGGAAGATGGGATGTTTCTCTGGTTAGCCAGACAAAAATGTCTGTTTCCTGTGGTGATGCCCGGCATAAATTGGGCTGCTTCTGTTCCTTGTAAAAAGAAGCCAAAAGTTAAACATTGATCTTCCCCTGTTTCTGTTATCATGGATAGGGAAGATGTATTACACTTGGCTGAGGGCTTAGTTCATGCTCTTAAAATTTCACATGCTAGTGCTTCTGATAAGTAAAAAAATTCTTGCATTTCTGAAGATCCATGGTGTGATGAGCAAATAGTGGAGTTGGAGAGAACAGATTCAATTAATTGTCCTCAGTTAACAGATTCTGAAGAATGTTTCTTCTGATCTTCCCTATGAAGAATATCCCTTTTCTGAAATCATTTGTAGAATGAATCCGTATTTTCAATGGAAACAAGATGACATTCCAATTTGAAGTAACAGCAGCAAACAAAGGAAGGCAGGACACTGCTGTACGAACTCCGTTTAATAAAACTTAAATAAATCCACAGGTTAGCGCTTTCGGGATAACACCCTTCTTCAGACAGTTTAAAATGTTATAACAATTCAGTTAAATACATCACAGATAGTAATCTGACATTCAAATCAACCAATCACACATTAAATCATCAGTAAAAAGCATTAATAAAAAACACGCCTCCTTTGTAGAGCCGGTTTTAAAGGGACCAGGTCATTTAATCCTGGTTCCCTATGAGCTTGCAATTCTATAATCCAACGTGACTCAAGGGATTCAATTTCAATTTGAAGTAATGTGACTTATTACAACTGAAGTTTCCTCATGCTACTGCTCTTTCTGTTCTACAAGCTTTGGAGGATGTTTTTATTATAACCTGCACCATTTCTGATAGCCAGCCTGCATCCCTCTAAGAATGCAGGTAGACTTTGTAAAATTCCACAGTCTTATACCTATTTTATAGTCCCAGATCTGACCCTGTAGTGATTTATTTTTCAAGTCTTTCTGCTGCTAAACACCTACTAAATGCTAATCTCTCTGAGAAAGATGGGAAGGCAATTTTGATGGATTTGGGAAAAGTGTGTTGTTCCTTTATTTTAATAATTTGTAATTGTCCAGCTAAAATGTTTCTGCTTGCTTTGTAGAAAATGAAGAAGTCAACTACTGGTTTTCCTTTATCTGAGGGCAAATCCTTTCTAAATATTACTTCTGTTTCTCAAGTAAACAAATGATGTGGTGGTGTCCTGTCTCACCTTCATTCTTACAAAGATGGGTTCTGTTCTGATCCAATCCATGGATCCGACTCCGCCTTTATATCCAAGCTCGAGGTCTTCTACAAGCTCGTGGCTAAACCCTATCCCAGCATGCCCTAGAAAACCTCCCCAGATCTCGTTTGCCGCTAAACAAGATCTGGTGCTCATTCTACTGGCTCTGGCCAAGTATACTCTCTATTATAATCTCTACTGTTAGCAATTGCTTATACTTCACTATTATTTAACTAAAATAGCTAGTTATTATGCTAGGCAGTTACTTTTGCTTTTTATGTGACTATTTTTTTCTGCTGTTGGCAGTCACCTTCTGTCTAGGCCTTGTTGTCCCTCTCCTGGCTTCTACCTTAATAGTTTAAATAGCCCATTTAAGTTAGAGGGCTCTTATTCTTCTTGTTTTTCTCTTCAAGGAACCTTGTTAAAGACAGTTTAAGTTAGAGAACTGCCTTCTCCTTGGCCCATTTAAGTTAGAGGGCTATCTTTTCCCCTTTCCATCTCCTGGGCATAGCCTGTTCAAGTTAAAGGGCTGTGCTTTCCTTTCATCCTCTAGAACAGTTTTCCTAGTTTCGTTTTTACTGTTTAAAGTTTTTGCTGTTTAAAACAAAAACAAAAACCTCTCTAGCTAATTTCCTCTGACACTGTCCTCTTTCAGGATGTCTTCTAAGGATTGAAACTTATCAGGTTTCAAAAAAATGTGAAAAATGTGGACAGAATGTCATTAACTGATAGACGCACAATTTGTCTATTACCTAGGAGCTGTCCATCTCCAGGAATTTTGCTCCATTTGTCATTCTTTTAATCACAGAGCTCTCCTGGAGAAGAAAAACAAATTGATACTGGGAGGACTGTTGAAAACCCCCTTCTCAGAGGCAATACAAGAAGGTCCGGCTTTATCAAAAACTAACGAATCTCTAACTTCAAAATTGGAGAAGTCTGGGAAGAGATCTTCATCTTGTGCTCTATTTGAGCTGTCAGAGAAAAAGATTGCCAAAATTTTGACATTGGATCCAAAAAAATCTACAGCTCCAACATCATCTGCCTCGGTGCCGGTAGAATTTGAGTTGTGGAGCCAGTCCCCAGTCTTGGAGCCATTATTCCCTATTCTAAGTTCCCCAATACTGCAACATTCCAAGTCTCCAGCCCCCTTGACTTGGTCTTCCAGGAACCTGTCAGACTACGTGAATCTAGTGGAAGGGGGCGTTAAGGACACTAGAGCTGGACAAGTTATCTGAGCCAACCCCGAGGGCTTCAGATCCAACCACATCCTCCCCTTATGCTCTGATTCCTCCTCCTCCAATCTGACCTCTTACTTAGGAGTCTGAATGTCTTGAGCTTAAATTAGTGGAAACATTGGACCCAAGACCTGTAACAGGATCTTCGGATCTGAACATTGCTCTGACATACTGTGCTCCATCTGAGCTCAAGGAGTCTAGGAGCTGATGCTCTCCAGTTGAGTCCAGGGGGTGAGTCGGATCCGACAGTTGTCTGATTTGACCTTGCCTGTCGAGGCATCGACTCAGGTCTGCTTGGGTCCTACCTCAGCCTTGGGCCCATTGTCCTTGATTCCAGGAGCTCCCTCAACTTCAGACCCAGGGATATCCTTGGATCAGGGACGGGGGGCTTTTGAGGTGAAGAGTACTGTCTCCACAGACAGTTCCACTGTCATCTCCAGACGTTCTACCCCCAAAAGCACTGGTGTCTGCCTCTATATCATTGCATCCACAGGGACGCAAAGGTCTGAGGCCTCAGGATGCCCCACAAGGCACCCCCCACTATTATGAAACCTCACCAGAGGTTTCCTGTGGTTTTTTTAATACATTTATTTTTTATGTTCAGTGTGTCCACATTTTGGAGTTTTTGGTTTGTTTACCTCTCCATAGTACCCCTCTGAAGAGGTCCCTTGGAAGATATTCTAAGAGGAAGCATTTAGACTCCCCAGAGGACTCCATTACTTGTGATACAAACCTTGATGAAGCTGAAGGGTCCCTAAGGTCGCCTCTGGAGACAGCTTAGAAATCCTGAAAAAGAGAGGTGGCTGGAAGTCCTCTAATCCTTCACCAGAGGAATATGTATACCTGAAGGTCTTCCTATCTCATCTTTCTTCCACTTGGGTGTCTCCGCCTTTTGACGAACTTATGGACCTAGTTTCTCTGAAGGTGTGGGAGTCTCCAGATTCAGTGGAACCTGTTGGAGGCCAGATAAGTTTATAACATCCCCGTCGAGACAAAAACATTTTAACTAAGGGTGTCCCAGTAGATGCTATACTGGTGGCGGCAGCCACCAAGGAGGAACTCTGCAACATCCATCTTCTGTTCATCTACCGAACAAGGAGTCTCACACAGTGGACAGATATGGAAAGCACTTTTTCTTCAACTTTTGCCCACCGATCACTGACTTACCTTACCAATTTTACTAGATGATAGAGAGACCTCTTGAAAGACCTAGGAAATGTTCTCCTTTGTTCAGTAGCTGAAACGGTTTCAGATAGTTTCCTTTTGGTTAATTATCTTAAACTCAGTTGTCAACTCCTCCATGAGGCTGATTTCTTACGCAGCGGATGGAGCAAGTAGAGCAGCGGGTTCAGAAATTTCCCTAAGGAGACATACTTGGATGCGCTTGTGTGACTTTGTGGAGCCTGTTAAATCTTCCTTTGTGAATGCCCCATTCAATGGCTTGTCACTGTTTGGGCCCAAAGTCAAGGACCTACTAACCAGGTGTGAGCAAGAAGGAAAGACTTTGTCTGCGGTAGGAGTCCATTTTTCCCAGCCTACCAGGCCTTATCCCAAAGGTCAGAAAGGTAGTGGAAAAATGTGGTTCAGAAAATCTGAGGGCACTTTCCAGGACATGTGGTGAATCTTCCCCCAGGTATAGAGAGGGAAGTAGTAATGGAAGATGCTGACCACGTGGCAGAGGCAGTCCACATAATCAAGACGATAGAGAATCTATCTTTGGTAGGCCCTTTCAGCACTCCTGAAAGGAGGCCTGGCTGTCCATCTCTGGAGGCACTTGGGATCCACTTATCCTTGTACCCAGAAGCCTGGCAACAAATGAAAGACAAATGGATGCAAAGCATCATATCCAGCGGTTAATACATACCCTTTTCCTTCCACGTTCCAAATATAAAAAAGATCCCAGACATTCCACCCAGTCAAAGGGAACAGGCAGCATTAGAAATTCAAAAGTTGTTAGATAAGAGTCATCCAAACAGTCCCCGCAGACCAAATAGGATCCGGAACTTACTCAAGATTCTTTTTAGTTCCAAAGAAAACAGAGGACTGGAAACCAATTCTGGATCTCAGCAATTTAAACAAATCAGTAAGAAAGTCCAAGTTCAGGATGGTAACACTGCAGTTAGTATCCACTTTTCTGGGACAAGATGATTGGATGTGCTCCAGGATGCATACTACCACATAAAAATGGACAGGTGATCCAGGAAGCACCTGTGCTTTCGGCTGGGAGCCAGTCACTACGAGTTTTGAGGTCTACCCTTTGGTGTCATTACAGCCCCCAGTGTGTGCACCAAATGTATAGCAGTAGTCATGGCTCACTTGAGATGCCCAAGATTCAGGGTGTTTCCATACTTAGACAACTGGTTCCTAAGTGCCACCACTGAGCATCTACTAACAAAAGCAAGAGACACCACCTTGCAGCTCTGCTTTCACCTAGGAATTACAATAAACTGTGAGAAATTTGCATTTGCTGCCTTCTCAGTCTGTCATATTTATAGGAACAAAATTGGATTCAACAAACATGGTGGCCAGACTTTCCACAGAAAGAGTTCATTCTACGACATCAGATTTTGAATCTTCTCATAAAGAAAAGGGCTGAAGCAAGGATAGTCTTAAAAGTCTTTAGGATCATGCAGCAGCAATAACTCTGATCCCCTTAGCATGTCTACACATGAGAATTCTCCAGTGGCTACTGTCCCACTCGGTGGTCAGTGCAGGAATTTGCCACTGTCCCACAAAATATTAATAACAGAAACTTGCTAAAAGGACCTTCATTGATGGCTTTACTCCACTCATGTGACTCTAAGTCAACTGTTTGTACTTCCCCAACCACTGGCCACAGTGACCATGGGCGCTTCTCAGATAGGGTGGGGGCATTATCTGGGAAAGACAGTCCAAGGCACCTGGCAGGATCACGAGGCCCATTTGCACATCAATGTCCTAGAGAAGGAGAGTGGTGCTTCTAGCATTGCAAGCATTCCAAGACTCTCTTCCGCTGGGAACTATTGCAGTTCAGACAGACATGTCTGTTGTATGGTACATAAATAAGGAGGAACCAGATCTTATCCCCTTTGTCAAGGGGCCCTGAGAGTATGGCAATGGGCAACCTCCTCCCAACGTTTTCTGGTGGCAATGCACATCCCAGAAAAATCCAACGTGATAACACTCAGACACAGCAGAACGATTCTGATGCCTCATGAGTGGTCCCTAAAACAGGAAGTAGCAGAAAACATTTTCTGAAAGTGGGGCCAGCCTTGCTGTGACCTCTTTGTGCCCTCTGTGAATGCCAAATGCAGCAGCTGCTTTGCCCTTAATCCCCCTCCAAGGGAGTCACTTGCTCACTATTCGCCCTTGAGTCTTCTCTATGCTTTTCCTCCCTTTCCACCAATACCCAAAGTAGTTCAGAAAGCCAATTGTTTGTGAGGGGACTTTATACTCATCGCCCCATATTGGCCTTGTCAAATCTGGTTCTCTCCTTCCTGTGGCATCTTCAGGAGAAGCCTTGGATTCTAGACCCAGTTCCAGATCTTTTGACTCGTGCATCAGGAACACTCCACCTTTCCCTTCAGACCCTCAAATTGACAGCTTAGCTGCTCCAATTCCATCAATAGCCAGGTTTCCCAACCTCTCCATCAGTTAAATACATTCTAATTTCTTCCCATAAGGCTTCGACAAGAAAGATCTATAGAAGCAAATGAAAATGATTTTCATTACGGGCTTGTCATAACCACATTGACCCCTTTTCTTCCCCTATCAATTCCATTATTGAATTCCTAGCAGACTTGTTCAACCAGGGGGCAGCTGCGGCAACTATTAGAGTTCAGCTAGCAGTGATCTCCAGTTTTCATCTCGGTGAATCTGGCCTCAATAGTGTCTCAGACTATGCAAATCATTTCTTAAAGGTACTTTGTTATTAAGACCACCTATCGGAGATCCCCCCAGCACCAAGGGACTTAAATGTTATCCTATCTTGTTTAATTTTCCACCTTTTGAGCCAGCATCATCTTGCGAACTTAAGTTTTTGACATGGAAAACTATTCTCTTGATAGCAATTACTTCTGCTAGGAGGGTTTCAGAGATAAAAGCCTTCTCAGTAAAGCCCCCCCTATTTACTTTTCTATAGAGACAGGATGTCCTTGTGAACAAACACTTCTTTTTGCCAAAAGTATGTTCAGAATCAAATTTGAACCAATATATAGAGCTGCCAGTCTTTTATCCAAATTACCAGAATAAGGCAGAACACATGTTACATCAACTGGATATGTATAGACAGTTACATTTCTACTTGCATAGGACTAAGGACTTCAGGAAATCTGACTAGCTATTTATCTCTTTTTCAGATTCAAGGAAAGGTACTTCAGTCTCCAAGGTGACACTATCAAAATGGCTTTCAGATTGCATAGCTTTCATCTAGTCGCAAATCCTCTCAAGAGTTAAAGCCCACTCTACAAGATCCATTGCAACATCATCTGCCTTTCTGGCTAAACTGCTAATTGATGCCATTTGTGCTGTAGCAACATGGGTAAGACCACAAACCTTTATAACTCGATTTGGCCTCCAGGAACAGGACTCCTCTTGGTTCCATGATTCTAAAGAATATTCTCCCTCGAGCCACCCAAGAAAGATGGTGCTATGGACACTGTCCCATCCTAGTAAGAATGAAGGTGAGGTAGGACAACAACAACACAAAGAAGTTATGTACTTAACTTAACATTCCATGTGTGTTGTCCATCTTTGCCTTCATTCTTACATCTCATCCTCCATTCCCCCAGCCATTTTTTTACTCCTGGAAGACCGAGTTGGTATAATTGGATACCATTATTGTGTGGCCTTCTTCATTGCACTCTAGTTATTCAACTGTGATTATTTTCATAATACTATTGTAACTGCAAACAAGATCTGAGGAAGCATACTGGGATAGGGTTTAGCCATGAGCTGGTAGAAGACCTCGAGCTTGGATATAAAGGCTGAGTCAGATCTGTGGATTGGATCTGAACCCATCCAAGTAAGAATGAAGCTGAAGATGGACAACACACATGGAACGTTATGGTGAGTAGATGACATTTTTTTTTTATTTTTTGGAAGTTTATTTCCTATGACTCAGCTCATGCCTCTTCCAGAGTAGTAGTTAATTTTTATGAGAAAAGTTGTGTAGTTACATTCTCAAAAGATGTTTGAATATGTAAAAGCTGAAATTTTTAATTCTCCCCTTGATACAGAGGTTTTGTTTGACCATCTGCTGCCGTGGTCCTTAATGTAATGAGAGAAGTAAACCATTTCAAGGGATGATTCAGATTTTTCAGCTTTCCTTCAAGTTTGTTAAAGGGTTAATCCCTACTTCAGGATCCTTTTATAAAAAGCAAAATTGGAAGGCTCAGCAAACTTCAGGCAAGCTGATATTTAAAAAGAATAGCAAGGAGGTTATAAAAAGAAGAGGGAGCCTCCCCAGAAACAGACAGTTCATTGAAGCTACTGTCTACAAAATGTAACCCACCCCACCCTGGTTACCCTTTTAATTCTTCCTCAAAAGCTGCTTCTTCAATTCACTCTTTGGCAGCAGATAATCTCACAGATGAGTTCTGAGCATTATCCATCAGGGTACAGATGGCAGTGGGGGTCCTTTCCAGGGGATTACTCCATCAGATCATACTACTTTAGTCCTCCCCTGCCATTCAGCATCTGTTGGCTTAAGAGGGTAATAGAGCCTGTCTCTCTTTCGCAGAAGATGTTTTATTCAAGGATATTTTTTGTACCTAAGAAATGTACATGGAGATCAGTCTTGTCTTTCCTTTCTCAGTTTGTGAAAATTCCAAAGTTCAAAATGCTATACCTTCACCTTTTTGCTTATTTTTACTCGTTATTGCTTATTCTAGCACTTTTTATTCTCTCCTGCATACGTTTTACTATATTTTTATATCTATAAACTAATCTGCACAGTTGTACTAAAATTGTCAGCCTTACAGGGCCTGAAAATAAGGTTTTTACTGTCACACTGTAAAAGCTTTTTTAGAAAGGTATTAACTGGAAATTTTCTCTATTTGTTAAGCATCTGTTTCGATTTCCTGCCAAGGAGTGTATCATAACTGAATTGTTTGCAGTTAAAAGCATTTCCCTCTCTCCCTCCCTGTTGGTGTCTTGTTCTTGCACTCAGCGGCTTTGCAGTTGCCTGCCCTTACTGTAAATTTAATCTGGGACACTCCTCCCAGTCTAGAGTCATTAGCTTCTTGTACAGAATACAGAGAGAACATTTGAGAAGGCCAACCCACTTAGTTTCTTAGCTTTGCATTATAATTATCTTCTGTTCCTCCTTTCTCCCTTTCCACATTCTCAGATTATGTGGCCCAGGCAGGTATGACAGTAGCCCTGAGCAGTATCCTACTGTCACCCAGAATGATGCTGCAGAACAAACAAAAAATGATTGACTTCAACAATTGGCTAAGTTTCTGGTGTCATTCTAAGGGGATCCAGTATCTGTCTGCTTGGGATGACATGATTGACAGACCTCGATGCTTTGCCAGAGATGGCCTGCATCTGTCACCTCTGGTTTTTCGGGTACTGGCCAAGTCTCTTACCACCCCTATAGTGCCTTTTTTAGGTAGTGTTCCAAAGACCAATCTGCCACCATAACAGCTATAAATAAATGCAATATGACGGTCATGCTGTTCAATGTTGGAAGTCTAAATCTCAAGATACACTCACTCAAAGCACGCCACAAAATGGAGAACATCGACATTTGAACTGTAACAGAGACCTGGTTTAAAGTGGCAGAAAGAACCCCTGTACTACCAGGCTATAACTCATTCCATGCCTTTTAGCCCTGAAACATGGACCGAAGCTCCAAAGACGGTGTTGTCTCCATATTCATAAAGGATATGCACACTTCCAGACTAGTAGCCCAACATAATGCATCTGAGATACTTCAGGTACAACTAACATTGGGTAAGATGGTGATCCAGGTCATAGCCTGCTATTGGTCCCCAACCATGTCCCTAGACTCTCATTCCACGTTGCTAAGCACCCTGGAATCTATCAAGGTCCAAACCAACAGTCACTTACTAGGAGACTTCAACTGCCCCTCCATCAACTGGGAAAACTGCTCAAGCACCAATACACTGGTCCAGCGCTTCCTGGAATTCATCAGTTCCAGTGCCCTGGACCAGCTTATTCTGACCCCCAAAAGAGGAAGCAACATCCTTGACTTGGTTATTACTAACATGGGCAACTGTTGCTTTACACCAATAGTCAAGCCCTCCCTGGTCAGATCCGACCATAAACTAAATCAACATGGAAATCCACATCTCACCCACACCCCCCGCAAAGGTAACAAACCTTGAAAAACTTCTCCAAAGCTGACTTTAAACTCCTAAAAACAGAGGGGGCTAACTTCACAGCACCCATGCCAATGGAAAATAACTGCATGACTGCTGAATCATACACTAATGTACTGTACGAACATGTACATAAATACATGGAGCTAGCCATACCCAATAGAACCAAGATGCTGTCTTCCAAATAAAGGAAGCCAATCTGGTGGTCCCCTGCCATTAATAAACTCTACAACAGAAGGATGCAACTGTTACAGAAAAACGTGAAGTCCCAAGACTGGAAAAACTCCCTTATTAGTCTCAACAAAAAGTTGAGATCCCTCATCAAATTCGCTAAAGCCAGTTATGAAGGCAGAATTGCGGCAGACATTAAAAACAACCACAAAGCCTTCTATAGCTATATCAAGAACCTCCATGGCAATACCCAGATTTGTTCCAAGTTACTGCACAATGGTACTTCCTATACTGAGCCAACAGATATTGCCAACATATTGGCTGACTGATTCAGTGCCAACTTTACCCCTCTCTCCCCCCTAAAGGACCAGTCACAGTACCAAAAGAATGCCAGGCACCCAGCATTACTGCAGCAGAGGTTAAAGCTGCATTGTCCAAGGCCAATAATACAGCTTCCATGGGACCCAATAATATCCCTGGCTGTGTTCTACATGAACTACAAAATGAACTGGCACCACATATATGTGCCCTGTCCAGTCATAGCCTCATCTCAGGCTTTGTTCCTAATGAATGGCGCACTGCTACAGTCATCCCTTTCCTTAAAGGGGGAGTGACTACAGACCCTGGGAATTATCTCTCCATTAGCTTGACGATTCTGATATGTAAAGCTATGGAGCACATCATCATGGGCCTGATTAACAAAGATATAGGAAATCTCCTAACTCTAGACCCCATGCAATTTGGCTTTGTGAAAGGGAGATCATGCCTGCTCAACTTGTTTGACTTTTTTGAGTCAGGCTGTGTATGAAGATAAGTGCATACAGCCTACCTTGATCTGGGCAAGGCCTTTGATACCATTCCTCACTCAGGAATTATTGATAAACTCACCAAACTAGGCATCAGCCACTATATCACTAGTTGGGTTGCAAATTGGCTCACAGAACACACAGTGTGAAAGTAGCAGACTCAAAGTCAGACTGCCAACCAGTCACAAGTGGAATCCCACAGGGATGGGTCCTGGGTCCTCTCCTGTTCAGCATCTACTTCTCAGAAGTCCAGGCCACCACAAAGGGACTCTGGCTGACCAATTTCGCAGATGACCGCAAGCTGGGAGCAATTAACTCCCCAGGTGATGTAGACATCCTATAGAAAGGCTTCACTGAGACCAATGACTGATGTTGAAACCATGGCTTTAAGCTTAACGCCAAAAAATGCGTCATCATCCCTTTGGTAAAAACTCCATTCCCACTAATTACCACATTGATGGGAACCCACTAAACACTGAAGGCATTATAAGATATTTGGGGACGCAGGTTTACAGCAACCTCTCTTTCAACAACTGCATTGCCACTGTCGTCAGAAAGTCCTGTGTGTAGGCACATCTCATTACAAAGGTTTTTGCATCCAGGAAGAAAGAGGTCATCATCTCTCTCTACTCTTCCCTCATTAGACCAATCATCGAGTATAATGCCCCTTTTGGCATGTACCTCACGTGACACGTGCAACAGCTGGAGAGGCCACAGATGTACTTCACAAAGAGGATCCTAGGCATTAAACACATGTCCTACATGGACAGACTCGGAAGACTCAAGCTATTCTCTGTCTCATATCACCTACTTGGAGGTGATCTCGGCTTGACTTACAAAGCCATGTCTGACCCAGCTCTGTTAGAAATGCTGCATCTAAAGAAATCCCAATCCGTCCACACCACACACTCCAGAGACCTCAACCTCATTACTGCAATCAACAAAACATGATGGAGGAGCAGGTTCCTCACCCAGACACTACCCATCCTTTGGAATAGAGTTCCCATACATGTCAGGCAGAGCCCACCTCACTGTCCCTCTTTAAGAGAAATCTTGATGAGTGGATGAGTAATAGAAAGTTCACCCTGGGGATCACTCCAGTGGCTCTACTTGATAGAGACGCTGGGAACTAACATTGGGTGGCATGATGCCAGGGCACTTCTATGGGCTAGGCTTGTAAAGGCTCCATGGCCATTAGCCTAGTACACACCAATGAACCTATTACCTCTTATCCTCCTTTTTGTTAACTTTAGATTTAAAGTATGCTTTTCACATTCTAACAGCCACAGATTTCAAGTGTTTTAAGATTTTTCTGTGTCTGGATTACACTTTCAGTTCTCTAAATAACCCTTTGAGTTACCTACTTTTGCAAGAATGTCTACCAAGTGTCCATCTCCAGTGGTAGTGCATTACAGACTGCAAGATATTTGCATTTTTCTTTAGATATTTTTCTATGCTGAGTCTTTTTCAACATGTTGGAAATGTCTCACTTTGGTGAGAAATCTCCTTTATAGACTGGGTTTCCAGGAGAACATTTAAAATTTTGTCTAATTCTGAGCCACAAATGGTATTTGTGTGGTGTCTCCTGGATACGTCTGTTCAAAGTACTTTTCTTGCACAGGAAAAAAGTAGATCTGTGTCTATAACTATTCCCAAGTTTTTTACCATTCAGAAGAGGGCTTCATCAAGGGAATGTTTCTGAATTTTAGGACTGCTAGTATGTGATGGTCATGATTCTTCTAGCTAGACTCCCAAGTGATAACGATTTATTGCTATCTAAAATCTGTATGGTCCCAACATCAACACCTCCTGACTTTTCAAATTCCATTTTTGCTATTCCTAGAAAGGGAGATGCTTTAGTGCAGGGACCAGTTTTGTTATATGAATCCAGGTTTTCTATTCTCACTTCCAACTCCACAACATAATGTAACAACATATGCGTAATATATTCTCTCAACTCTGTCATTGTCCCCAGTACTTATACAAATCTTTGCAGACAGTACATAAATGGAGGGTTCCAGATCATACCATCGGTGCAGATTACCCATGTTAGCCTGGGGTATAGCAGTTCAGCACAATCTCACTCATGCTTCTTTCATTCTACCAGAGCAAGACCTTATGGTAGAACAAGCTGAGCGGGGCCAGGACAGATCCTTAAGAATGGGAATTTAATCAGTGTGACTTTCAGGATTTGATCCAGCTGTAGGAACACCTGAGCTAGATCTGTTTGCCTATTTTCACAAAAAGGTACTGGAAAATTTTTGCTTCAGTACTCCTTGCAAGTAAGCTTGTAAAATGGATTAATTCCCATTTTCAGGGATGGGGATGCTCCTATATGCCTTTCCCATAATATCCAGAGTCATTGACACTCTACAAAGATCATTGTGTTGACTGTGTTCTGTTAGCAGTAGTGAATCCTAATATTCAGACCATCCAATCCAATATGTGGGTCCTCGAGCCACAGCTTGGATCCGGTGTGGCAAATTTAGTTCTCCAGCCTTGAATCCTTTAGAATCTTTCTTTGCCATTATGTCCTTATCCCCCAACCAACTTAGATCTCATTTGCTGACATTTAAGTAGCAGCAGGATCTCTGGAGACAAGTGCTCCACCTCAAAACTTTTTTGATAGTCTTTGTCTTATAGACAGAGATTCATTGCTTATAACATAGCATTTTACAAGAGATTACAAATCTCTGGGAAGTTTTTCTATCAGTTAAACTTTTCTCTCTCTCTGGCATTTTTACCTTCTTTCCTTCCCACTTTTAGTTTCATTATATTCAGTAGTTAGTTCTTTATGTATTTAGAGTTGTATAGATAAGATAGCTTGGAATATTCTTCGTATGTTGCTATTAGTGTTGTTCAAGTACGTAGTGTTAAGTCTGTTAGACTATTTCTTAGTATTTATATTTAGACTGTCATAACATGGAAGCTAGTTTTTAAAAATGTACTAAATGTGGTCCGAAGATTCCTCCACAAGATTTGCATGACATTTGTGTGGTGTTTCTGGGGGATATCCATTTATCTGTATCCATTTTGCTGCTTTTGGGCCCAGGGCTTTAGTGGACAGCCAGAATAAGCTTATTAAAGGGATTCTTCCTTCAGATTTGGATGCGCCTCAACCTACAAATTATCAGAAAAGGCAGTGAAAACAAGACTTGGATCAGAACAAAAGATTGAACAGTACTTCTGCTCTGAATCTGGCTACAAAGGTTCCTAGGATCGAGGAACATGTCGCTTAGACCCAGACTACACTCCACTCATGGATCTAGAGATTGGGCACCCTGTAAAAATCTGGGACTCTCCAAGAAAACAATTTTCTGATAGAACAGAGGGCCTTTCTTTGAGACCCTCTTTGTGTCAACTAGGTCCTTTAGAAACATTTCTAAACCTCCAACTGAGATGTCATTTCTAGCCTTTTGGTTCTGAAGACAGTAGGATCTGTTCACTTTACCACTATCCAGGTACTCTCACTAGTCCAACTTTCAGCTCCAGACATCTTTGAACCATTTCTCCACACAGTTTCTGTGGCTCGGAGACCTGCAGTCCAGGTTTCATCAGCTCTGGGACTGTTGGATCTCTCTCAAATGGTTTAGACTTGACTGGTCCAGTTCCTGAGTCTTTGGTTCAAGGAGATGAGTGGGCACTTGTGTTGGTTGCTTTGGAGACATTCACTTTTGATTCTTTGGGTCTGATACCTGCACTGATGCCATCCCATGTGGTAGGTAAACATATCCCTCTGGTGTCAGTCTCACTACTCCATGGGATCTGTCTCAACAGGTGTTGTCCACACTGAAGAATTCTCTGTCTTCTGAGTCACAAACAACTTCAAACTACTGTTGACCATATGTAACATTATGCTTTAAGAACATGGAGAGATTGGTAATGTGGTGGAC
Source organism: Protopterus annectens (assembly GCF_019279795.1). Classification (NCBI taxonomy): domain Eukaryota; kingdom Metazoa; phylum Chordata; order Ceratodontiformes; family Protopteridae; genus Protopterus; species Protopterus annectens. Next base: position 1,055,999,463 of record NC_056739.1, read on the forward strand.
AGTGCAGCAAGAACAGCTGCAGCAAACATTGCAATAAGACTCCATGCCTGGCTGCTGTTATGTGATTTTGCTGACATTGAGTGCCCTCTTTTAAGGTACTGCTTTATTCAGATCTACGGTGAAAGAGAAAATGCAGAAGAGTAAGCTATATGACAATACTGTGTATGTGGTGGGAGTCAAGTCTGAGGCCCCCCAGTGACTCTTTAGCAGGAACAAAAAAGGACCCCATTCAGTCTGGTTTCAAAAGTGTAGATGTTAGTTTGACTCCTCTTATGACAGAGGCTGCCATGATAGAGGTGGTCCATTTAATGGACACAGACCCAAGAGCCAAGGAGGTTAGCAGAACGAGGGATTCCATGGGCCATTTTCCTGATAGATGATCCCAGAATCTATGAAGGCCAGTCTGACTGCTTCACCCTGGAGGCAGTAGGGGGATGTGCATTCCTCTGCCCACTCCCATGTTTCACCAAGATGTGTGAGAAATGGGCTAAGAAGGATTATAGGCTGCTGTGCACGAGGTTTTCTCTCTGCTACAAAGAATGTGACATCCAGGAAGTCTCTTCAAACCAGAGTAGTCAGTGTTTTATTTAAGATTATTTTTAGTTCCAAGGAAATTGAAGGACCTCAAGCCCATATTGCACCTTGGCCTCCTGGATAAATGTCGAAGACTCACTTTTGGATGGTCTTGGTGTAGTCCATTCTTCTGTGTCTTCAGAAAAACAAATGGATGTGCTGCTATATATTTCTGGGATGCTTACCTTCATCTATGAACCTATGTAATGATTGCAAAGGAGTGCAGTAGGTTTCTATGCTTCTATTTTGGAGCCAGACATTACCATTTCCAAGCCTTGCCATTCTATCTCATCTCATTCCCATGGTATTCAGCAAATGTATGGCAGTAGTAGCAGCCAAGATATGTCTCCATTGATATGTAATATTGCCTTCCATGGACAGCAGTTTCTGGCCTGAAGAAGATTCCATTGAGAGAGCAGCCAAGTACCATTTTCTGATTTCCACTCATCACTAGATGCTGCGATGGTGCAGCGGTAGCATTGCTGCCTCACAGCAAGAGGTTCTCCCATTCGATTCTCGGCTGGAGTGTGGGGAGTGCCTTCTGTGTGGAGTCCGCATGTCCTCCTCACAGTTGGGTAGCATTCGAATGACATGCGTAAATGGGCTGCCTTTGTTGAAGGTTGGACGTCAAGCTTGGCACCTCTGTGTTCATGAAAATCTACTGCCAATCATTAGCTGACCGGAGTTCAGCTGTGGCGACCCCTAACTGGGAAAAGCTGAAAGACAACAACTTGGTATTCCTAGGATGTCAGCTGGATACTACAGTTATGTTGATAACCTTTCTTCAAGACAAAATTCTATACTTAAGATCCACAATAAAGAATCCTCTACATGTTGAAATGCCCCTCAGCACAGTATGGTTGTTGAGGTTCATGATATCTTTGATATTGATGGTATAATTTGTTCGATACCACATGAGAAAATTTCATTGGCTCTTACAGTCACAATGGTCTCAGAGGTCCACCTCCTTTGCTTTTGTTGTAATCCGAACTAAGTCATGCAGGAGACATCTGCAGTGGTGATTGCAGTCTACAATATTGCTGGTGGGCAGACTAGACTCTTCCAAGCCCCCTCCACAGTAGCAACAGTGACAACAGATGCAGCCTTTCTCAGGTAGAGGGGGGATTACAGAGGGAGAATGATTCAAGGTCTCTGGACAGAAACGGATGTTTATTTTTACATAACTGTACTGGAGATATGGGCAGTTCTTCTTGTGTTGCAAGAACTACAAGGCTCTTCCTTCTGGAGTGATATTCAAATGGACATGATGGTAGTATTGTACATACAATCATACTCACTATGTTATAAGGGCATGAGAGTGAAGAAATGGACAGTGGCCTCGCCCATTTCTAATAGCAACAGACATTCCTGGACTGCTTAGCAACTTGGCAGACAGGCTTAGCAGGAATCTTTTTGTCTTACAAGTGGTCTCTCAGTCCAGAGATTGCCAAGAATATGGTATTCAATTACTGTGGCACTCCCTGCTGCAACTTCTTTGCAACTCCCCAAAACACAAAATGCATAGCTCTTGTTGGTCCACTAGGTTGCTTTAGCCTTACCCCCTCTTCCCCTAATAACCAAATTCCTTCAGCAAGCCTTCCAATTCAGAGCCACTGTCATCCCCATATTCCCATTTTGACCCAGACAGAGTTTGTTCCTCTTTTCAAGCCAAACTTGAAGGGAGCCCCTTTGGTTTCTCAATCCACTACCAGAGCTAGTCACTCGTGCTCCAGGAAGCCTCTCCTGGACATTCCCAGCTAAAGCTAACTGCTTGGTTTCTCCAGTTCCAGTGATGGCAAGGAATACATTGCTCCCCTCAGATGCTGTCCACATTATCACACCATCACAAAAACCACCACCCAGAAAGGAATACTGAAGTAAATGGAAAAGATTTACATTATTGGCAAACTGTCAGTGATCTCTTGTTTTCTTACTACTCTATTTCACTCTGGCTCAAGTTTGCCAACTGTCAAAGTTTAGTTGACTGTGCTCTTTCTATGTAGGTTTCAAAGATAGTTTACTGGCTTCCTGCAGATTATATAAAGCTTTCCTCAAAGGCACGTTCCTTCTACTTCCCCCAAATAAGGGTCTGGTACCACTTTGGGATCTGAATTTAATTTTTAGAAATCCTATCCAAGCTCCTTTATTCCAAAAGTGGATTTTCTCAGTCAAAAAAAAAATTCTATGTACATTGGACATTCACAGGCAACATCATTTCTATATTCTTAGAATAGCCACCTTGAGAAAGATAAACAGTTGTTTGTAGCCCTTGCTCAGAATAAACTTGAAAAGAAAAAGTATACAAAATTTTGCTTGCTCTCTCCTGTTATCAGGCTGTTTTTCCCTTGTCTGTTCACTGCATGACAAACTACTGGCTGCCAAGCCCAGAACTCCTCCTTCCAGGGCAATCTCTACAGCCTTTTTCACATTGCATTCCCTGGATGTAATTATCATTCAGCTACTTGGTCATGTATGCACACTTTTCATTAAGCACTACAATTTGCTTTGCACACCAAGAGCTAGAGTTTCATTTAGTGCCTCCATCCTGAAAGATGATCTGTTATGAGGCCACCCATGATTCCATAGCTGGGAATTCTGACCCATATGTCAGATCTTCTGGACTGAATGAATAGAATATAAATGTTATGTTCTTACCATAATGATAGATCCTTTCATTCCAGCCTGTCTGAGACAACAACCCACCCTCCTTCTTCCCACACCAGTCTTTAGACCTGAAGGGGTTGTGTCTTCTTCCTTGAGTCCAAGGCAGTGCAAATACAAGATTGTTTGGGTGTCATACTTAATCTGAATTAGTCTAGGGGAGAAAGTGGCATTTGGAAAGGGATACACTCTAGAAATATTCTAGAGGCAGCAACTTGTTCCTCTGTACATACTTTCATACTGTACTACAAACTATACTCCTTTTCCAGGTCTCGAACATGCTTTTCCTAGGGCTATTCAGGCTCCTGGGCCCTCAACCTTCCCCCTCTTAAACTTTCTAAGCTTTGGTATTCTACTTGTTTACCTAAGGCTACTGCAGCAGTGATCTAATGATGACCATACTTGCATTGTGTAAGGAAACTTACCATAACAGTAGAGGCTTGAATAGATCACTGCTGCACTAACCACTCTCTTTCCATCAACTTTTTTTTTTTGTATGATTTTGTTTGTCTGGCTGATGCTGTGTGTGTGTGTATACACCCAGCATTGACCTATTTTGGGGCTGTAACCTTCCTTTATTTGGCATGAAGGCTGTGAAAGACATGGCACTTAGACTGCTGATTTTCTTCCTTGTGCTATCAACTGAGTATGTGGAAGGAGCCTTAAAGCTTTGGAAGCTTGCTGGCCATTATATCCTTTGTAGAAACAGAATAATTTTTCTTATTTTTTTGTTGTTAGGGCAGTTACTGCCGATCAGCTTAATTGCTGGCATGAATCCAGTGGTCAGAATGTACATCTACTGGCATCTCCCTCCCAAGGAAAAACACATCCAGCTGTGTGACACTGAAAAGAAAGCATTTAATGTATTCCTTGCATCTTTCCACCTTGAGTCTAATCGTGTAGCTGAAGACTGGAAATCTCAACTCAGCAATTCCTCACAATGATCTATTTCTGTCTAAAGATTTAAAATAGGACAACTTAAGGGACTTGGTACAGTAGGGATGGAGTCAGCAGGACAGGAATCAAAAAAGCATTGAAGTAATCTGTCTCTCTCAACTTCTAGGTCTAACCCCATAGTGTTTATCTGTTGTTGACTAGGTTACTCCTACTAAGCTAGTGGCTTATCTTCATCTGAGATCTAGAGTGGTATTTATACTGCAAGGGGAAATTTTGGCCAGGCCACCAGGCAACTTTCCTTCCTCTCTTTCCAGTTAGCATTCAAGCCAGAGGGCTGTACCGGAAAGGAAGGAAGTGGTGGATGGTGAGAGTTGCAAGGACTGCGTGGTAGAAGAGGAGCAGAGCCATAATGTTAGAACTGTAGTTAAAGGTGACTAAAAAGGTACAAAATTGATCAAAGTAATGTGGATGCTGGATTGCTGTACATACAAGTTATTTGCTTGCAAAAGGATGGATTGAATCTTCAAACAAATGAGATGGTTGAAGAGGGGAACTCTGGGAAGACAGAGCTGCATTGTGGTGGAAATTAGAGATTTCTGGACTTTGAGGAGAATGTGAATGAGACTGATGCTTTGAATAAAGGCTTAGAAGGAGTATTTCAACAGAAAACATTGGTAATCTTGTGGAACAGAATTGAGATATAGGGCAATTACATTATCACTGTACTGTAAAGGTACAAAGAAAAAACAATGTTCTGATGTTGCAGTGGTATGAAACAAACTGGACTGAAAAATGGTGAGGCCATAGATGCTTTTTGTGGGATAAAGTGATTGTTTGGTTGTGTTAACAGATATTTGTGCTTTCATACATATTGGTATGGAAACTTTTTTGAATTAACGTTTGAAACTTTTTGAGTTTGTTAAAGTGGCAGCATGTAAATTAAAGAAATTTTGTAAACTTGACGTGAACAGGTTGAGGACATAAAATGTTTTGATTATAGGAAGCTATGAGATGGGCCTTTAGATGTGAATGTCTACCTTGATAGCAAAGAAGGAAATATTTGCCAAGTAATATGGTTAATGGGAAGAAAGGAATGCTGAGATACCGAAGCACCCCAAAATGCATTTCCATTGTGGTGCCAAGTGATCATTGAATAATTTAGTGAATGTAATAAGAGAAAGTATTTTCAAGAGGAGGTTGGCTTTGTAGCTGCTAATTGCAAAATGTTATGGAGAAATTGTGGAGCTGTGGACCATTATTGGTTGAATTGTGGAAATATACTTGCAAATGGTGAAAATGAAAAACATGTTGCAAGTGTACATGAAGGGGGGCAGTGATGGTTTTGAAAGTGATACAGAAGTTAATGAGCAGGTTATGACTGATATGCAAGGTGAGAATCATGGAGCAGAGTCCGTTTATAACGTGGTGGTTCAAAATCGGTTTGAAATTTAAGACCAGAAGAATGTGACAAAAAGAATGAAAAGGAGCTGGATGGAGGAGTCTGAAGATAAAAGGGTAAGTAAAATATAGTTATTACAAGAAAAAAAAATGTTCTTTTGTTAAATGTTAAGTTTAAGTAAAGATAGCTTTTCTAAATGGTGTTAAGATAAAAAAACGGGATTTGTCTGCTAGATATTCGATTAAATAGTGAGAAAAGGAAACAATTTGAAATTATATTTATTTATTTTGTTTGTTTACTGGAAAAGTCCAACTGGGTGGTTAACCCTTTTTCAGCAGAGGTCTGGGGGGAAAGGCCTAATTAGAAAAAATACATAACATAATGGTGTTAAGATCAAAAAATGGGATACACAAATAGGTGGCTTCATCCAAGAATAAAATCTGTTTTGTGTGTGTGTGTGGATATGGATATATAATATATATATATATATATATATATATATATATATATATATATATATATATATACACACATTAGGGTGTTCAAGGTAGTTGGACTTGAGCAGTGATTTACATTTATGGGGGTTGGCAGTGGTTAGTATAGATTGGGGGGGTTATATGGGGAAGGAAGTTGGATGGAGTGTTGGGGAGGATGTATTCAAAGGTAGCCATACTTGTTAAAATAAAATATTAACATTTTGGATTTTATTGGGGTAGTTATAGATGTGTTGTGTGTGATGTTAAGAATGGGAAGTCAGTATAAAGGTTAGTAGGTATACATGCTTCTACACAAGTAAAAAAAAAAAAAAAAAAATCTGAAGAAATGATTAAGTACTCAATTCCAAAATGGATATAGTAATTATGGGGGGGGGGGGTTCGATGGTAATATAAGAAAAAAAATTTTGATAAATGGGAAGAGATGTTAAGACATGTCAACAATGGTTAAAAAGCAGTCTGTCATAGAAAAAAGGGTGGGGGAATATACAAGTACAGAAGATTCTAAAGCTGAAATTGATTATATTTTTTTCTGAAGGTCTGAGAGAAGAAAATATTAAGTGATCTGTGTTATTTTTCAGATCGTGTGGCTATTAGTTCAACGATAACTGCTTTGGAAGGTTATTTGGGGATGGTAAAGGTATTAATGCCTTAATGGGTGACTGAAAAAAATATTTTTTATCATTATGGATAAATTATGGAAAGATCATTGTTTGATGGTGCCTTTTTATGATCCAGTGGTAGATAATGTATACAGAATGTATATATATAATGTTACAGGGTGTATTTCAAATGTATATAAAAAGTAGAAGAAAGTGAAAAGTTAAACTGGCACATGAAAAAATAAACCAGTAATATGCTTAAAATAATAAAATATAAGATTTAGAAAAAGATGTTAAGTCAGGTATGTTAGGACCAGACTAAAGTGTGGTAAATAGAAAAGAAGAAAGGAACATGTTCATCTTAAATTATTGGTTGTAAAATGGTATAACAGACGACAGTGTGTGAGGAGATTGTAAAGTTCATGTCAAGGAAAAATGCTTGAGATTGTTAGTTTGACATACATTAGTGAATCAGCCAATCATCAATCATATGGTTTGATCAATGGTTTGGTGAAGACATGAAAGTTCAAAGAGGAGTTAATCAATGATGTATTAATCCAGTGTTAAAAAGGCCCACATAAAACTAGGTTTTCTGCAGAGTCAACTCATACCTTAATAACATCACCGGACAGCTTCTAGGACCCACCTTTGGTCTGCTTTATTATACATTTCTCCTGTTATCACAAACCTTAAAAGATCTGACCTTAAACTTTTGAGGCCCATTACCACAACATCACCAAATTTGCAGCTAACCTTCCACATAGATCTCATCACTTTGTTGGTCCTTGTCCACTAAATTGGCTAGACCTTCCCAACCTTCTATCCCTCAACCAATGTAGTCACACATACCACCATGTACCAGCTTGATAGCTGCCCAGCTCTCAAACCTTGTGCAAAGCCACTCCAATAACAGAACCCTAAGATCTTCCAATAAATTCCTACTAAAAGTTACTAAATCCAATAGCAATTTTGCTGATTGTCTTTATTCTAAGCAGATCTCTAAGACATGGAATTACATTCCTCAACACATTCTTAACACCAGCAACCCTCCCATGTTTAAATGCTTTCTCAAGATGTACTTGAACAGTAACTGGATCTGCTCATGCACATCCCCAGGCTGACTTTAGCAGTACTTCTAATGCTCTCTCCTCCTTACTTCTCACTAATGTCTCTCTCCTATCCCTAAACCATTTCAGTCCCCAATACCTTCTTACGTCCATGTTTCCCCACTATACTTGTACTCACATGTCATGCTAAACATTTATAGAATAACGTGTAATATAAAGTGTACTTACCTACTTCTATTTATTGTTCAGTTGCTTTTTTTTTCTTCAATAGACCTGCACTAATATGGCCTATCTACTTTTATTTTTTTCAAATCTATGTTATGATGTATTCCACATGTACTATGCCTAAATAATTGTATTATTTTATTCCAATACTTTTTGATATTGTTTTGCACCTTGGTATATAATGCTTTTATTTATAACTTGTATTTGGAGCTTTTCTCCCTAGGCCTCTGCTGAAAATGGGCTACTAGCCCAATCAGACCTCCCTGGTAAACAAACGTCAAATAAATAAAAAGTAAAATAATGCTCTGTAAGTGGAGTATTATTTACTATTCACTCAAAACTGCCTTGTAAGGATGATGTGTATAAAATTCCACCACCACCAAAACATCCAACAGGCAGATGAAGCTGTAGTGAATTTATTTAGCAGCTGCATCTTTCTTTTCAGTAAGACTTCTTCGGAATAACTATTTCATTAACTTTTAAATACTTGCCCAAATCACATGATCTGATTACATGCTTAAAACAGACAGCACATAAGAAGATGCATGTTAATTTCAAAACCTTGGATACAAGTAAAAAAAAAATAAGCGCTAATATGCAAGTGTATTTTCTCACTGGCCACTCAGAATTATAACAATATTGATTAATGTAGAATATTAATCTTCCTGGAGTTTTATTTGCTGAAATATTTCCCTCCTGACATTAAAAATTCCACTTGGGGCTTTATATATTTTATCTAAAATAGAAAAACATTTTTTTTGCATGCATTGTTGATGTGCCTAAATAAGACATTATTTTCATTCTTATTTATTATGACATACATACGCACTCATTGTTTTACTAAATTTTCTGGCAGTCATTTCTACGTAATGTCAAACATACAGCAGTATACACTACTGCATCAACATGAATGCTCTCATGTAAGAATATATTTTTTTCAAAGTTTAATAAATTTATATTTGGTATTTCTAATATAAAATTACAAGCTCTGCAAATTCCACATTTATATGTCCCTTTATCTTTTTTAGTATCATTAATTTTTTCTATATTGTCCCTTAAACTTGTAAAATTGTTTTTATGTATAAACTGTGGTTTATTTCCTACTATTTTGAATAGTTCACACCTTCAGTTAAATTTTTCCAGTTATCTAACAGTGCCATCCTAACATTATCATGTGACATTTCCAAACAAATTACTGCATTGATTTTCTTAGATGTACTATGTTATATTCATTTTTCATTCCTTTAATTAAAATAGGTGGAAATTGTTCATTTCTTTTATTTTTAACTTGTGCAACTTTATTTAAAAAAATCAGCCCATTGTCTTCTGTCTAAAAACATAGATGACTATTTGAATTTGTTAAATATTGTTTTGTAGTAATCGTGTGTCCATGTGTTGTGAAATATGTATGATAGCTACTAAAATGTAAATTAGTGAAAGTATTTTCTGTACCTTCTACTTGAAAATGTAGTAGTTCATAGTTCTTTCTAAATGCAAAAATGAATGTTTTAGTAATGTACTTTGTTGTTCAATAAAGTAATTTACTACTTTGTTTGTACACTTCCGAATAAAAATACAAATTATCCACAAATCTCTAAAAATAAAACTTGCAAAAATTACTGTGACTGCAACATATTTCAAACCATCCAAAAACTAAATTTGCAAAACTAGGTGGAGCCATAGCTTCTCTTGCTACTCCAGATATCTGCTGCTATTTATTAAACACAAAATAATTCCTTAATAAATCAAGTATACATACATATAATATTGTGTATTCATTTGTGTATTCCATACACGGTGGTGGTGCTGCAGTAGCATTGTCACCTCACAGTATGACGCTGTCTGGTTCGATTCTCAGAGCGTCTTTTGTGTGGAGATATGCTTGAATGGGCGTACCTTCGTTGAAGGTTGTGCATCAGGGCTGGTAACTCGGCACGTAAAAATCAACTACCAATCATTAGCGGACTGGAGTTCCACTGTGGCGACCCCTAATTGGGAAAAAGCCGAAAGACGCAAAAATTCCTTGAAATAAATTCTCTTTCTTTGCTGTCATTTGAGATGCATATACAGATAGATGGATACACACACACTTAATATCTGAAGTAAACGTGCTTTTTTCTACTCCAGAAAGTTTATATTTCAGGAGCTTGTCTAGAAACTTGTGAATCTTTCAAGTGAAGTATTTTTGAACAATTGGCCTAAGAATACTGTCAAAAATTGAAATACCCTCTGTGATGTTTCCTGGAGTTGAAACTATCTGAGCAAATAGAGGATATTTAATAGAATGAATTTTAGGAATCCCAAAGATTACTTTCTCTAGGATTTTCAGTGCTCAAATATTAAATGTGAGGTTCCATGTAATTTAACATATGTAGTTCATCTAAAACATCCTTAATATATTCATATTTTCAGTATATAAGTTGACTAATTTTTTATTCATTTGCCAACACATTTTCTATACATTGTATATAATCTTGTGGATGCATAACTGCAAGCCCTCCTTTTTATCTGCTTTCACAAATTTCAAGTTTAGTTTTTAATTCTTTAAATGCCTTTATTTCTTTCACATTCATATTATAAAATTCACTGTCTTTTCTTTAAATATTTTCTTTATATTCTCACATGAAATATCTGAATACTAGTCACTGGGGGATTTAACTGAGAATTTTTTTCTAAATCAAATTTTGTTAAAAAATTTAAATTTTCTAGAAAGCATTTGCAGTTCTATAATGCTTCTAGTAAGTATTTGCTATAGTCATGAATGCTGTCACTCAAAGTGCAAGGAGAATAGTTTGTAATGGTGCAAATATTTCCTTGTGTATGGTTTATGCAGATGATTTAGTTGACTGCAGATGGAATGGTATGGATTAAAGAAGTAATGTGGGTGAGAGAAATGTATGAAAATTTGTCTTAAGCATTCATAAAAGTGAATTTAAAGGGTTTGGGGTGTAATTTAAATTGATAATGCATTTCTCTAAGGTGGAGATAATTTTTAAGATTAAAGTTTGGTAATGGTGATAGTGAATAATATGAGGAAAGAAATATACAATAAATGTCAAGTTTTAAAAAAAATGTACTAACAAAAATTATTTCATTCTTTCTTATGTTCTAGGGAAGTTGGTATATAGGTTCCTAGAAGACTACTAGGCTAATCACCCTAGAGCCCTTACAAGCCTAGCCGTATTTATTCTGAGTTGCCCCAATTGACTGTGGTTAGGTGAGTGGAGTTCACAGAGCTAAGATTCTGTGGTAGTTAATGACTTCCTCTGTCCAGGAGGGACATGGGCATCACCCCAGGAGTAAATTTGCAGTCATCCATCCGTTGATCTAGGTTGCATTTGAAGAGAGTCAGAGAGGAGCTCTGTTTCACGTGATTTGGAAGCTTGTTCCAAAGAAGTGGCAGTCTCAGATGTGTCTGTCTCTCTCCAGCATGACTTGTTCATTTTAGAGGCTATGTTAAGATCCCTGGAGTGAGTGACCCTTGTGCAGTTTGAATTATGAATGTGTAGCATTTCCAACCTTTATTGGTAATGGTTATTTGCTTCCAGTTAGTGAAGAAAAATAATTGCTAGAACTTATGTTTTGCTTTCATATGGGGGTCAAGATTTAACCCTGTGAAGAGGAGCATTTTTTTTATAGTAAAGCAAAAGATAGGATGTTAGGTTTAGTAAATTGTGTAGTTTATTTAGCTTCATTGCATTTATTGTTTTATTTATTTTAATTTTTATTTATTGTTGGGCTTCTAAAAAGTTAGTGAGGATAATTTCATGGGTTGAAGGGCAGGCCTTCTCTAAGGAGTGATATTTGGTCAGTAGGTGGCAGGTGGAATTTAATGCAGGGAAAAATGCAGGTTTATTAATTTTCTTTTGTGTAGTGCATTAAGCTCAGTAGGCACAGCTTATTTTCACAGGGTGACCTATGGTAACATTTCTACAGGCATGGGAAATTTGGCAAAGACAACTGGAAAAACGTACTACTTTTTTTCCATCTTCTGTTGTTGGCTCCCATTAACTATTGCTGCTGATTTCTGCCTTTGTCCAATTACCCCTTCACACTAATTTCCCCATCATGGATCTCCTGTGGCAGATCTAGAGGAAACTGGTGATGAATCTCACTGTAACGTTTTATGTAAGTCTTCTCATTTAGTGAGAGAATAACCTTGTGGTCTATAGTTTTAAGGCATTGTATTTTCCCCCTTGAGAGGTGAGACCTGCAGGCAGACATCACCCCCCCATAGGAATGGGGGGGGTTAGGATCTAGGGAAGTGAAGCCCTAGTTGGACAGATAGAGTAGGATGATGTAGGCCTAAAAAGAAATAATGCTTTCTCAGTTTATAGATGATTGTAAAACCAGTTCCCAAGTGGGTACTGTAACTGTTTCATAGTCCAGTGGAATTCTATGGAAATTATATGACAGATTCACAGATAGATGCAGCTGTGGCCAGTTGAGCTGACCTAATAGGTTAGATTCATTGTGTGCAGATTCTGTTGAGGTCTGCTGTATGAGTATATGAAGTGCCTTGTGACAAAACTGGACTGAGAGCTGAAAAGAAAGAGAAATGGAGAAGAGCAAATCAAGGCACCAACCTTTGCTCAAATTGTGCTTAAGATTACAAGAGGAATAGCGAGAAGAGAATAGCAATGTAATTCACTGAGAAAGAAACTTTTTTTTATCTACATGGGCAAACAGACAAATCCACCACATAACTACTTTTTAAATATTGTGGTAAGAAATAGCCAGGGAATTTTTTTGGCTAGGCTTGTATAGGCCCTAGGGCCGATAACCTAGTACCAACCTATGAACCTATAATACTGGATGTTTTGGAAGAATTGCGAGTGAAAATGTAAAACATATACGAGAAGGGAAAAATGGTAGAAAAAAAGGAAAATCAAGATTATCATCAAGTGGAAAAAAGTGAAAACTCATTTGAAATGAAGTCAGACTCAAAGGAGTGATAGGGTATTATGGGGATTTTTCTATTATGTGAAAGTGAGATAACAAAAGAGAATATAAAGCAATACAAGAAAGGATAAGATTTAAAAAATATTTTGAAATGAATTGATTTTATGTGGTATCTGAAGAAGTATAAGCAAATGAAAGGATTTGTAGAATGTGATGTGGGGGAGACTCTGGATATTTTTTTTTCTTGTTAGAAAAAGAAAATGTATATACACAGTGCATTGGTGCAGTGGTTAGTGTTGTCACCTGACAGCAAGAGGTTCACTGGTTCGATTCTTGGCTGGGGTGCATTCTGTGCAGAGTCTACATGCCCTCCCTGAGTTTGCATGGGTTTCCTCTGGGTGCTCTGGTTTCCTCCCCTGGGCCTCCACTGAAAATGAACTCTATCCCAGTCAGATTTTCCCAGTAAACAAATGTTAAATAAAATAAATTTACATGTAGAGGAAATGAAGCAGAATTTTTTTCTAATCTGGATATGACTATGGTTATTAAGGTGACCAAAAGGACATTAAGGCTTAATTGTTAGAATTTTTGTTACAGCTATTTGGGCTGTATGGCATATGAGATGTCAGGAATAATGTGTACAGATTTGGGATGAATATATGGTGATTCTTAAAAATTGGGTATGGAGGAAAAGTTGCTGTGGATGAAGGTGGGATAGTACTACTAATATTAATATTTGTAATCTGATTTTATGACCAGTATGATATTTTTTGTTACCTTGAAGTTTTAGTAATGCTTTTTATATAAAAGTGTCGATAATGTATTTTTTGTTAAAAAGATGTGTAAATTCTCCCCTACCCTTTTTGGTAGATGCTGTGGGATCTTTTCTGTCCACCTAAATTGACACAAACTCAAGCAGATAGGACCTTTACTTAATGTCACATTAAAGGACGGGCACACACAGGAGTGAATCAACCCCCAAATGCTACACTGTAGTGTCAGCAGTCTAATCACCTTGAGTGGGAATACAGTCTATAGCCTTCTGGTCTTCCAGCACCAAATGTGCTATTTGTTGAGCCAGTAACTGTTGAAGATAAAGAATCTCCCTTTCTTTTTTAAACAAAAAAACATAAGTGATAATTTGATGTTATACTCAATAATACACGTATATAAATGAAAACAAACCATATTAACATAATCCCAGCTGCAAGCATTTTACATCACAAACCATTTTTACATAATTTTAGTTGCAAACATTATACATCACTTATAATATACCCAGTCATTGCCAGTCAAACATTACATACCTCATTCAAGTCCTGCCTTCTTTTAAACCTCATTCCTCCCCTGTATGTATTGTTCCCACAATTCACATTTTTCCCATGTAATTTGCTTCTACATTTTTTTATTTTAAAGATCCCATTACCAGTTGCTTTATCTCTGTTACTATATTCACTACTACTAGTACAGTTGGTTTAGACTTTGATTTCCATTTTCTAGTAATTGCATTTTTGGCAGCCGGCATAATTAGATTCAGGAAGGTCTTACTGTGTCTAGACTATTCCGATTCTGTATCTTAGCTCAGAAAAATTATTTTCCTAGTTGCACCAATTTACTCAACCAGTATCTCCAACAGAGAAGTCTGCAGGGAATCTTTAAACTCTGCCAATTCATTGCACTCCCAGAAAATATTTTCCCAATTACTTCTTTCTTCCCCATCACATCTCCAGCATTTTTCTGAAGTCTGCTTGGGGTATAAAAATATCTATGCAAACATTTCCAAGCAAAAATCCTGAATCTTTGAGATTTTGTTGCATATTTGGGGGGTGTACATATGTCCCCATTGTTTCTTTGTGAATTGCTTATCCAATCTCTCTTCTCAATCCTTTCCAACATCCTCTGATTCTTAGTTAACATGCAATATTTTATATGCTCTACTAATTATTCCTTTTTTAATTGCAGCCTCTGTTCTATATTCTACTAAAAACTCTACCAGTGCTGGTCTTTCATTTAGGACCCCCCCATTTCTTTTTCTTTTCCTATATTCTATCAATCCTTGATAGGGAAGGCAATCTCTAATCTGCAGTCCAAATAAATTCTTGGCGTCTTCCCATTCCATTAGCTTTCCCTCTCTAAATATTTACTCCCAATACCTTGCTTCCTTTGCCAGTTTTTTCCAATAAGTTCCAGTCCCCTCTTGTCTGTTGTCCTAATTGCAGTCATCCCTATCAGCAGAATCTCCTTTCTCCATTCCCGTGTAGTCTTAGTTCTTAGAATACGTTCTGCTGCTTTATGAATATAATATTCTGTATGATTATTCTCATTAAAGGGCTGCATCCAGAATCCCAGCATCTCCTCCTTTCTTGAACTTCCCCTGTTTCATCATCAGCCCTTTCCACTTTGAATTGTAGGTTTCTGCTTTTGCTGTGTATAGGAGCCTTAACTGTGTAGCTCTGAAATACCCCTTCAAATCCAGTGATCACAATCTGCCTTATTCTATATGAAGAATCAGCTTATCCTTCAGCCCTTTAGTAATTGCTGTCCACAACTTCGCCACTGGTTGATAATTATATGCCTGACCTGTGTATAAGACTAAAGGGACTAAACACATTTTAACTGCTTGTATCTTGCTATCCATATCACAGAACTTCCAATTTCTCAGTTTTTGTATTATCTTTTGTTTAGTCTGTTCCCACATATTCTTAGCTGCCACACTAGAATAATTTTTAATCCATACTCCTAAATGCATATCCCCATAAATATGGATATTGCTGAACCAATTAATGTGTGGGTAAATAATTTACTGCTGTTGCCTCTGATTTAGCTTCATTAATTTTTATCCTGAAAAGATTTGAAACACACTAAAAATGTTCCACAGTACTGTAATGTCCGTTTCTAGTTTTGTCAGGTATAAAATATCATCTGCAAATAGCCAGATTTTCTTGATTACCATACCAATTATATCCTTGAATTTCTGAGTTCCTTATTTTCTTTGCCAGTGGTTCTAAATGTAATGCAAATAACAAAAGGGTTCCTCTGCTCAAGCAAAAATGTTCAAATAGGACCCCACCCACTTTAGTTTTCACCTCCCATCCCTCATATATCCTCCTAGTCAACCTTAAAATTTTATCAGGGAATCAAATGCTTCCATTGTCCTGCTCATAAAGTCACAGCTTACTCAGTCAAATGCTTTCTCTGCATCAAGACTCACCAACAACAGTGTTAATTTTCTTGTATTCTGTTTACCCTCGATCATCAATGTTCAGTTAATGTTGTCAAATGTTTGTTTCCCCTCCACAAAACCACATTGATCCATATCTGTTAATTTTGGTATCACTTTTGCCATTCTTTTAGCCATTATAGACATAGACACTATAGTCATGGTTTAATATTGAAATGGGCCTGTATGAAGCTGGAACTTTACCCTCTTTTTAGGTATTACAGCTACTGCCACTTTCTTCCTGGATGTTGGTATTTCTTTTCTTAAAATAGTGTTAAACAAAATCTTCCGTATCTTTCAGTTTTTTTCCATCCTAGTTTCCAAACTTCCACAGGAATAGCATCTATTCTTGGGGACTTTCCTGTAGATTGGTTATACATTTTTATCTCATCTCCTCCTATCCTAACTGTAAGTGAGCCTCATCTACCCTTGGCATATTTAATTCTTCCGTAAACATTTCCATTTGTATCTGTTCTTGATTTCCATGTTTTTTCCACTTTATACAGATTTTCATAGAATTTCTGAAATATTTCTAGTACCTCTACAAGATCTCTTCATACCTTCTTTGATTAGGCTCCCTAAGCTTGGCAACAGCCCTTTCTACTTTCTGTTGTCCGAGTTATCATGCTAAAAGTTTTTATGCTCTAGTTATTAATAAAAAATAGTTGCTTAACAGCAGTCTTTCTAAACTCTTGCATATTACCAAGGTAATCCCATGTTTTCTGTTTAGCATTCTGCAGTTGCTCCTCCACTTGTTCTGTGAAATTCCCCCTACTGTACAATACTTTAACATTTGTCAGTACCTCTAAATAATTCTTGTTACTTCTTAACCATATCTCCCTTTCTTTTATTTCTACCTTATTTTTAAACTCCACTTTAATTTTATCCCACTCCCTAGCTATATTTTCAGAAGAAATTTCTGTCCTCTCAAATAGCTCCTGAATAATTTCCAATACTCATTCCTTAAATTCTGCTCTCTAACAGGTGGGAAAGCACCAGTGTCTCATTTTTATTTCACTACCCTGTGCTTTTATTTGTTATTATTGGTGCATGATCTGAAATAGTTACTGGGTGCATATCAAGACCTTCAATTAAATGCACATGTTCCTGTGAAGTGTAAATTCTGTCTAGCCTAGCCCAGCTGTTGTATCTTGGGGAATAATATGTAAATTTGCTCTGAACTCCTAGTACTGAATTCACATCTTCCATTTCAAATATTTTCATAAATTTCTTCAAAAGTCTACCCTTCTTTGTTATAGTTTTCCTTCTGGGCCCCTCAGAAACATCTTCATTGCTGCAAATCACATTTCGTTTGCCACCTACAAGTAATATTCCTTGCTGAAAGCTGATTATTTCTCCCAGAATTTTCTTAAACTCCATTATAGCAGTTTTATGTGGAATATAATTACATGCCAATGCAACCCTCTTCTCCTGCCAATAGCCACTTAGTACTACATACCTACCATTATTATTTTAACTTTTTCTATCACTGTTGGAGCTCCTCTTGCGATTAATATAAGCGTTCCTCTTTTCCTTTGTCCCAGGTATTCTGCTAAATAACCACCCTGAAAGCCTTTCTTTATTAAATTCACATGTTCAGTTATTTCCAAGCGAGTCTCCTGTAGCATAACTATTTGCACTCTGCACTTTTTAATATAGTTCACTACTTTATTTTTTGTATTTATCTGTGAGACCATTGACATTTGAAGACATTGCAGAAACAACATTGTATTACGTTTTTATTCTCACTATTTATGTATAACTGCTATTTTGTTAAATGTCTAGTTCCAGCTTTTGTGTTACATGCATACACTGTTTGGCAGGTTGAACTTTATAAAGTTGTTTGTTGTCATATCCATTTGAGCCTGTCACATCTTGCAAATCTTTTTGTTTTATTGATGGCACACACACACACACACAATACTACCCTAAAACTTATTAATTTAATACTGGCAGACAAAACTTTGTACATCTTCAAATGTCCCAAACTGACAGCTACACTCGCAGACTTGAGCTAACCTAAAAGAAGGGTTATCCATGCTGAGATGCATAGTACAGCTTGTGCTTCTATCAACTGATGTCTGGTTTTGTCCTAATTTTTTTTAGCTGTCCCAGTTGGGAAAATACCTGAATGCTTTCATAGAACATTATCTCCTAGCCAATTTCTATTTATCAGATTGTCTCCATTTTTTTAACATTGCAGTGCCTGCATTTTTTTAAAACTGAGCAAGAATGGAGGAAGAAAGAAAAAAAAAACAGGAGCACCTGTTTACAATAGTATCTATATTACACTTAAGACTGATAAAACTTTACTGTATAGCATGCAAAGACAACCATACTCTCTAAAATAGTACTATTAGGAAAAAAGTTTTACTTACAATTAACTTTCTCCCTCCTCTATTTTTCCTGTAATTAATAACATGAAGTAGGGCATATACTTTAAAGTCCCCCACAAGTGCAACAAAGTCCAGTATTTCCAAATTTACATGTTCTTTCATATTTCAGAAATGCAATTATTGATTTGTAATCCCACATTTTTCAATTTCCAAGTTACTGGTTTTGTTCCTGTTCATCTCCATGTCCCATATCCTGTCCCTGCTTCATTTCCAATCAGTCAGTTCTAGTCAATTCTCATGCTCCCTTCCTTCTCTTTAGCATTTTCCTTTGGAATATTGGAAAATGTTTCACTGGCACAGTCTCTCTGTGGTCTTTATTACCAGAAGAACAAGAAACAGAATCTCCTCCTGTTTCACACTTCACTTTTTGTTGGACAAACCTTTGTATTTTCTTCTTAGCATGTACTTCATAAAAAAAATTATTTATGCTTCCAGGAAAGAATATTTTGAAGATAGCTGGGTACAGCCATTTGAATCTCACACCTGCTTCTTCACATTTCCTGAATAGTTGAATAAATGTACTCCTGCCTGGTGTACGAGTATTCATTCTCCACAAACACTGTTGTCTCCCACTTTTAGTGCTTGTCCTCCTGCCACATTTTTTGCAGAATTAAATCTTTCTCCTGATAGGATTGTATCTTTATTGTTAAATGTCTAAGTTGTTTTCTCCTAAAAAGATTTGTAACTTACATATACAAGATGTGCCCTTTCAGACGACAACAACTGCTGTGGAATACCAGTCCAGTTGCTTATTTGTGTTTTCATAAAATTGTCTGTTCCTTCCAGCTTCTCTGGGACAGCAGAAAATCTCAGGTTTTCCCTATGCACACTGTCCTCTAATTCTGTTATTTTTGAAACATCTCTTGAGCATTCTCCTGTTCAGCCAGCCTTTTCTTCATTTTGACTTGTGACTTTTGCTTATCCCCTCATTTGAATATTTGTTTAAAGCTTTTTCCAGCCTTTTTTGTTTGAGTTGAGGTACTCCATCAGTGTTTTGTTTCTTTTAAGCAGGTTTGTGTGCAGTTGTCTTATGCTTTCCTCTTGGTTACTGGAAGTGATGTCTGGAGCTTGCATTGCTTTTTACTGAAGAAGTACAGTATTTTCCCAGTCATTGTTGTGTTTCTCACCTGTTGTAGCTGATTTTCCTCCAGGTCCTCTGCATTTCTTTTTTCAGGGCATCAAAGCAGTGCACTTACTAACCAGTCACCAAAATTTGCCAAGAAACTCAAACGTTCACTGGCCTTCTCTGCTGATTTTCTGTTTTCCCACTGGGGGACCTAGAGTTAAGCTATTAATTAATGCACATCCATCTTGGAAGTCCCACAAAGAATTTCCTCTTGAATCAGCTACTTCTCCAGAAACCTAATTCTGTTGGGAGATTAGATTTAAAATAATAGAAGGAAAACTAAAAGGAATCCAGACACAATAAGGGGTGCTGTCAGCAGAACAGAGGAATCCTAAAGCATTTGTAGCAGCCCCTGTATCTTGCCACCAGAGTCTAACTCCATAGTTGAGGACTGGAAATTTCTGTTATATGCTCCTTCAGTGATATATATTTTTTGGATTTTTAAAATAAAAGGAGGAAAACCTGAAGGGGAATGAGGGTACAGGAGGGATTCCACCAGCAAGGCAGAGGAATGCAAGGGCCCTCTCCCCACATTATGGGGCATTGTTTTTGGTGGCTATGCAGTATAGTTAGATCCTACAATGACCCTAACATGGCTTGAAGGTATTCCTTAATAGACAGTGCTGTAGTGGAGATGCACATAAGTTGGACATTTTGGGGAAGCATGTACTAGCCAAGCACTCCTAAAAGAGGAGCAGAACTCTTCCTTTGTGTGTTTCTATCAATGAATGAAAAAAACACCTGATTGCACCTTATCTGATTTTTCAGGATGAGATTGTAATATAGAGGGGATTGGGGAATGTGCCCTTTACCCGCTATAGTGCAGTCTCTGAGCTGATCTGTATAATTTAGTGGGAATGTGGGGAGGTTGGGTACAGGAGGGATTGTTTTTTTTCAGTTCTTTGTAAATTTAACATATACAATTCTTAAGTTCAACACAAGGCACATCATGTCTGAAGTTTCTGTAACCCTGCCAAAAAAATGTCTGAAGTCTGGTCACTGAAATACTGCTCTGCTGCAATCAACTCCAAATTGCTAAAAAAATTGCCACCCTTTCAAACTCTTTTTTTTTAAGGTTTGGAAACAGGAAATAGTCAGATGGAGCAAGATTTAGTGAGTAGGGTGGATGGTTTAGGCACTGAAACCCCAGTTTTGTCAAAACATACATTGTTTTGCCAGCCATGTGAACAGGCGCATGCATTGTCTTGCAAAAAGAGAACTCCTTTCTGCAGCTTCCCTCTCCTTTTTTTCTTGCCATACCTCCTTTAATCGGCACAGCAAGTTACAGTAGTATTCTGCATTAACTGTTTGGTACTTGGAAGATGGTCATTACAACACTTCTTGATCCCAAAACACTGTGGCCATGACCTTTCCTGCTGATATTTGGGTCTCAACTTCTTTTGGGCTTGCGGAACCTGAGCCATGCCATTGCATGGACTGTTGTTTTGTGTCAGGCTCATAGTGGTGTAATCATGTTTTATCAATAGTAGCTAGTTCCAAAAGGTTGGCACCAGCTTGACGAAAATGCTGTACAATCAACTTGGAAGTGTCCAAATTACATCTTTTCTCATCAGCATTCAATCATTTGGGCACCCACTTGGCTGACTGCTTATGCATGCCCAACTGCTCATGGGTTATAAACCAAACACATTCCCTGGATATCTGTAGTGTCTCAGCAATTGTTTTAGCCAGTATTCGCTAGTCTGCCAAAATCAGGTCATGGACATGGTCGACAATTTACAGTACCTAATCTTCCAGCATAAATACATTCCAAAAGAAATCAAATAGCATATTACAAAGAGATTATAATCTGAATATAATTTTTTTAGAAGATTTCAACATGGACATGTCTCCCCCCAATACAATCACCCATCAATTTGTACAGGGTTCTATGAAACCAAATACAACCCTGACAGGTACTCACTTTTAGGATTCTAATTACCAGCACCCTGCTATGGATAAAAAGCATAAAGTGCTTTCCACATAATGCAAGTGACCAGTACCCCCATCTGTCTAGGTCTGCTGGAGAAAGTAAAGAGGCAGTTAATACAGAGTTGTATGATGCTGACTGCCCCCCTCCTTTCAACAGATGCAGAGGTTAGCAGTACATTTCATCTCCTTTTGTTAAATACTAGACAGGCCTTTCCCATTGATTAAAAAAGGGTTAGGGAAAATCACAATCCATGACTTAAAACTGACCTTAAATACTTACTGAAAAAAGCTTGAAGCTGTCAAGTCCATTCCAATGCTTAACCTTGCTGTCAGGAAGATATGGAAAGTAGGAATCAAGAAATCCTAATCCAACCTACCTTAAAACTTAAACCATAAGTGGTTTTGGAAATTACAAAAACATTTCCTACATGTGGGTCATCCAAGAACACAAACTCTAACAACTATATGACCCTTCAGAAGCCACAGAACTTAAAAGGAAGATTATCTCTTCTCAGCCTGTCATTTTACTGTTGAGTCTTCTATTAACTCCATCCCCTGATTTTAGACGCTTGCTTAGCACATATCTTTTATTTCACTGAGATAACAGCTTTGGCAACTTAAAATGTCTTGAACAGCAACCTGAACCCCCAAGAGCATCCCATGTTCAAAACCCTATCTAAACTTCTGACTTGCATGTTCAGGTTATCTAACCACTCCCCAAACTACTACCATCACCTCCAATGCAGATTTCTGCCCCATGTTCATACTCTACATAACCACAAAAAGTACAGAAATAACTTTGGTATAACCAAGTGCAAGAATACCAAACAAATATGGACTTATAATGGACTCTCAACACTGTTTCAGAAATGGACACAACACACCGCAATACACATGGTCACAGATAAAATAGTATTTTGCTGTGGAAAAAGGCAACATTACAGGGGGCATCTGTAACACTTTAAAATGCTGTTATCTATAATCATTAAATTACTTTACAAAAGCTACATTTTTTCAAGTTTGACCCTTATATTTCATGGTTTGACAGTTATTTACAGAACAGACTTTCAAAGTCAAAGCGGGGAGGATTGCATCAGTTGAAGGTTACTTTTGTAACCTGACCCATAATGGCAGTCAGATCTTCCAACAATATCATCCTCTATGCTTATGGCATATTATATACAAGAGCACCCACTGACAGAGTTGCAAAAATCATTAGAAAAGGACTTCACTACTTTGTCCTTATGACTAGCTAAAGATCTACTGACAATGAATGGTAACAAAACTGCCACTATGGCTTATAGGACACCAAGCAAGCTAGCTCAGTCAAGACTGCTAAAAATGCCCCTCCCCTGAAAAATCTGCCTGTCCTTCCCTCTCTATGTCATTGCTCATCTCTTGTAATGTCTTAACTATCTCTTCAAAATAGTTAGTCTAACCCCA
Organism: Protopterus annectens; assembly: GCF_019279795.1. Lineage (NCBI taxonomy): Eukaryota > Metazoa > Chordata > Ceratodontiformes > Protopteridae > Protopterus > Protopterus annectens. The sequence goes on from NC_056739.1 coordinate 1,056,022,400, forward strand.
TATGCTAGATACAACAGTCCTGTGTTACTTTAACCAAAATTACAGATTCTCAAACTGAAACGGCTTGTTTCACTATGCTCTATTCTCTTAAATATAAAATGTTTCCAAACAAATACCTTAAACATATAATTTTTTCTTTCCAAATTTTGTATGGTTGTTGGAAAGTCTTCCAGACTTTTTAAATATTTGTAAGGCAACCACTGTTTAAAGTATTAGTCCTTAACTTGGAGCATGCAGTTTGACTTTGCATGTTAACAGTTCACATACTGTATTGGTACAAATTCTTATCCATATGTTGTACTGTATACAGTATTTAAGCAATAACCGAAGACGTGGTGTGGTATATTATAGCAATAACCCACGCCTGGGTGTGGGTAATGCTGGATTTACCCACGGTTGGTGTGGTTTGGTCACGAGGGCGAAGCCCGAATGGCCAAACAAAGCCAACCGTGGGTAAATCCAGCATTACCCACACCCAGAAGTGGGTTATTGATATTATACAATGACATTATTTAAGAAAAAAAATAATTACTTTTCTTAAATAATGGCATTGTATAATGCCTCCTTCTGCCCTTCCGCAGCTGTCTGGTATTCTGCGGCAGTTCTGATGTACTGCGCACGAGTATGCCTGTGCAGTATATCAGAGCTGTGGGCAAAAGCAAGATCTCCATTGCTTTTTACAAACTGTTTCGCTATGTTAAGTGGGTTTAACATAGCGAGACAGCTTTAAAAAAAGCAACTGAGAATCTCCGTTGCTTATTTTAAAGCTGACTCGCTATGTTAAACCCATTTAACATAGCGAGACAGTGAAAAGCAACGGAGAAAGCAAGATCTCCGTTGCTTTTTACAAACTGTTTCGCTATGTTAAATGGGTTTAACATAGCGAGATGGCTTTAAAAAAAGCAATGGAGAATCTCTGTTGCTTTTTTTAAAGCTGTATCGCTATGTTAAACTCATTGAGACAGTGTTGCTGTAAGAGTTATAGTAATGGAAAAAGTCTGGGCGACTGGACCTTTTTCCATTACTATAACTCGGATTTACAACGTGCATGCTGACCAATCAGCGTTGAACTGGGGTCTGTTGGTGATAGTTTTGTGCACCCTGTTCAGCTTACTGCCATGTCACCATCACCAGGATAGTTTGGTTTATAAAAGAAGAGATTTCATCTTGTGTGCAGTATTTACTGTGGTAGATCAATTGCAAAATACATTAAACCTTTATGCTGTACCTTAATATTATCCGTGTTCTGAAATCCAGTGTACTCTAACTTCCATGGCTTATTTATTTCTCAAAATAAATTCAACCTCCATTCAATTCTGCTTCTTTTGCATCTATTATTGTTTGAGTCAAGCTGCTTTGTCATGCATTCTTACATGTCCATTTCTCCTGATTCATATTACAAGGTAATTTGTCTTTTATTAGATAAACTGTTAAGTTATTCATTAATGTTCTTCCATCCATTGATTTTTCAGATGGTGAATACCTTGTTTTAATTTGATGTAATTAACTTCCTCAGTCATAGAAATAGTTTTTATCGACCTCACTTCCAGCTCATAAAAGGGCCAAACCACTCGCATAACATTGTGGACCCAGTTTGGTTGGGTTCATTTTCACCAGTCAGAATTCTGTAAAGTCTTGGAAGCTTCCATGTTTGTGGATACTGATGCATGCCATGAATATAACACATTGGTTACATAAGATGCACACGTCCTTCATTCCTGCGTTTGTTTTTGTTTACATAATTTGGATCATGATCCTTGCTACTGTTGCGGAAGACATGCCTAAATGTGGACACAGTAAGAGTCCTAGTTTGTAGGGTAATACCATTATGTAGTATGGTCTGAAGCCTATCTTGGACATGACACTGCTCTAGCTAACATTAACTTTGGCTGGCATGCTGTCATATGTCCATCCCTTGTCACTGAACTCCCAGTGTGTTTGAGACATGCTTATCTTCATACAGTACAGTTGTGAGGATATCTGTTGGCCTCTTAAAATTAAAAATCGTTCTGGCTTTTAACAATCAAGAAGCAAAGCTCTAAAAGGGCAGCATGTTTTTACTTCTTAGGATAGTAAGACTTCATTAGTATAGCCTTCATATTTAGCTATTAATCTTTATAGAGACTTGCATCGTGTATTTTCTCCAACAGGTCTAGGTAATAAATAGTGGATGAGCAAGGCTAAATGTGAGGACTAAAATTTCAATATTTTATATAACTCACATGGCTTGAAAGGTATGCTTATGAGCTTAACTTTATGCCTTGTGGTGGACACATTGCTCCCTCACACTTGGACATGTATGTGGAGTCTGACAATGAGGCTGTCATATCTTCCCCTAGATGAGACCTACTTTGGAAATATCCTTAGGCTTATGGGCAACAGCTCAGAATGGTCTTGAGCCCTTATTTATGTCCCACAGAAATATTTGATGAAGTTTTTAAAGGGCCTAATGGGCCATGTGTTATCCTGTTTTGGAACTTGTCTTTAAGGTTATTATCTGAGCAACATACAGGCATCCTGATTCTGGCCTTTTAGCATCAATGTAGTCAGAGGCAGATTCCATTTACAGGCCTCTGAGCGGGTGAGGTAGTAGACCAAACACCCTGGTGTTGACTGCTACATGATCTTTTACTTCCAATACGAAGTCCCAGAGACTACAAAACTTTGCCACCTTGTTACTTTTGAAAGGAAGAGGAAGTAAGCCCTCCTTTCTCTCAAGGGCTTGTTATGATTGATTCTTCCATCTTCTCAGCTTCTTCTTACCCTAGTCATACACAGAAAAGAAAGCTCTCTCTGATGTCATTCCTTACTTTGGTTTGAGACTGTGGGGAGGGTGGTTTTGCAAGTTCGCCCCAACATAAATTATCAAGGACCTCTTTGGTTTGTAGATGTGGTCACCCTCTGCTATGTCTTGGAACTCAACAGGTATCTCCAAAAATAACTCACTGGCAGAGAAATTTTGTTCAGTGGAATTCTTGGGATACGCTGTTAATGGGTTACTCAGATGAGTAGTACAGATGGTCTCAAATGTTTTTTTTTCTTTTTTACTTTCAGCTCCTTGTAGTTCTAAAGTGAACAGATAAGTTATTTTCCATTCTGGACATTGGTGACTTCAGATGGATGTCTTTTGAGGCATCCGTATTTTGGGTCCACACAGGAGGCTACTCTGGTCCACTCCTGGCAGGCATTACATTCAGTATAAAATGTTGCCATTTGGGGTTTCCTTGGTTTCCAGATTATTTACCAAGATGTTGGCTTTGGTGGCTAACATCTTGCAGGAAAAAGATCTCCATGCGTCTGTCTGTCTGGATCACTGGGTCCTGATATCCCCATCAAGAACTTTGGTTCAGCATTCCTATATTTGGTGATGACATGGTCACAGTACCTGCTGGAAATCATACATTGAAGGAATTTCTCTTGGGCTTCTGAACATATTACCTTTGTGAGATCAGCGATGGACAGTGTCCATGTATGTCATTCCTGCTATCGGAAAAGATCCAGCATATTGTGGCTTTGGCTGATTGGATGAGGATACAGTGCAGGGTTCAGGCTGTGACTCTGCTTACCTTCTAGAGGTAATAGTTGCCAGTATCTTGTTATTGCCTTTTGTGTGTTTTGGGGTGCAGATGTTCTAGTGGATTTTGAGGTCTATAGCTTCAGCACCATGGCAGACCAACTTTTGGTATCGGACCTCTGTTATTGAACCCATGAATGGTGGATATTTTCAGAAGCTTTTTTTAAAGTCCCTTACTGTCTGCACCTGCACACATATCAATTTCTGATGGTGCAAGTTGCAGGCTGGTGGACTCAGACTGCCACACAGTGCAGAAAGAATGGTCCACCTGAAGAAAGGGAGCTCCATGACAGCGGGTTTGAGTCGCAGCAGTTCTAACCCCAATGCATGGTTAGCCACTTGATGTCTAAAGATATTCTAGTGTATACTGTATTCTACTATATTATATTATACTAGTGTATACCCCACTTGGAATGCATCAGCCTGGAAACCATGATCCCTTTAACAGTCAGGTAAGAAATCCAAACACAAAAATCAAACTAGAAAAAAAACTGAAACAAATGAACACGCCCTCACTGTGTTTATCATGTTTTGCTTGGTCCATTGAAGGTGGATATCGATACCATTTGGATTGTTTTAATAGAAGTGGTGCAGTGAGGGCGTGTTCATTTGTTTCAGTTTTTTTTTCCCCTTTAACAGTCAGTTTACTCCTATTCCTAAAATTATTCATCCATTTCTGATAACATCCAAGATGACAGTGCATGTGTAGGCAGTGAAGAGCCTCTTCACTCTGGTTTCTGCTCCAGCAAAGAAAATATGTACTAATTCAGAGGCAATTTTAAAACCATTAGAAGAATATGTACAAGTTGTCCTAAGGACCAGTCTGTCTTTGAGAGAGACAAAATATAGCTGTTTAAACTTATGGCCTTGCAGGTCTGAGATCTTATGCAGATAGATGATGACCAGCAAAATCGTGCATTTTCCAAGAAACCAATTTCAGGTACGCAAAGTTGGCCTTTAATGGCAGACGGGCAAAACTGATGGTTATGAAATTCAAATCACACTGAAGGAAGGGATTCTTCAAAGGAGGACAGACATGCATCATTCTTGTAAGAAACCGCTACAAACATAGTTGGCACATGCATTCTAATGACGAAATAATGGGGAACAAAGTTATACAGGTGCCAAAGTTGTCATCATCTGCAAGCTAAGGTGGTACAAAATACTGCTCTACAAAAATTAAAAACTATATGTCCCAGCTCTGTGACACCCAGGAGAAAAAGCTCTGATTGCAGCCCAGACAACTTTGAATAGTGGCTCGGGTGCTAGAAGATCCACAAGGGGGGATAGGGAGTGAGTAGCCAACACTGGCTCAACTATTCTGGGGAAGTGGAGACTGTTGCCAGTTGCCCAAGGTTGTAAACAAGTGGATGCTCGCACATGCACCATTGAAGGGGGGATGCAGGCTTGGTATCCCAAGCTGGTGATGGCATCTGTATGTGTGTTTGTTGAAGCATGCATAAATCATAGTGAGTGTACCAAGTCCACTGCACTGGTACAGCACTTGCGTAATTTCCTGTGAGTGGGGTTAGGGCATGTAAAAATGTACACACAGTTCATGTCCGTATTGATGCAAGCTGTTGATAAGGTGGGTGCCATGTAGTTCAAGGCCTGGGAACATACACAGTATGGACACCACAGATCCTGGTCTGGGGGTAGTGTCAGAAAAACCTAGGCTGGAGGAGGAGAGCAGCTGTGTTTGATAGTGGACAAGTGAATTATGAAATGTGGGCAGGTGCAAAAAGCATTCTCATGGCTGCCTCAATGACAAAATCTGTGTATGGCTGTTGCCCTCATAGTGTAGACAAACCGGTATGTGTAATAAATGTATTTATTTATTGACATTTGATTACAGAGAAAGTCTGACTAGGTAGAAGCACATTTTCAGCAAAGGCCAAGGGAGAAAAGCTCCAAATGGTCTCAAATCCAATAGGGGAGTCTTGATGGTTAACGGGCAGAGGGCAGAAAGATTCTAGAAGAAAAAGCTGCGAACCATTTCCCCTTTGAAATATAGACCTTCTGAATAGAAAGTTTCTTAGCAACCTCAATAACATCTGAAGTGCCGTCTGGCAAGCCTGACAGGATCAAAGGCTCTAACCAGACCCTTAGGTGATGCCTGTTGTCACTTGAACTGCAGAGGACATCCATAGATTGGATGAAGAGAACTTATTTCACCAGGTACATGACAGTCAGAGCCTATGCCCTTCACAGCCTATGCCCTTCACAATCACCAAGGGAAAAGTGAGTTATGGTCTTTCTTCACTAAACTACACTATGAAATCCAAAACAAAAGGCAGGAATAAAGTAATATCTTACAGAAAGGTGAAACAAAGGCATCCACTGCTAACCTCCTTCCCCTAATCAAAAGAACAGATAGAGATTCACCATAGTCTTAAGTAACAAAAGGGATCGATCTCAAACACTACACTATTGGAAAATTATTTTCTCCAGTCCTCTTCTGGAGCTACAAATTCAGAAGATGTGCATCTTCTGAATCTGTAGCTCCAGAAGAAGACTGGAGAAAAGGCGCAGAAAATTAGCCAGCTTGTTCACTTCTTCATGGATGGAGACTGCATAAAAAGTGATGCTCCTATGGTTGACTCTGAGATAGATCACTATCAATACAAGGGGTGTAATATTGTGCCTCCTTTCTTAAAATGACACATAGTGGACTAGTCTGGATAAAAAACGTCAGAGACATGTTATCAAAACCTGCTTCACTAAGAGAGTGGCTGTGTCTGTCATTTGCATCAAGTGTGTGTGTTGCAGCCCTCTGTTTTTTGCTTTTATTTCAGTGCACACCTTCACCGAACATTATTGACTTGACTTTAACACCAGGATCTGATCTTATTTGGAAGCATAGTACTGCAAAGGTTGGCATTCTCATCTCTGTGCCTGTATGGTCTGTAAGCTCCTTCCACCCCAGTGATTATTACTGGGGATGTATAGCAAAGATGCACCAAGGGTGTCTGTTAGATGTAACCGATAAATTCTTACAACATCAGTTGATCTGCGAGAAATACTTAGTTTGAATCTGGATTGCCCACCCTACAAATGGTGTCTCCCACTACCCTCAGCTTTTTTGAGTTCCTATGTCTGGCAGGCATATACGTGCATATTCCTTGGTTGCTAATCATAGTGTTAGGTGATCATTACATTTTTAATTTGCAGAAAGATGATTACTAGTGTTACTGGGGCACACACTTTTGTACCTGGTGTAGTATGTCTTGACATGCATCAGTACAGATATCAGAATGTCTACAAATGAGCAACTTTGCAAGTGTTTACTACTTCTGATTGATGGAAATGATTAACCCTACCATGACCCCATCAAGCATGCTCCTGTTGTAGATCATTTGATATGAAAAGAAAATTCCTGTTATTTCCAACAGAAAAGTCCACTTAATCATCCATTCCCTTTTATGATTCCTAATCCATTTTAACCATTTCTTCTGCATATTCAGTTTTTACACCAGTGTCTAATTGTATACCTTATATTGTCCGTCTTTCACTTTTATTGTGCTACCTTTTATGTATTTTCTTTTCCTAACAGCACATGCACAGATTTCAACTGGCTTAATCTTATTGTTTGTCTAATGTTAATTTTTATATTTGTTATAAATATGAATTATCCCTTCCATGTGTTTTACCGCTACATATGCATTATCAGTATGTATATCAACTATAGCTTGTATTTTCTATTTCTGAGAGTATCCCATCTCCTGTCTTCAAGTAGGAAGACATAATGATCATCCATGTCTTAACACCAGTTTTCAAATTGTAAGTATTTATGTTTGATCATATTTATGCCTAATAAAACAGCCTTCTTCATACCTACTTATACAAAATGACAATTCACTATGTCAGATGCTTTCTTTTGAGAAAAAGTGAGATTAAACGAGACTTCCAAGATAGCTGCATACTGATCAACTCAATCGGAGTTTTCCTAGTGTGCAAAACTTTGGAAAGTAGCTAGTAAAATCATTTGAGTAAAGTTGGTTAGTCACTACAGTACTTGGATGTTGGCAATGAAGAAATCTGTGGAAAGTAATAGCACTAGAAAAGAGAAGAAACATTGCTGGTGAGGAAGAGCCTTGCAGTTGTTTAGCAAATGTAGATCAGGTTTCAGCCTCTGTACAGGTGATAACTTTCTGTAATTTAAAGGGGAAAAAATTAATTCACCGATGTTTAAAATGAGACAATGGAGATAGTCAAATGGCAAAATGCTAGAAAGAATAGAAGCTGTAAGTGGCTATTCTGATTAGCTGATAAAACTGAAGAAATCAGATGTTAAACTGAAGTAAAGACTTGCTGATTATGAAGATGCTCAACAAAAGCTGTTGCAAAAAAATGAGCTAGAAGACAGAGCACGCAGAAACAACATTTCCTGCTGTACCAGAGAAACTGGCAGTAGCACTTGCCTTCATTTTATGACAATACATAAGAATAATTGTAATGATATTCCACAGCAGTATTTGTTAATATAAAAGAAACATTGCGTCTAAGCTCCAAATTTGGCCATATCAGCAGAAGGAGCTGCTTTGTGGCGGAAGGGTTAGGTATTCTCAAATGGAGACACCAGTGTGTTCATGAAAATAAATATTCAACACCTGGCAGAAGAGCAAGTTTATCCCTGCAATCAGTGGATGTTTAGAGGTAGGTCTCAGATTCAAGTTGCTAGATTAAGCTGTCTTAAGAATATTTTTTTTGATGTAGTAAAGACTCTCCTGGTTGCAGAGCAGATGGAGGAAATAAAGTTTACTCAACAAAACCTGAACTAGCATGTTGAAGGGCTTTTGCTTGCCAGTATTCTTGACAATGGCACAGTCATAGTCAGAACCTGCCAGTAAAGCCTTTTCCACTGTCCCAAAGGAAAATGACCGAGTGGCAGAAGCACAGGAGCTGATGAGAAATAGTAGTACCTTGGACTTGAACCAGACACTGGTGTTTGGTAACTTGAGATAATGGCAAAGAGGGCAAACGATCTGAAAGTAGGAAATAAACATGACTTGTAAAGTAATATTTCCATAGGACACAGTTTGAACATGAGAATGGCACCTCTACTAAAGGTGGAGGGGGGGGTAGACCTCTGTTCTTAAACTGGTAGGAGAACTTTACTTTAAAGTACATTTCCCACATTATAAATGTTTAGGAGGATACTGAAGGAACTTGGGCTCCTAAGGGGAAGAGGTTGAAGAAAACTGGTCATAGCATAAATTAGAGTCCTTTGGTGCAGTGTTTACATGTGGAAGCATACAATAAAATTGTAGTTCCCCAGTATTTGAGATGAGCTAATGTATGCAATTGCGAAAACATTAGCTGGTCCATGGTTTTTATAACCAATAGTGTTCTGCAGTGGAAGATATAGTTGTCTGCATGTATAGACAATCAATCAAGAATGACCAATAATTTGTAAGGCATCTGTATGGACAGCAATAAAATTGGTAATTAAAGGATAAGCAAAAAGTACCTCCGTGAAAGTAAATGAAGACTGTTGCATTGAAAGGAATACAGATGAATGCATTCATAGTAGTAATCATTTCATTATAAATCATAATGCTAAATCTATTCATTTAATGGTAGCCAGGGCACCTTTTCTTAAGGTTAAAAAATCTGTTTGAGAGTATGCAAGTTCACATCTTGGAGGGAAGCTGTGATGGTGCAAGTTAGGGTGGTGTGTGTGTGTGTGTGTAGGTGTAGGATGTGATCTGTCAGCATGATTAAAACTGCTGAAACTTGTGAATGTAGCAGTTTATCTGGGGCCTTTGCCCACATAAGGAGGAAGAACTTTCCTGTTTGAAAAATGTATATAGTTGTGTGTGCTTGCTATGAGTTAAAAGGGGTTGGTGTTAAAGATTTGCATAGCTTTTTGTTTTGTGAATGTTTGTTTTTATTGAAACAAAAAGTTTGGGGAAAATGTGACAACTCTAAACAGAAATGAGACGCTGCAGTTTTATACAAGATCAGCTTACCAACCGTGTGCATGTAAGTTGCAAGATGGAAACCTTAAAAAAAAAAAAAAAAAAAAAAAAAAAACTTGTAAATTATGTGAAAGTAACAGAATCTTATCAGAATGACTGCCTTAATCATATCATGGAATCTGAATGTCATTGTAGATATGGAGAAGAAGCAGAGAGTATTGAATTGTATTAAAAAGTGTAGGGTACAAATAATGTTATAGGAGGGAAACTTGGACATGAGCATATGAATTGTGGCAAAGAAAAGATTTCATAATTGTTATCAGCATGCTATCAGGGGCAAAGGAAAAGGGAAATGGTAATACTGATTGTGTGAGGGGGCTCCAATAATGATTTAGGAGAAGGAGAAAGAGACAACAAGGATAGATTTGTGGCTATAAGGGGTTATTGGCAGGGAAGTAGAATTACACTGGCATGTATTTATATTCCACCTAATGCAACTATTAAGGTACTTAAGAGAATTATGGAAGATGTAATTAACTTGGAGCAAGGAGTACTATTTCTGGGTGTGGACTGGAGCCTACTAGGGGACCTAGAATGGAAAATATAAAAACTGGGGTAGATTTCTGAAAACAAATATGAGAATATTTGGAATGGGAGAGTAAAATTAGTAGCAGAAACACAGATAAATTTATGTATTCTGCAAGGTATAATAGAGTAGACTGGACAGATACTATATTTTACATGAGCATGGGCATTTAATTGAAAGTGTTGAAATGCTTCCAGTAACTATTTCAGACCATGCACCAGTAAAACCGAAGATGCAGGGTTATAAAGTGAAAATGAGACTGACATTTTCCTACTTGCATATTAAAAAGGATTTTAAGGATTGGGTACTTGAAATGATTCAAGAGTTGCTTGGGAATGTAGAAATTTCTTCAGAAAGGATAACTGAGGTGTAAGATAAAATGAAAATATAATTTAAAAATATGGTAGACAGAGCAATATATGTTGAATAATTAATAGGGATTATCAAAGATTAAAATATTGCATATGAAGGAGGATCTTACAGAACAAGAAGGGGCACAATTGTTGAGTGCTAAGGGGTATATAAGAGAATATTTGGAAAATATGTATGAATTTAGAAAGGTGTCTATTAAGCAAGTACATTGTGATAACCTCAGAGCTTGGTATGGCAACTTAAGCAACAAAAAATAGAATGGTTGCCAAACTTTGGTCACCTATGTTTAGAAAATAACTAAAGAGCCTGTTAATGTATTAGAGATGAAATATCAGAAATTCTACAAAAATCATTATAGATCAGAGGAATAGGTGAATTGTGAAAAGACACAAATGGAAATATATATAAATAGCCCAGGGTTAGAGAAAAATGATGCCCAAGATGTAATAGATAAGATGGGAAGAATGAGTTAAAATGGTGATCTATAATCAATCAATAGAGATATCCAGAAGCAGATAAGTGTTCCTTTAGAAATTGGGAGTTGGGGAAAAAAGTGATTGATCTGTGAGGTTTTTTTGACAAAAAAAAAAAAGGTGTGTGTGTGTGTGTGTGGGGGGGGGGGGGCAGTACCAGCATCCCGGAAGAAAGCTGTGGTGGCTGTACTACTCAGAGGGCAAAGACCCTTTAAATCCAATTTCATATAGACTAGTTTCAGTTCTAAACCATGATTATAAAGCAGCAGTTCAGCAAAATGTAGATAATTTGCATAGATAAGAGAATATCTAAGGTGTTGCCAAAGCTGATCAGTACAGATCAATGTGATTTTCTGGAGGGGAGGTAAATATTTGATATTAGCAGAACAATGATGATTCAAAGGGAAGCAGAGTTCAAGAAGATTGCATTGTTGTTGGTCGGACTTGATGCAGAGATGGTATTTTGAGTTGCTGAGATTTATGAGTAGGGCAATGGCAGAATTTACTCTTCCTGAAATAATTATAGGATGAATTAGGCAGCTATATGAGGGGTCAAAGGCAAGAATCAAGGTGGGAGGGTTCCTTTCCTTCAGGCTAGGTTTAAACAGAGGAGCCAAGCAGGAATGCCTCTTTCTCCTTTATTTGCTTTAAACTTAGAACCATTGGCAAAGAAAAGATGAGACACTCAAATTCAAGGGTATAACTTTTATAGTACTCAAGAAAAATTAGCCTTATTTGCAGATTACAATTATTTTGTATTTGAGAAATCCAGTAAAGGATATTTCAGTGTTGTGGATCATTTTGAGAAACTTTCAAGTCTTTTTCAGGCTATAAAATAAATGCAGACAAAACAAAGGCTATAGTAGTAAACTAAAAGTATGTTCCCACATAAATTGATTCAGCAACACTCATTTAAGGGGGCTTGAGATGAAGATTTAGGTGTTTGGATTAAAAATGATTTTATTATGTCAGCTAAAGATAAAGTGGTAAGAGACTAAAAAAAAAGATAATACAAAGAACGGGAAGTTATATGCTCTGGACTATAGCTATGGACAGTAAAGTGCAAGGAATGAAAATGTTTCTAGTCCCTTAAAAATATGCCTGATCTATATACAACATTAATTTGCCAGAGGAGATGCATTGGACCATAGACAATAAAGAATTTAAAGGAATTTAAGTGGGATAAGTAGTTTCACCTCACTCAAGAAGGTGGTATAGAAGTGCCACATAAAAAGGGGGTTTCTTAGAGCTAAGCAAGTAAGGCTAATATACAGTAATACAAGCAGAAAATTGCAAATCAGATGTAAAGAAATGTTGAAATGGGGGGTCATGAAATAAGGAAAGGGTAGGATTATGGATGCAGACATTTAAGGAGAACAGTAACAACTATACAGAATATTGTATTTACAAAGTAGCAGAAATATTTTGAGAACTAAGCAAACATGGGAATAGACAAAGGAGATTTCACCAATAAGGATGACAGCAAGTAGGGGCACAGAAAGTATGCAAGATGGAACTGGAAGTTAGTGGAGAAAATTCAGCAAAGGTATTGGGAGCAAGTAGGTAGGGATGGAAGCATGTCCGAGTGGGATGAGGGCAAGCAGAAGTTTAGTCTGTTGGTAGAAGACTGACTTCCCTATTGGGGATTGATAGGAGTATAGCCAAAGAGAAAGACCTAGGGGAGATGTTAAATGAAAGACAAATTGTTGATTCATAGTTGAATCTAGAACACAAGGTGCAGTAAAGAAAGGGTTAATTAGTAGGGCATATAAAATAATACGCAATTAAACTTAAGAAATCAGAAGTTAGCAAATGAGAATGGAAAGGTAGTATGCAAATAAACAATGGGAGGATAATGGGCTCCCAAATGTGTGCAGCAAAATCTAGAACGTTTCAAATTTTTACATGGAAGTGTTTTGATGTCCAGTTAGGCTTCTGAGAATTTTTCCATAGGTAATCCGCAATTGCTACAGGTGTACCTAGGTTTCCTGCTCTTTCCGATCACATGTTTTTTGAGTGTGTAACTAGTTGATAGTTTTTAGAAATTCCCTATAGTGCACTTTGTTCGAAATGTTGTGGAAGCAAATTATTTTAACTAAGGAATTAATTCTTTTGAGCTGGAATAAAGAAACTGAATTTTCTAGACACAAGGTTCTACTAAATTTTATGCTATTAGCTGCCAAAAAATATAGAGAGAACATGAAAATCAAATACAAAACCAACTAGTAGAGTTATTAAATAATAAATAAATGGGATTTTTGGGAGCAATACAAACAATAATAATATTCAGGATGATTATTTCAGGAAGGCAGGACTTGAGCAATCTGTGTAATATCAAAATCATATTTGTATAATGTGTGAAAATCTTTTTCCTTTTTTTAATTGAATGTGTACTTATGACATTGTAATATGTGATGTTAATAAAGATGTTAAAGAGGAATTAAATATAACTCACTACTTTTTTAGGATGGTCTCTGTAACAGTGAATTATTGCATTAGTGTTATTTACCTTCCTTGTCACTTTTTCTTGGCCAAAATTTCTCTTAGTGGTTGGTTATTCGTCTTAAGAAATTTGTCCTGGTCTTTTGCCATGCTTATGCACTGGTGATGAAATGACTGTTACAGTGTTGACTAGTATCCCTTCTTTTTTTGTTCTTGTGACTACAGGGCATCATCCACCCCTCAGACTTATTTTTATGGTGTTGGCTTACTGTTTTTTTTTTAACCCTCATTCTTCTTTTATTTAATCAGTTCATAAAACAATCCAGTTCAAAATCCTCACACACTCAGCTAGTTTTATTTAAAAAAAAAGTGAGTTAAAGCTATGAAAAAGAATTAATTGGAAGACGTGTGTTTAGATCTGGAATTACTTGACTTAATTTGGAAAAGTTTAATGTTTCTCACATTGTGCGTTCTGTTTGCTATGCAGCTTATTTATAATCTTTTATTATACCCTCCTCTTAGAGGATGTTTTGAGTACTTGAGACCTTTCTTTTGCATGTTAGTGAAGAGGGATGTACATTACCTTTGAAAGAAGAGTGAATTTTTGAGCCTGATGTCTTAAGACACACCTTCAAAGGTACTAATTCATTTGGAGAGCCCCTGCTCAACATTTCTTCTGTTAAAAATGGATCTGGTATTCACAAAGAACACAGAAGTGTAAATAATGTCTGATCCCTCTGTTTGGATTGCAGTTCACAATTCAAAGAAGTGATTTGACAAACATTACTGTGGTGCATAATCACAGTGCCATGTTTTTGAATGGCATTCCTGACCTCGAGAGTATAGGTAGCTCTGTATAGCCTGAGAACACTACACAATGCTGCTATATAAGGCAGTTGCTTACTTCATAGCTCACCTTGCCAAGTAGTGCCAATATTTTCTTTCCAAAACATGCTGTACAGTAGTATTCAGGCGCTGTACACAGTAGCAGTTTTACATTTCCGGCATGAATGTCTGACTCGTGAATGAATCACAGTCATTCAGTATGCAATGGTGCTAGGTTCATTAGCATATTAAAATAACGGGAAGATCATTGGTGGGAGATCACCTGCATGACAAGCAGGACAGGACAGGACAATGTAGTGTGTTGTAGCTGGTTGGTGTGTACTGTATGGGGCTTTGTTGGTAATGGGAATTTTCCAGCTATGCAACAGAGGAGAGGAGAAGGTACTTTGTATCAGACATATGTTTTTCACTACTGTCTGTTGAGCAGAATACTAGCAGGGGGGTGGGATTTCTGAAGCTACAGTCATTAAGCAAAGGGTCTTCAGGCAGTGTGCAATGGGGCCTAGCATGTATAATATTGAAGAGGCTTTTGTGAATGGCATATGAATTATGGTGGGACTCAGCATCAGGGTATTTAGTTGCGGCACAGTGGAGAAGAATCACACAAGGGGATATTTTATTATCCTGCTGTTTGGTGTTTTTGGATTTTATAAATTGATGAAGTTGCTCGTGTGGAGTGAAGAAAACGTTGCTTGATGTTCTAGCATACTGATCATAACGCTGTCCTAGTCTCCGTCCTCTTGCAAATAACTGGCCCGAATACCGCTGTCCTGTCGGGGCGGGTCATTGAAAGAGCTGGCTGGCCGGCAGTAGTGGGTCAGCCAAGAAATAAGGCGGTAGTAGTAGGGTTTCGCTTTTGACCGGGTGGAAGTCAGCAGTCCTTTTTCTTGTGTTTGCCGTTCCGAAACACTCCAGAGTGTCGGTTTCTTGGAGTTAAAAAAAAGTTTTCTTGATGTGTGAAAGAGATAATGCCTCATCATCTCAATCTTATTTAGATGAAACTTCCTTGGGGGATTACGCGACATTCTTGAGTTGCTGCAGCTTTTATTACGGCATGTTATAAGGAGCACCATTAGTGGAGATTTAGACTGTACGCAGGCTTGTTTGATAAGGTGTAACAATAATAAGATGCCCCTACCCCGATGCCGCTACGATAATCCAAAAAGAGAAAACAGATCTGACAAGTGATGAAGAAATCGAGGTGTCCGTCGTGGGCCGGATCCCTCGGTTGAATGTTGAATCTTGGATCCTGGAACGGTCCTCTCCAGGGCATCTTTTACTTTACAGGAGTTTGGCTCTCAGGAGTCTCAGCCCGCTGCCCGGGCTTCTCTCAGGTCTCTGTAGTTCATCCCTACAGAAAGTTATTAGGCCTTCTACTTATCTAGCGCCCCAAGTGCTAAGGCCTTGGTCCTGGTAAGGGTGGTCATCTGGTTCTAGCTCTAGCTCTCCTGCCCTGTTCCTAAAAAGCATATGATGAAAAAATGGGAGAGGACTTGATTACTTTGATCATGCCCCCAGAAGAGAGGCCTAGGGTGGAGGGGGATTTAGAGGAAGAGATGGATCCTCACTCCTACTCTGATCCCCTCAGCTGAGAAAATCAGAAATTCCCTTCTTTTCAGATTCGGATGGCAGAGGACTCCTGTCTCTCCTTCTCCTCTTTTCTTTTTTTTTTTTTCTGACTTTACATTCATTCACATTGGGAACATTTTAAGTGGGAAGGTTTTTTTTTTTTCAGATTCTGAAAAAGGGAATTTTTTTTTCTGCCACACAACATAGGCCCTTGGCTATTCCTCCTGTCTTAGAGTTCCAGAGCACATAAGTATTTGTACAAGAGTCCTAGAGCTGGTCAGAAATATTTAGGTCCTCCTAGGGTTGGGGGGCTACCTTGGCTAGTCCGGTTCCTTTGGATAAAGATTTAGAGAGCTAGATAGGTGGGGGGAAAAGTGTACACCTCCCTAGCTTAGCTATGAGGCTTTGAATTGCCAATTTCATATGCCCTTTAATTTGAAATCTTAGGTGGTGGATGTGCTTTATCTGAGGGTATAGAGTGTAAGGAGCTCCAGGAGTTGGTTCATGCATCAGATCAAGTTGGCAACATTCTTTTGCAGTGGTTTCGATGCTCCTGGGCTTCATCCAGGGGTGGCTGCTACAGGTTCAGTTATTGAGAGACATGCCTGGCTTAAGGATCAAAATTTGTCAGAGCATGTTAAGGCTCAGTTTTGGATGCTCTCTGCAAATCTGAAGTACTTTTTGGTCCTGTCTATAGGCCGGGTCAAGGAATTTATGTAGGTGCATCGCTCGCTCCAGGGTTCTTTTAGACCTCGGACTTGGAGTTCTCGTCTTCCTGCAGGGGGCAGGCCAGCTTAAGTAAACAGACCCAATGACCTGACCTGCTGCTGCCAGAACCTTCTTTACTGGCAGCTCCTCTAGGAGGGAAGTTGGGACTTTCAAACAAAACTGCATTTTGGTCACCCAGGACAAATGGGTGTTGGATATAATAAATCACAGGTTACAAGTTATTTTCACACTTTTCCTCCTTTCAAAGGCATGCGGATGTGCGGGGCAGCAGATCTCTCTTATTTTTGCAGATGGGGGGGGGGCAGGTCCTCCCTCCGGCCAGAAGTAGGCCTAGGGTTTTTTTCCCCTCTTTTTCTCGTGCCCAAGAAAAGAAAACACTTGGAGGCCAATTAAGATGTTAACATTACAACAACTCTGCCTATGCTAGGGCAAAGATGATTCTGTGAAAAAAAGTCAGTCAGTAGTGCCCTGCCCAGGACATTGCTTTTCTGGGTGTCAGACTGAATACAGCTTCTCAGATGGCATTTTTCGACCCCGGACAAACAAAGAACTGTCCTGCTGCCTGCAACTTCAAGCCCCTGGGGGGTTGGGGGCATCTTGCATTCTAGTATTTCCAATGCCAAACTGCATATGAAGAAGCTACAAGGGTATCTATCTCAAAAGTGTGTGGACTCAACACTGCCACGGACACACTGTCATCCGGATTATACCTCTTGCATCATTCAGGAATAGGGTGGTGGGCTCAGGAACCTAAACAAGGGACTCCTCTGATCCGACCGATGTGGCGGTCAGAGATCCTAGACCCTCGATGCCTCGACTTGGGGCTTGGGGAGCACTTCAATGGAAATGGATTCAGGACATATGGCCTCCCAAACTACAACATTAAGGAGATGTTAGTCCAATTTGCCTTGATGGCCTTCAAGGGCTACTTCAAGCGGGACAGGTGTTGATTCAATCTTCAAGCACGGTTTATTGAGCAGACAAATTGTGGATCCCCACAGTGGAGACTGGACCCTCAGGTATTCAAACAGTTAACCGGTTGGGGGAGCTCCAGACATATCTCTTCGCTTCTCTCCAAATTTTCGCTGCCAAAATTTTGCACAAAGATGTTCCATCCAAATGCTTGGAAAGTGGATGCTCTCTCTTTCAGTTGAACAACCTTCGCGTTTATGCTTTCCCCTCTGCCTCTTCAATCATTTTTCAATTGTGGGGTGCAGTCCCCTGCATCTACAGCCTGGCGTATTCTGTAATGGAGCCAGTGGGGTCTCAGCTTCCTCAACAGGTTTTAGATGTCATTTTGGAAGCCAGCGGCCCTAACACTAGAAAAGTTTATGCTGATAAATGGAAGAGATTTTTCTTTGGAGTACAGCAAAGGGCTTTGATGTTTCAGTGCCTAATTTGAGTTTTGCACTACAGTATCTTACTGAATTACTGGACAAGGGTTTGTCATTCTCTTCTGTGAAGGTTCATGCTGCAGCCATTTCTGCTCACTATGATTGTGACCCTCCTTTATTTTCTCACCCTTTGTTCAAACAGTTTCTTAGAGGGGCAAAGAATATAAGACCCCGTAGAGCTCCTACTCCTTCCTGGGATCTCAATTTTGTGTTGGAGAAGCTTACTTTACCTCCTTTGAACCTGTAGCTATGTTCTGAAATTGAGTTTTGTCTTGGAAGATTTTCCATAAAGATAGAGTTTCTTTCTAAAACAACCCTACTTTTATGCCTAAAGTGATTTCTAATGTGGCCTTGAACCAGTCTATTCATTTGCCTACTTTTATGCTGATCCCCAAAAAAAAGGAAAAGTTCTTTTTTCTATAGACAGGCACAGGCTGCATATTATTATTTGCAGGACTAAAAGAGTTCAGACAGACTCAAGTTATTTGTTTCCTTTGCTTTGGGTGGTTCACAAGGAAGCTGTTTCAAAGCAAACTATTTCTAAGTGGATTGGTCAATGTATTGCTTTTGTTACTCTCATGGGAAGGAGGTTCCTGCTGGGATCAGATCTCATTCTACCAGGGCTACTGCCACATCTACTGCTTTTTTGGGGGGTAGCTACTAAGGATATTTTGGTTCAGTACACACTTTTACTAAGCATTACCATCTCCCTCTTTATTCCAAGTCCAGGGCTGGGTTTGCCACTGCAGTTTGGCATGTTAGCAGCTCTAATGCTATTATTTAGTTGCCAGCCTCCCTTTTCTTTTGCTTTGGGATTCTACCCACAGGTTATGACTGCAGCAATGTGAGATAAGAGAATAGTACAGTTTTGTACCTACCATAATGTGTAGATGTAGGATCTACATTGCTGCAGTCAATATCCTCTCCTCTTCCCCTCTATAGTTTGTGGTTGCTGTGTTTTTGGGATAATCTTTATTTCCACTCTGGTAGTTGTTAGGCTTTTACTATTTTAGCTCTGGCCTTCCTCTTTCTTCTTCCTTCTCTCTGACAAAGGAAAGAGGGGCAAGAAAGACTGCGGATGTCATCAATTACTACTTAAGTACTACGACAGCACTAGGTGGAGAATGACGCCCCCAGCAGCCCAGCAGCTCTTTGGTATTCAGGCCGAGGAGGACACGGACTACCCACAGGTTATGACTGCAGCAATGTAGATCCTCGAACATCTACATTTATGGTAGGTACAAAACTGTACTTTTTAAATTGCTTATACGTTAAGTACCAGCGTGTTTTGGATACCTGCTAGTGGCTTCAGCAATTCTTACAGCTTTTTGTTTGAGTTAGTGTTTGATATTTCTATTTGTTCAGATTTATAAATTAGGCAGTGCTTTGTGTGATATTTCATGGTACATGAAGCCCTGCATGGTAGATGTTCATCGTGTTTCACTGTTGCAGTCATGACTGTAGGGTTCTCCCCTGCCGGCAGGCAGCCCTCGGTTGGCCAGAATCCCAAAGTCTGGGTCCGGCGTCAGCTGTTCAACCATGCCTCCTGACGTCAGAGCGCCAGGAGTACAAAGCTGACAGCCGACACCATCTTCTCCAGTCTTTCTTGCCGTGCGGTGATAGCAGTTCGCAAGTGCCGGTCGGCTGACTCCTGACTAATTTTACTGATATAATTCGGTCTGAAGACTTTCTTCTCCACTCAAAGCTAAGTACCCCGTTGGGGAAACTTTTTTCTTGCTCCACTCCGATGTCAGAAAAAGTTAATAATTGTATTTCATGTGGGAAGCAAATACCTCATAAGGATTTTCATTCTTACTGTATTCCTTGCTTGGGCCCTGACCACGAAGTAGCTAGTTGTCGGTTTTGTGCTAGATTCAATCAACGTACAATTAAGCGAAGGTATGATTTTGCTTTTCATTACTTTGGTAGGCGCTTTAACTACAAAATGTCATCAGATACAGTCCCGGCTATCAGAGTTCACAAATGCCGCAAGGATAAAGACAGGCCTCCGAGGTCCAAATCTGATGATAGCGCACAAGTGGAGCCAGCTTCAGGTTCGGCCGTCATCAGTGAGGTGCTTTTGCAGCCCCTGTCGTCTGCCATTTCAGAACTGATGGCCGAAACGGACTCTCATGAGGAGCCAACCAGGCCTTTAAATATTTCTGTTGCAGGACCTTTGGACAATGCTCCTTCGGATGGGTCCGGAGCCGCTGTGCAGGTACTGGCTTCCGAAGGGGTTTTCAGGCCTACTCAGCTACTAATAAAGGCAAAGCCAAAGACAAAGACTCCTTCAAAATCAAAGACTTCAACACAGGCCTCTTCTGAGCTGGCTCCCTAGTCACAGAAACAGTTACTCAAGATGGAGGATTTAATTACTATGATTAGGGGTTCTCATCCCCCTCCAGACAAAAGGCCAAGGCAGGATGTTTCTTATGATTCCTCTGATCAGGCTTCTGTTTCCTCAGTTTCTTCTTCTGATCAGGAATATTCTTTCCCTCTTTATGAGGATTCTGATGCTGAAGAATCCATTCCTTCTGCTTCTCCCCCTGAGGATTTCTCTTTTGGGGAAACTTTGCATGAAATGAGGGAACATTTCCACTGGGAAGGACAGGAGTTTTTGGAATCCAAGAAAAGACTGAGGGAATTTCTTCTTCTTCCCCAACATAGACCCCTGGCTATTCCTCCTGTTTTGGATATTGTGGATGATGCCTTTTCGGAGGCTAACTTAACCCCTGACTCTTTTCCTCCTGCTCCTGTTAAGCCTGATAGATATTACAGGGTTCCTGATTCCCATCAGTTTTTATACAAGAACCCTTCTGCTGACCCTGAAACCATTTCTCAGGGTCCTAAGGGAGTTGAGGCTGCTTCTGCCAAAAATCCCATTCCTACTGAAAAGGATTCTCGATCTTTAGAAAGATGGGGCAAAAAGGTGTACACTTCTGCTACTTTGTCCATTAGGGCTTTAAACTGTCAGTTTCATATGTTTAAATACCAGCAATTTCTATTGTCTGTCTTAAAACAAAAGCTTATTTTCATTTCTGCTTGTGCAGATGATAAGGATTTACATGACTTATTGCACGCCACTGAACAAGTTGGGAAGCATGGTTTACATTGTGGATTTGATGACTTGGAGGCTTCTTGTAGGGCTGCGGCCTCTGGCACAGTCATTAGAAGGCATGCATGGCTAAAGGAACAAAATTTACCTGATCAAGTAAAGGCTAAATTATTGGATGCTCCTGTTCAGCATAATGTTTTGTTTGGATCTAAAGCTGAAGAGGTTATTAAAAAGATGGAGGATAAGGCGAAATCCATGCAAACAGTTAAAGATTTCTTACAAGTACAGCCTCCTAGATTTAGCAGGAATTGGCCTTCAAAAAATTGGTCCTTTCCCACTTCAGACAGGCCTCAGAGGGGTAGATATAGACGTTCCAGAGGGAGGCCTCAAACGCAAGCTGCTTATAGACCAAGACAGTGGACTGCTTCCACCCCTAGGGGAGGAGAGGACAGGTCACAATCTCAAAGGAAACAAACTCAATGACTCCCTCTGTTGGGCTACAGGAACTTCTTGCCTGGAAGCCCCTCTCGGAGGAAAACTCTCTCTTTATCAAAATTGGACTCAAATAACCCAAGACAAATGGGTTTTGGATGTGGTTTTAAGAGGTTACAAATTCCATTTTCATACCTTGCCAAGGCCAAGTGGCTGGCCAGACCTTCCAAAACATCAATGGATGGAGGCCTTAAACCAGGTGGAAGCTGTTTTGGCTATGAATGCCATAGAACTGGTTCCTCTTTCAGAGATGGGAAAAAGTTTTTATTCAAGGCTTTTTCTAGTCCCAAGGAAGCAAAACTCATGGAGACCCATTCTGGATCTGTTGGTCTTGAACACCTTTCTAGAAATTCCAAAGTTCAAGATGCTTACTCTACAGCAGCTACTTCCAATGCTGTCCAAAAATGCATGGATGGTGACTTTGGATCTAAAGGAGGCATATTTACACATTCCCATCAGGCAGGATCGCAGAAAATACCTCGGGTTCAAAGCCGGATTGAGGCACTTTCAATTCTCTGCGCTGCCCTTTGGGTTATCTACTGCGCCCAGGGTCTTTACCAAATGCCTGGCTCCAGTAGTAGCTTACTGCAGACTCAAGGGAATTCAAATTTACCCTTATCTGGACGATTGTCTAATTCAGCCAGACAGCAAGGATGTCTTACTCCAGCATCTAGAATTTGTACAGAACCTCCTGAAGTTCCTGGGATTCTCTGTAAACACAAAGAAGTCAAATTTGACACCATCACAGCAGATAACTTTTCTGGGAGCACTTCTAAACACCACAACCCAGATGGCATTTCTGACATCTGAAAAACAGTTACAGCTGGCTTCAACTTTCAAAACCTTGGCAACTTTAACTCATCTATCTGCAAGGAAATTCCTGCAGGTGTTGGGTTACATGGCCTCCTGCATCCTTCTCATACCATATGCAAGACTACACATGAGGAAAATACAGTGGTACCTAAAAAGTGTATGGTCTCAGCATTGCCACAGTTTAGACATATACTGATCTCTGTCCTTCCTTGCCTTCAAAAGGAATTTCTTTGGTGGTCCAGGGCATGTGCTGTAAACAAAGGGAAGCCCTTCCGTATGCCTCCTGCCTCTCAGATTCTAACCACGGACACCTCGGATTATGCTTGGGGAGCCCATTTTCAGGGCAATTGTTTGCAGGGCCTTTGGACAAAGGATCAGAAGCACCTGCATATCAATTTAAAGGAAATGTTAGCCATTCAGAAAGCTCTACTGGCCTTCAGGAATCTTTTACAACCAGGACAACTGTTAATACGGACAGACAACGCCACAGTTATGTGGTACATAAACAAGCAAGGGGGATCTCATTCCTACCCCCTTTGCAGACTAGCCATGGATTTATGGAACACAGCTCTAGCTTGCAATCTGGATCTTCAAGCTCAGTTTCTACCAGGGAAACAGAACTTCCTGGCAAGACAGTCTGAGCAGAAACCTTTCGGATCCACATGAATGGATGCTGGACACCAAAATTTTCAGGATGATAACAGCAGTCTGGGGATGTCCTCATAGACCTGTTTGCATCCCATCTCAATCATCAACTACAGACTTTTTGCACCAGGAGTTTCCACAGAGAAGCTTGGAAAGTGGACGCCCTGTCATTCAGTTGGAGTAACCTCTCGGGATATGCCTTTCCGCCTCTCCCTCTTCTTCCACGGGTTTTATTGAAGATAAAACAGGACAAGCCAAAGTTGATAATCTTGCTGGCCCCAAATTGGCCTTGGCCATTTTGGTATCCAACTCTAAAAAAACCTATACCTGGAGTCCCCTTGGGTTTTACCTCAGTCTCCGAACCTTCTGTCCCAGCATCAGGGTCAGGTTCTACACTCTCATGTCAGAACTCTCAGCCTGGCGGCCTGGTTAATCCAGGGCCTTTGATTTCTTCTTTACTGCCCAAGCAGGTTATGGATGTCATTTTAGAAGCCAGACATCCTAGCACTAGAAAATCTTATGCAGGAAAATGGAAAAGATTTTGTTCCTGGATGCAGGCTCAGGATTCTGATCCTCTTCTTCCTAACATTACTTTAATTTTACTTTACTTGACAGATCTCTTACATAAGAGTCTCTCTTTCTCTTCCATTAAGATACATGCCTCTGCTATTTCTGCTCATCATAATACAGACCCTCCCATCTTTTCCCACCAGCTCATGTGACAGTTTCTCAGAGGAGCTAAGAACTTAAGACCTCCTAGATCTCCTCCTATACCTGCTTGGGATCTCAACTATGTTTTGGAAAAACTAACCTTGCTTCCTTTTGAGCCTGCTGCCTCTTCTGACATCAAGTTTTTATCTTGGAAGACAGCCATCCTGTTAGCCCTAACCTCTGCCAGGAGAGTTTGAGTTACAAGCTCTTATGGCTGTGGAGTCTTATATTATTTTTCATCAAGACAGGGTATCTTTGATGACTAATCCTACCTTCATGCCTAAGGTGGTTTCCAAAGTGGCTTTAAATCAAACTATACACTTGCCAACCTTTTTCCCCACTCCTCAAAATAAAGGGGAAAGGATCTTACATTCCTTGGATGTACACAGACAGCTACGTTTTTACCTGAACAGAACCAAGGACATCAGGAAATCAGAACAATTGTTTGTTTCTTATGCTTCAAGTTGCCAAGGTAAAGCCATTTCAAAACAGACCATTTCTAAATGGATTGCTCATGGAATCAGATTTTGTTATTCTCACCATGGAAAGCAAATCCCAGGGAGTATACGGACTCATTCCACCAGAGCTGCTGCCACTTCTGCGGCCTTCCTCAGGGGAGTTCCTACCAAGAACATTTTGGAAGCTGCAACTTGGAGTTCAGTGCATACATTTTCTAAGCACTACAATTTACCTCTCTACTCTAAGTCTAGGGCTGGCTTTGCCTCTGCAGTCTTGCAGGGCCTTTTCACTGCCCCTTCCTCTTTATGACCACCTCCCTTTCTTTCAGCTTTGGGATTCTACCCTACAGTCATGACTGCAACAGTGAAACACGATGAACATAGTACAGTTGTGTACACCTACCATAAATGTAGATGTTCGAGTGTCTTCACTGTTGCAGTCTGCTTCCTCCTGTCCCCTCTTATTTTTACTTTTGTGTATTTCCTTTTTTTCACCATTCTTCTGAGGTGTGTTTGCAAAGGTTATGGGACCTTTTTCATTTTGGGACTCCTGACATCTGGGGCAAGAAAAACTGGAGAAGATGGCGTCTGCTGTCAGCTTTGTACACCTGGCGCTCTGACGTCAGGAGGCATGGTTGAACAGCCGACGCCGGACCCAGACTTTGGGATTCTGGCCGACCGAGGGCTGCCTGCCGGCAGGGGAGAACCCTACAGTCATGACTGCAACAGTGAAGACACTCTAACATCTACATTTATGGTAGGTGTACACAACTGTACTTTTTCTATCTTTATGAATGAACCAAGGAGTTTAACTCAGTAAAATTTTCACATTGGTGTAGTAAGATTCCTTTGCATTCCTCTAACTTTAACTTGGAATTTTAGTGATTTAAAAACTCTAGTGTCCATTTACTTTAGTTATACCTGCATAATAATCAATGCTACCAGATGAGGATATTATGATCAATTTACGTTTTAATTGTTTGTGTGTGAATATGTATGTAATTTAAAACTGAAACACTGTGTTTAAGCATTTTTTTGCATAACCAAAGTTAGAATTTATCTTCAATTAATCTGAATGCTTTATTTCTTCTTGTACATTAGAACATTCTACTATAAAGAATTGATGGTATGTATCTGTTTTTGCTGTTTCACAGCTTCTTGGGTTCTTGGTGTTTTACTATATTTTTTGCAAGGACATTATATGAGGATGCATTTTGACTCAAGAATCCTAAATCAGAGAAATATCTTCATAATCTTTTACAGGGTGTGAATAAAATTAACTTTTAGAGCTGTGTAATAGTTTCACAGATGTCACATTCTGCATACATAGAATTAATCTTAAGTCAGTAGAATATTCAAGCACTGCTTTGTAATGATACAGCAGGGATTTATGCTTAAAATTCCTATATTCTTTTGAAACAGAATCTAAAAAAGGCTGCTCCAGTATAGAAATTAGAATTCCATTTCTTATTGACAGGCTTTACTGCATTAACTCAATGTTTGTCAGTGCAGTTAATTAAAATATTTTATTTTTTTTTATTTTGTATTGGTAGTGTTCAAGGGGGAATAAGAATGAAGCTGAAGTGTACTAAAAAGAGGGAGCTGTTCTGTGGTGGTATTTTCTACTGCAGTTTGTGTATTTGAAACAGCTGTTACTTGACAATTAGCTTTTTATGCTTTATTTCTGATCATTTGAGGATACATTTCTTGTTTGGCAATCTGTACATTTGAATAGTTTTGCACAATCAGGATTTCAGCAATTGCCTTATCTCTGTAGTTATCTGCTGGGGGGGGGGGGGGGGGGTAGAGACCAGATAAATCCATTTTCAGATATGAAGGAAAATCAAGCAAATTTTCAGAGTACATATATACATATTTTTGGGGGTTATATAAGTCTGGAGTGAACTTTTGTTTATTTTAGATATTCTTAGTAGGGATTTTTTACAGCATCTTTCATATTCCTAGTATTATGAAGACAAGTGGTTTAGAAAATGATGGTATATCTGGTCACTGTTGTCTATTTCTTCTTAAAATGCTGTGTACAAGTGCTAGGTATTTTCACTTAGATTTGATAAATCAAAATGTACAAGTATTCTAGAGTAAGATTGTTAATTTTAGAAGTCCCTGTTGATCAAGCTTGAATATTGACTGCCATGCATTTCTCCTGTTGTTCCAACCTCCACTCCTGGTACATTGGTTCCAGTGCTAGCCCACTGGTGGCATCACCCAACATGGATTATTTTACTTTATTTTCATTTAAGTGTGATAGTATGCTGATCTAACTGGACTATTTCCAGATACTGTTTAGAGTACAAGGAAAAAAGAAAGCACATTTGCAGTTGAAACGTAAGAAAAGTCCTACAATTATAAAGCATTAACTGGAATGGAAAAACATAGCATACATTATTAAATCACATTAAAGTTTGATTGGGAAGTGGAGGGTGGTAGCTTGGAGATGGAGTGGAGCAGGTAGTCTGCAGTGCCCATATATGTTGCTTGTATTAGACTTTTCTTAGTCCCCATCTTCCCAGCATGCTGATGCTGCCTTACATAGGCTTAGACAGGCAATGAGGCATGGCCTAGGAGGACATGCCTTCCCTTGGCCAGAGCAGCTATTTCTCTTTGGCTCCACCTGTACACAGGACCTGATGACTGTTCCAAGACCTTGTCTGCACTAGGGCTTCAATAAATTGATCCACGTTCACCAACTTGCACCCCTCCACAGGATGACCCCACAGTCTTTCTGTGAGCACCATTAGTTACTGCACTCACTAGTCTATCCCAGAATCCTTAAGTAAAAGTATTCCACATCATTCCTGATCTTGGATTTGTTTGTGTCTTTCGGCTTTTCCCGATTAGGGGTCGCCACAGCAGAACTCCGGTCCGCTAATGATTGGCAGTTGATTTTTACATACCGGCTTGCCAGGCCTGACACACAACCTTCAACGAAGGTACGCCCATTCACGCATGTCTCCACGCAGAAGACGCTCTAGCTGAGAATCGAACCGGACAGCATCTTACTGTAAGGCGACAACGCTACCGCAGCACCACCACCGCGGGTCATTCCTGATCTTGGATATTTTGCAATAATCCTGTTCTTTATTTAATTCAGTAACTCAAACTGAGCTCTGCTTTACTCATACCAACAGTTAACATTTCTTTAACCACTTTACCAAAGTAAATCCTTGGTAAGTACTTATGCACATCACACCGAAACAAGAATTTAAAAAAAAAAAGTCCCCTTGTTGCATTTCATATTCTGCATTCCACCTGAATAGACTTTTGTTGCAAGCCTTGTTGCAGTACTCCCTCCTTTGTACTACACATCATTTGTTTGTCGAGGTGTATTTTTACAGTTCAATATTTTTTTCTTTTTTGCAGTACTAGCTGTAAGCTATACATTTTCAATTGTCTGGTATCTATCCTTTTAGGATCCATATATTGATTATTATAACATTTGTACGAAACATGGATGTTTTGTGCTCACATACTGTGTAGTCAGTAGTCTTACAGAAATTTTCAAGACTGCTGCTTAAAATTATGTCCTGCAATAGCACTTCTTAGAAAAGCTTGGTGTTGCTGGGGCACACACCGAGATGTTAAGGTGTACTGTTAAGTTAGCCTTGATGAAGAAGATACTACTGCTATGTGTAAGGTATTTATTATAATAGTTGATTTTCAAGGTGATGTAACTGTACCCCACTCTTTCTTTCTCTTCCCTGTTCCATTGTCATCAAGGGATAATGTTCTGAATATGTCCCAGTTAACCAAAGTTCAAATAGTCGATGTGACATCTGCTGGAGCTGGCACAAAGATTGTGGGGTGTACTTATGGGGAGTGGAGACTGAGTGGGTCAAAGGTTGCCACAGCACCTCATAAGAGGAGTGGTGGATCCAAATGCAAATCCAGGAATATATTCAGCTCACCATGCAATGCATGCATGATAAGCTTCATTGTGGGTTCATGGAATCCTATAGCTCACATGGAGAAGGCATAGTGGCCCATGCTAGGATAGAGGTCACATGTTCCCCTGCCGAGGGGGTTTCAGAGAGAGCCATACAAACAAAACAATGACTGTTTCTGTGTTGGCTTCTACAACTGACCATGTCTGTTTGAAGAATGAAAAGCCATCTAGGGTTTGTCTGTGTGTGTGTTGGGAGCTATTGGGTAGCAGGTAACACAGGGGGAAAAGGGTATACAAAAAATGGTCTGTCCCCACCCCCCAATGGGATTTCTCTATATTTATTATTTGGACCATATGTTTCTACAGCTATTCTGTTATCCTTTAGTGCTACTTGGCAAATAAAATTTTTTAGAGTTGTACCATATTTTGGAATGCCTTAATATATTTTTCCCAAGGAGAAGCAGGAAATCTTACAGGTGGACTACTTATGCTGGAAATGTAACACAAGGATGATTCCAGACTTCTTTTTTTGCTTTCCTAGTTCAAAAGCGATTTTAAAAGATTATGGTGTCTAAATGATCACTATTGGATTTTAACATGTATATTTGAACTTCTAAATTAAAAATGTAGTTATAAATATTTGTATGGCTTGTGATGCTTCTTTTCTCAACATGTGGTTTATCTCAATTTTTTGTCAGTAATTGAATTTTCTTTGAGTTTGATTTTAGTCATGCATTCTTTCCTCTCATGAAGTTTCTGTCTTGATACACAGAGCATTATAGTTACCTGCACAGAATCATGTTAATTTATATTGGGCCTCTAATAACAGTTGTATATTTCCAAAGTTATACTAGTGCTAGCGTTGTACACAAAGTTTAACTTTATTGCTTTAAGGTTTCCTAGCTTCTGTTTACATCTGTTTAGTTCTTTCTCTAATGCAAGTATACATCTTGTAAGGAATGGGCTCAAATAACCAAAGAGAATGAGAAAAACACCAGGTATATAATAGTACCTTACACGACTTAATTCCATATCTAATCAGGGTGTGAGGCTAACCCTAGTTCCTCAGAGGGGATGTGCCTATGACCTATTTCTGAATATCTACTGTTATGTAATGGTAAGTATCTCGCATAGCTGCATTTTTTTCTTCATCCTGATCTTGCAGATTACTCATTTTAAACAACGTATTACAATGGTTGCAACTGAAAAGGTAGAATACCCATTTGGTAGAAAATTTTTTGCGGGCTTAAAAAAAGAAAGATTGCACAAATCAGTGAATGTTCGTTTGTGTGAATCACATAGGTTGGAATGTACAGGAAAATTATTTGAATAAAAAGATTGTGGTTGTGGAGATGAGCAAGATCATGTCATAGCAGTTACTGTGCAAGTACAATCATTTGTGGGTTAGGTAAGAGGATTAAGTGTTGTGTGCGTTTGCTATTCTGAGTCCTTTTGTCTTGTGTAGTGGTACTGTTAGGAAGAGAGTTTTTAGCAATGTAATGTTTAGGTTTGGAGTTGGGGGCAGAGGAAGGGTTAGCATACATGAGTAAGGTAGTTCAAGGTGCCAAGCCTTGTTCATATGTGCATAGGAGATGTGCATAGGCTAGCGGCTGTAGAGCCTAGCCATGTTAATCCTGAGTGTCCCCATTTGTTCTTTCTGGGTAGTTCACAGAACACATTTATGAACAGAATGAGTCTGTGATAACAATGGCTACCCCTGTCCATGAGGGACACAGGTGCCACCCCTGGGGCAAATTTATGGTCTCCCATCCAATTATCTTGGTTGAGTTTGAATAGGGTCAGTGAGGAGCTCTGTTTTTACATGAATAAGAAGTCTATTCCAGAGAAGTGGCAGGCTCTAGGAGATGTATTTGTCTCTCCAGTGTGTTCTGTTAATGTCACAAGTTAGGCTGAGATACCTAGCATAAGTGACTCTTATGCCATTTGACTTGCAGATCTGTAGCATTTCCATTAGGGCAGGGTTGGAGATTGCCCTATAGGCCAGGCACAAGTCACATGTCAGCGGCCTATAAGATGCATATTAAAGTGACAGGGCTTTCAGCCTGACCATGTAGATCATGGTTTGGAGTCCCTGTATTTTCTTACTGAGAAACCTCTGAGTTCTCTCCAGCTGCTGCAGGTGTCTGGTGAGATACATGCAAAAACATGAATTGTACTCTTAGTGGTCTACTGAGGGTTGAATACAGTGGCATTATAACATCCTTTGACTTAGATGATATGCTTGCTTATGAAGTGTGCTACATAGCAGGCTTTCCTTACCACTGTGGAAACTTGGTAGTCAAAGTTCAGATTGCTGTCAACCTCTGTTCCCAAGTCTTGCACCACTGGGTTGAAACTCAGGGGGTGCTGTCAATATTGTAATTTGTAGGGAATTCCATTTTGCCAAAGGGAATAATACATTTTTTTGCATTTAGTTTTAGACCATGGCGTTAGCACCAATAATTTGTTTGTGTTAGCCCTTCTTGTAATATGTTGACATCATTGGGGGACTTGATGATTGCTCCCAGTTTGCAATCATCAGCAAAGTGGGTGAGCCAAAGGCCATCTACTTTGACCTGGACTTCTGAGAAATGGAAGCCAAACAGTAAGGGGCCCAGCACAACCCCCCTGTGATACTCCACTGGTGACGGGTCTACTGATGGAGGTGGAGTCACCAATTGTGACAGTATGCGTTATGTTGGTGAGCCAATTGGCTACCCATCTAGTAACGTAAGAGTTGATCCCTATCTGAGAGAGTTTTTGTAATGATTCCAAAGTGGGGAATTGTCAAAAGCCTTGGCAAGGTCGAGATAGGTTATGTGCACTGTCTTGCCCATGTCCATGGCTTTGGTGACATTCTCAAAGCGATCCACCAGGTTTATTAAGCATGATCTAACCTTAATAAAGCCAAACTGGGTTGAGTTCAGTGTTTTGGAGGTCATTTATGTCCTTGTTGATAAGGTCCATGATAATTCTTTATATGGCCTTGCAGATGAGACTGGTTAGACCTATGGGTCTGTAGTTCTCATGGTCAGTTGATGGGCCCCCCTTTGTGCAGATGGATTACTGTTGCTGTTCCCCATTCTGCAGGAACATAGCCAGTTCTCAAGCAATGATTAAAAAGAACCTCAAATGGGTCCGCTAGGTCTTGTTTTAGATTGTTTAGTTAAACACCCTGGGATATTATCTGGTGATTTTGAGGCAATGTTTTTATCCTGTGTGAGTGCAGAGATAACCTGTTCTGTAGAAATACTAGGCAGAGAGCTGGTGTCAGATATGCTTTGGGATATGGTAGGTGGGGATAGGGAGGGTGAAATTTGCACTGAATCTTTCAGCTAGCAGGTTGGCAATATCTTCCGGTGTAGTATGAGTGATCCCATCTACTACCAGTTCATTACATAGCTGAGCATTCCCTTTTAGACTTCAGACATAGTTAAAGAATGCCTTATGATTATTCTTGGCTAGAGATGCGATTTTAGTTTTGTAATTTGTTTTAGAAGACTTTACAATATTTCTGATTTTCTTGTTTAGGCATGGGGGGGAACACTTCCTCTGCAGAGTGATATCCCTCTTGCTTTTGAATAAAAGTTTCTTCTTTTGTTATATAATCTGTTTATACTTGAACTCCACCATGGTGGCATGTTTTTATGGAAAGACCTGGTTTTGATCCAGTCAGATACAGTAGAGTTTATGCAGTCGCTTAAGTGTTTGTACAGGGCATTTGCCTACTCTTCTCATAATGTTCATTAATGTGTGTAGTTGCGGGTGGAGTGAAGCACTTTATACCATCATGTAGTAGGCTGTAGTTAGTTTTGATAAAGGTTTTTTATAATTTTTGTTCCTGGGAGGGTGTCTGTTGGAGTAGTTACTTCAAATGAGACTGATTTGTGGTCTGACCTAACCAGGGAGGGCATCACACATGGGGAAGTACAGTGAACTCCTCATGTTGGTGAGTACTTTGTCTAGAACATTAGAGCCCATAGTGGGGGGTACAGACTGGCTGTTCCAGAGCATTTGTGTTAACAAAATCCAGGAACCTCTGGGCAAGTGTCTTCTTGCCCAATGTCCCCCAGCCTATGGAAGGATAGTTGAAATCTCCCATGACTAAGGTGTTGGGCTGTATGGCAAGGGATTCCAGTAAACTGAGGTAAGAGCTGTAGTTATCCTGGTTCATGGTGGGGGATCTATAGCTACTAATGATATGGTATGGTACTTTCCCAATAGTTAATTGGATATGGAGTAGTTCGAGAGAGTCATGCTGTTTGACCAGTCTGTGTTTTGGTTTTAATGAAGGTGGATACACTTCCACCTTTGGTTCCTTCACTCTCATTTTGAGGTCTGAACATATGGAAGGCATTGTAGCCTTGCATGGCTGGGGTGCTCTCAATGGCCTTGAACCATGTCTCGGTAACTGCACAGACATCAGCATCCTCTAAGGTAAGGAGTGTTTCCAGGGTGTGTAGTTTTGTGTTTAAACTCCTAGCATTAAGCAGTATGACCCTGAGTTTGTCTCCGTTATATTTTGTTACACTGGAAAATGTGATTTGATATAACTTAAAAAGGCACTATGGGGGGGGGGCCTTTGCTAGTAGCTGAATCTTAGGGGAACAGGTGCAGACCCCATCTCTAGCAAACCAGCGAGGTCTCTCTACCATATCTTCCCAGGCTGACCGATACCTGATCCTTCTGAACTGACACTAGAAGCTGAGCCAATTGCTAAAGTCAATCATTTTTTGTTTATATTGTGGCATCATCCTGGGTGAGGTAGGAACATGCTTAGGGCTAGGGACATACCTATCTGGGACACACCATTGGAGTTCCATCAGGTCTCTCTCCATATAGTCCATAGAGGTATGTCAACATGGACTATGACATAGTCATAACGGTACTAGAGTGCATGCATGATTTGCTGGATACTGGAACCTGATAGGCAGTTGAACGTGACCACCTCCTATTCCAGTCTGGTGAGGGGGGGCATCTGTGCTTTTCACTAGGGAGTCACCTTTGACCAAGACATTTGATGTGTTTTGCCTTAGGGGCTTATTTGTCAGAGAAGTGTGTGTGTGTGTGTGTAGTGGTTTCTTTTTGCTTAGTGGTGAATGTGGGTGGTGTGCATTTGGGAGGTCTCTGTTCTTTTGGTAGGCTTTTGAGTACCCCCACATATGTTGGTTTGTGTAATGACCTTATTTTGTGTGAGATGTGTGTGCTGACAACCTGTTTGAAGTCTAATTTTTTTTACGTGCGAGAATTGACTCATTTCCACAGTGTATTTGCATCTCTCACATAGCATGCTAGTTTGCTTTAGGAGGAAATGGTTGTCAATATACATAAAGCAATTGCTACATTGCCTCAAGATGCCCATATCAATCAAGCTGGCAGAAGAAATGATGGGAAACTGCCCTGCCATGGTGGCAGGATTTTTCTGAATGTGGTATTTAGGAAGTAATTGGGTAGCGAGACTTAGGTGCAAATAGCAAAAATGAAGCAATGATTCAATTAAATACAGTTAAAGTGCAATGCTGGCTTAAAATATACTTATTTTTTCAGTGGATGCCTTGATTTGAGTTCAGGTGCACTTCGGACCTCTGGTTAATATTTCCAAACATTGAGCAGCTCCAGTAAACTGAGCGCAAACCTGATCAAATGCAAGGCTTATGTATAGGTAAATGTAAAAGGTTTTAACACAATTACTGATGGGAAAGCTCCAAACTGAGCCTTTCTCCAGCAGTCCTCAACTCAGATGGGTCCTGAGCTACACAATTCTGCCACAAAGGTGCAGGAAAGCCCTCTTAATGTAAGATGGCTGGTTTAAGAGCACTTTGATACCAAACAGTCTAGATTCAGCAGGTCTGAATCTAGCTTATGTTATGTAAGGCAAGAAAAACAATTTATAGATGGGAAGGAGTTAAGGGAGAGTCACTTAAAGGTCAAAGGGAGAGTGTTTACTTGTATACTGTTAGATGACCTGCAGTGGTATCACCCTCTGCACAAACTGGCATCTCTCCCAGTAGCTGTGAACAGTGGGAGACTATGGAGAACATTTCCTATAGAGGACTGTAAACTGGAGAGGTTTGCTTATATGCAAATAAGGGGAACCACTTTTGCGCAGGCTTTTATAACCAGCAGTATGAAAGAGTTTTATAAAGTTAAACCCTTAGGCCAATCAGATAAAAACACAATAAGCTATTGACCTGTAGTTTCCACCACCTTGGATGGATTGAATTTAGCTCTCTGTTCCCATCAGAGTGCAGAAGGACCCTCTCAATGTAAAACAAACTGGCTTTGAGTTCAAGTGCAGTAACAAATGCTTTACAACAGAAATAAGAATTCCTGCAATATCAGGAATCCTTGGAAATAAGTTCACTAACCCTGAGAAATGTTCACAACCCACACAAACTTTGCAAAACTTGGAAATATTTAGCAAACTCAACAGCTTTTGAAGAATACTGTTAAAACAACCTAAGAGCAGTGCAGTAAAAAAACGGATGGAGTTTCCTAACAAGTGCATGCTGAGAAACCATGATAAATTCAACCAAATAAATAAATGCAGCACGGAAGTGTTAAATATCACTGAAACAGAGCAAGTGCAAAAAATGTACTTGAATCAGCTTTGTAGGTCCAGATGGTTTTAGAAGCAGTAAAGTCTTGCAGTCATAGGTGTCCAAGTCAAGCACAAGGAAGCTCTGAATAAATGAGCCTGTTTTTATTGTAGTAACACAAGCAGGACATAAACCACAGGTACTATTATTTGTACTCCTGATTTTGTGGTACATATACCATTTTGTCTCGTGTGATTCATATTATGTGGGGAAAAACCATAAGGACACATGAATTAATAACTCAATGTGGTGAAAGCCGACAAGCAAAGAAACTTGTTAAAAACAAAAAAACAGTCGCAAATACACTTAGGAAACTGGTCACTGTTTAATGAAATAAAATGGAGGTAAAATAAACAACTAAGTGCTTTT
The DNA here is from genome assembly GCF_019279795.1 of Protopterus annectens. Taxonomy (NCBI): domain Eukaryota; kingdom Metazoa; phylum Chordata; order Ceratodontiformes; family Protopteridae; genus Protopterus; species Protopterus annectens. Next base: position 1,056,057,352 of record NC_056739.1, read on the forward strand.
GCCTTAACATCCACTGGCTTCATCAGAGTCATTTGAAATCACATTGAAAGCAACCTTAAGTACCCTCATGACAAATAATTGTGCAACCAATCACATAATAGCTGTTAGATTCAAAATTGAATCAATTAAAATAAGTTCCCACAGATTAAAGACATTGTAAAACCTATCACTTGAAACAAAATTAATATATAACATCGGAAACATCAACTGTTTGTGAAATAGCAGTAAAAATAACAATGAAAAGGCCATTGAAAAGCACATTCATTACGTTCATTTATAGAGCTGCTAGTAAAACCAGTATGTTAATATAAATATAACAACAACTTGTAAAAGACTCCCAATGGTGCCTCAAAAATATCTAGATGGAAAGTTCTTGTAGTAAAGTACACTAGCCTTCAAATTTGGCAAGCTCTGTTTCAATATGGGAACCAATGAAATATTGTCTGAGCCCTGGTGAAACATTGGCATTTAACCTTATTTGCCATGTGCTTTCTCTTGCCGCTACTTACAATCTATTGTCACCTCCTCTCTCGTCAGTGTGTACCTTGACAATCACAAAAAAGATGAACCTTGCCCTGAGGTGTTCACTAATTCTGTCCCCGAGTCTGTGCACAGTTTTTCTGACATAAAAAGATGCACAAGATACACAAGTAGAGAAAGATAAACCAACATGTCCATGTTACAACTGCATCTCCCCAGCCATCTGATAGAATAATTATAATCACCTACTATAACATAAGGTCCATCATTGATGAACTTGCAATATTTGCAAGCCCCACATCTCATCATAAGAGATTTATGCCCAATTTTTGCAGTGCTCTTGGGACCCCCCTCTAAGATATTTTTGATGTTCTTGCCCCTGCTGTAAACTATTTGGGGCTTATTACCCAGCAGCTCCTTAGTTCCTTCTGCAAAACAAGTATCCCAACATCTATTTACAATAGAACATATGTTTGAAGACTGTGCATTGTATCATAAAACCATAACATCAGTGGCTTTTTCCTTTGGTCTTGTTTGTATCTGGGCACTGCTGGGTGCTTAAAATGGGGGCAAAAGAAGTGTTTCTTTTAAGCATGATCTCCCTCTTCATTTTGATCAACATTTTTAATGGATAACCCCTCTTAATGAACATACCTATCAACACATACATTTCCTTGGTGAAGTTAGAGTCATCACTTATTAAACGGGATAATCTCACCATTTGGCCCTTAATGATACTTTTCATTTGGTGGGGTGGGTGACAACTTTTAAAGTGCAGCAGACTGTTAGAATAAGTCTGCTTTCTATAAATGGTACTACTGAGCTCTTGATTTTCCCCATTTTTAATCAATTTGATGTCCAAATATTCTACATCATTAGCCGTCCTTTTGCGGGTTAATTTGAAAAAGTGAGTAGTGGAATTTAAATATTATACAAATTCCTCAGCATCTTTCTTATTTTCATGCTATAGGATGAGTATATCATCCAAAAAATGGTTGTACAACCTGATTTTGTCATAATAATATGAGGAAAAAAATTTCCTCTCCCACTCGAGAAGTACAAGGTTGGCAAATATGGGGGCACACTTGACCCCCATCGCCACTCTTGAAATCTGATGGTAAATTTCACCCTTAAACATTAAGTTGCTTTTTAAGACAAGTTCCATAATGTCAGTGAGAGACAATTTTTTCTGGCTTTACTTGAGAACTCTTCCTTAAGCTCTCCTGGAACATCTCCAGTCCTTCAGAATGTGGAATTACCGAAAATAAATTGACTGTCAATAGTCAAGAATGAATAACTACTTACATTTTTTACTGTTTTAAGTCTTTCTAAACAGTGCCAGGAATCCTTCAAAATATGTTCAGATCCTCTGACCACTGGACTGGCCCATTGGTCAATCATTGCAGCTAGGGGTTCCGTCTTTGAACCTCTTGCAGCCACAATGGGCCTAAATGGTGGATCATACACATTTTTGTGAATCTTAGGGATTCCAAACACTGGTGGTAGTAATGGGTTAACAGTTAAACTCATTTCAGATTGACATATAACTCCCTGAAATAGGGCATCTGAAAGGAAATGGTCAGTCCTCGTATACGCTCTGTTTACCTCGTTTCTGGGCACACAAGTGATTATAGCTGTCATCGGGCTTCATAAATCTCATGTTTTTGTCCCTAGCCAGTTCACAAAGAAGTTACATTTTTATATTTGTGGTTGCTTGCTGCCAGTTCTTTTCTAATTTCAAATTCCCACATTCTTTCAAAACTAAAGTCTCTGAGTTGTTTGGGGGAATAAATGTGTTTTTTCTAACTAAGGTGGTTTGGTTCAAATTGGCATTTGACTGACCATTGAAGAATAATCTCAAATTTAATTTCCTCATAAACAGTTTTAAACCGATTAAAACATCTGCAATATCACATTTAAAATCTGGAACAAATGAAATGCCTTTCTTAAGCTCAAAATGTACATTGCAAATAGTCAATTTACTAAAATTGTACAAAATGTACATTACAAATAGTCAGTTCACTAAAATTGTAAACCACGAACCCATGCCTAGTAATTATTTCACATGTTTTACCATTGTTAATGTTTAGTCCATTAAGTCTTTGAGTGTCCATAGTAACAACAGAGTCAGTGGGTACTTTGGGGGCACTACCAAAACATTCCAATACTATCAATTGTGTCTCCTTCTCCCCCCCCTCCCCATTGTCTCTTGTTGTAATGTCCATTGTTCTGTTTGTTCCTGGAACCCCTGGAGGTCTGATTCCTGAAACACTCCAATCTCCTTAACTGGAGTTCTGCTTCTAAAAAAACACATCCTCTTCTAATCCATCATCAGTAATTTCCTCATTGCCAAAAAATTATTGCTGTTCCTTCTTGTGTTGTTAATAGATGTTTTACTAACATTTTTACTGTTGTCTTTGTTAATGGGATAAACCTGGTTGCTTTTGTATTCGACTGTATCCCTATTTAACATGCGTTGCTTTGTAGAAACCTTTTTTTTAACAGTCATCCAAATCACGTAATACTTTCTGGTAACTTTGATTGTACTGTGGAAACAATAAATCTTTTGTAATATTCTGATTCAAAACAGTAATCTATTTCTGTAAAATGCTTAACTTACTTTGATTGTTGTGGATAATTATGTCCAGCATCTCCAGTCCAGCCTTCTCAAATAAGGCAAGAAGTTCACAGAATGCCATTGTCCCTTCTTCAATACCTGTTGGTAACTTCCAAATCCTTAGGCCCTTCGGTACCTGTTTGAGCACCAAGGACTTGCTCAAAAAGGCATTGTCCAATTGAAGGGACCTATACTTTTTGCATGCCTTCTCAAACTCAAGGATTTGGTTCTTTAACATGGTTAAGTCACTTCTCACTTCACCATCCTCAGAGAAATTCACTGTTGGAGCCTGGAACCAACTAGTGATGTCATTTCTGCTATTGTGATTGTGGCAGGCTGCCATAGAAATGTTAGTGTTCTCCCCTAATACCGGAGAGTGAAGCGTAAAATGTTCAGCCTGGGTACTCGTTTAAGAAGAGGTTAAATGCCAATGTTTCACCAGGGCTCTATGACAATATTTCATTGGTTCCCATATTGAAGCAGCTGGCTTGCCAAATTTGAAGGTTAGTGTACTTTACTACAAGAAGTTTCCATCTAGATATTTTTGAGGCACCATTGGGAGTCTTTTACAAGTTGTTGCTATATTTATATTAACATACTGGTTTTACTAGCAGCTCTATAAATGAATGTAACGAATGTGCTTTTCAATGACCTTTTCATTGTTATTTTTACTGCAATTTCACAAACAGTTGATGTTTTCGGTGTGATATATTCATTTTGTTTCAAGTGATAGGTTTTACAATGCCTTTAAACCATGGGAACTTGTTTTGAATCTAACAGCTATTATGTGATTGGTTGCACAATTATTTGTCATGAGGGTACTTGAGGTTATTTTCAATGTGATTTCAAACGACTCTGATGAAGCCAGTGGATGTTGAAGCAAAAGCGCTTAGTAGTTTGTTAATTTTATCTCCATTTTATTTCATTAAGCAGTGACCAGTTTCCTAAGTGTATTTGTGACTGTTTTTTTTTTTTGACACATTAATAATAATTGTGAACATGTCCTTGCAATTGAACACAAAAATGTTAATGCATTGTACATAGTTCATAATGCAATAATTTCAAAAAATATTTCTTTGATATAAACCATGTAAACCCTGTTCTTGATATTAGGAGGTAGGGAGCATGGGTTATAAGGAATGAGGGGCAGGTGACTTTAGAGATTTATAAGTCCCCATCCCAAAATGAATGCAAGTGCGATTTTCTCAAAGATGTCCACCAGGTTTAATAAGCTTGATTTACCCTTAATGAAGCCAAACTGGGTTGCGTCCAGCATTTGGAGGTCACCTATGTCCTTGTTGATAAGGTCCATGATAATTCTTTCTATGGCCTTGCAGATGAGAATGTTAGACTTGTGGGTCTGTAGTTACCAGGGTCAATTGATGGCCCCCCGTTGTCCAGCTGGATTACTGTTGCTGTTCTTCATTCTGTAGGTACATAGCCAGTTATCAAGCTATGATTAAAGAGAACCCAAGTGGGTCCGCTAAGTCTTGTTTTAGATTTAGTAAACAACCTGGGTATTATATGGTGCCACTGAGGCTGTTTTTGACCTTTGCAAGTGCAGAGATCTGATATTGAATGCAAGTGTCAATTTTATTTTTTTTCTTTAAGGAGACCAAGTAGGACAAATAATGTAAATCACATCTTAATGCATTTTTTTAGAACTGAAAGTATTCATAAATGTGCTAGTGAATGCAGCTTAATATTCAATTAATGAATCCTATGGATGTGATGTTCATTTTTTTTAACTTTTGTAGTTTACAAATTAAAGGCAACTTTGTTATATAATCTGATACTTAAACTATATATTATTAAATATTACAATGTTTAACAAACTGATAGCTTTTTATACTGAAAACTACTTTAAATATTTTTTATAAACCTTATTTCAGAATGAGCTTCAGCAATGCACTGTCATCTACCCATTGCCTCTACCCCTAAGAAAATGCAATTACTTTCTTGTAAAAGCCTCCTTTGTTTAAACCATTGTTTGAGTAAAGATAGATGATGCAGATCAGGAAAGAAACCCGAGAGACTAATGTATGAGATGAAAGAAGTCTTTGGATGACCATCTAAGTTCTCGATTCTGTACCTGCTACTTGCACGAGTGTGATAATTTCCTTCACAAAATGTCAGAAACCAGTGCTAGTGTCTGGGTGTGTTAGTATTTACACTGGATCATGTATTGGAACCACAGAAAAAGATGGACCTACAGCTGTTTCAGATGTTCTATAAAAAATGTATTCAGATTTATTTGTGTTTCAGGGCTCTTCTTTTTCAACTACCACCTTGTGCACAAAAGTGCAGGTAAATGTAATACATATGGATAATTTAAGTCACTTGGTCAAATAGCTATCATGAATTATTTATTTTTTCAGTGCAGTCACAATTTAAGTTTCATATGTGGAGACTACTGTCCCTATAGTTTTGAGAGACTAGTTGGCATAATGGTCTTCTCTCATGTTCAAGGTACCAGGTTTGATCTGGACTTCTGGCAAATGCCTGCTTGGAGTTTGCTTGTTCTCCCTGTCTCTCTTGGGGGTTGCTGTCACTTCTGAATAACATGTTGAATGTTTCCATCTCAAACTTGCCCAAGAATGCAGCTGGGGCAGCAGCACAGAGTCTGCATGGTGCTCTATAGTGGGAAGAGATGTATAGATCAACCGCTTTGGCATATACTATGGTGCACAGTATCCTCAAGATAGGAGAACACTGGTCACAGACTGTGCAGTGGCAGGGCTAGCCAAGGTATAAAATATGACTGTAAGTGATTCAGTTGTATTGACTAATGTCACTAAGTGGGCATGGGTGTTAGCTGGTGATATGCGGGTTGAGGACTACATAATATTATATTCATAAAGTAGCAGAAAGTATTCTAAGAATGAAGCCAACACTGGAATGGAGAAAGGAAATTCTGCTAAGGATGACTGCAATTAAGGATATAAACAGTATGCAAGAGGGGGCTGAAGTTTATTGGCAAAAACTGGCAAAGGAGCCAAGGTATTTGGAGAAAATAATTTGAAAGGGAAAGGTAATAGACTGGGAAGAGGCCAAGAACTGGACTGCAGGCTAGAGTTTGCCTTCCCTATCAAGGACTGATATTGGAATATAGGCAAAGATAAAGAAATAGGGAGATCCTAAGTGAAAGACTATCACTGGTCGAGTTGAGTTTCTAGTAGAATCTAGAACAGAAGCTGTTCCTAAAAAAGCAATAATTAGTGGAGCATATAAAAAGTATTGCATGATGATAACTATAAGATTCAATCAGAGGAGGTTAGAAAGGATTAGGAAGAGAGATTGGATAAGCAATTCATAAAGAGATTGAGTAGTCAGATTTAGCACTTTTACAGTCAAATAGATCATTCATAAATGACACACAAAAGAAAACCATGAAGAAAGCCTTGCACTTTTTCTAGTTTTCTGGCTGTAGCTAGAAATGAGGGTTATAAGAGAGAAAAGATACTGTCCTTTTACAGAAGGTAAAGAAGATAACAGTGACTCTCACAAATCCCATTATATGTTAATGGCATGGGATTTCACAGTTACTTCCTTGTGTGGCATGAGTCATACAAAGCATTATGGGAAAGAAGAAGGGTTGAGGGAGAAATATCACGTTTGATGCATCAAGCCCCATTGGTAGCCAGGTTGTGGAAACCAGGCTAAAATTACAAATAAAGCACTTGGTGATTTTGCGGTGTTAAAATAGGTCAGGAAACAAAGATATAGTGAAAAAAACTGATTTTGTTTTTAGTTCTAAGATGGAGTTTTCCTTCGTGTTAATTTCACCACAGATTCATCTCTCCCAGATCTAGTTATGCCTTATGTTATCAAGCCACAAACCCTCATGAAAGAACATGTATTGAAGGTAGTCACCAAAAAGAAGAATACCTTATCCATGGGCCCTGACAACTTAACTGGTTGCCATATAGAAAATGCTAAGCATGTGTTGGCGGACCCACTCCTTAACCTAAGCCTAGCAACTGGCTTTATTCCTCAGGAGTGCTGCGTGGCCATTGTGATGCCACTACACAGGGTTAGGCTCCCCCCAGACCCCAGGAATTACAGGCCCATCAGCCTACTGAGTCTTCCATGCAAAGCCATGGAAGTGATTGGATTGCTGACTCTGCAGCATTAAGGCAGTATGTCTTCCCTTGGATGAGATTTTTGCACTGAGGTCCCATCTGCCTTATATTGATGGTAGCAGAGGTGGATGTAAAATATCCCATGGTACCTACTGAAAAGAGTAGAAGTTCCTTGCTGTCTTGGTGAAATGTCCTCTAGTAGTAGAAATAAAATCTTGGGTCTCAAACAACCACAAAAGAAAGTAAAAAAATATATACCAACAACAAGGCTATAGGTCCAAAATAGATATTTAAGTACTCCTCTAGCTCTTTGGCTGAAAGTCTGCAAGGAGTAAAACAGTAAACAACATTACTTGAATATCTTATATACTTTAAAAAAGCAATCACATTCAAAAACTAAAAATTCATTAATATAATTTCCAGTTACATTCATGATTTAAACTTTTGGGTATCAAAATATATTTTAAAATATATACAGTTTCTTTATACAACAATTTATCTTTTAGTAAATTTTCTTCCTCAAACTTTATAATCACCAGCTCTAAAACAGTACCTAGCAATGAAAGAGCATTACTGTCATGATATTGTTTAAAATGTGTTGCAACTATGCTTTCTATTTTTGTTTTTTTATATCTTTTATATGTTCTTGAAATCTACATTTAAAAGCTCTTTTACTGTCTCCAGTATAAAATAAGTTGTATGGACATCTGAAGGCATAAATAATGTCTTGAGTATTGCAAGTAAAAGTTTTGGTAGAAAAAAAAATCTCGGGTCTCCCAGTCCCCTGTAAAGAGGCAACTAGACTAGTGGAACCAATTGGTCAACAAAGGAGAAATAAATGAATAACACGTCATAAATCTTCTCAGACTGTACCACAGCAGTTTGGCTTTGTCAAGTGTAGATCCTGTCTAATAAATCTTTTGAAAGTCATGCTGGAGGTAACTGTCAAAGGAAAAATATACTTTAAAAATGATCAATACACGGTAGGTTCAGGTTAAGGCACTTTAATCTTGCAGCAAGGAGACAAAAACGTGCTAATACAGAGTTTGTCTGACTAGAATCAGGAAATGCAAGCATTTTTATACATTTTCTAATAAGACATTGCCTACCAAGCTGATGTAGTAAATCACTAAGTTTTAACATCATCATTTCGTAGTGATTGTTTTTGTAAAATTCTGCTTGTATTATCAGTTTTTGTGAGAAACTTCCTAAGAAAAACAATGTGGCCTTGGCTACCACCGGTTGGATACATGCAATGTTACCATTCAAGATACTATGGCTAATTTGAGCACAAAGCAAGTATAGATTTGCAGTTCATTTCTCCAACAGACCTTTGTCTGTTTTATATCTTCCTTCTGCGGCTGTGCATGTTCTCATACTTCGAACAGAGCTAGTTGTTCAAAATCATTACATTATAGAATATGGCATTGTTCATTCATTGCTTCCTGACCTAGCAGATAATCACCTGCTTCTCAAGTACATTTCCAAAAGGCATAAACATGAATTTTGCTGTGCTAGCAGTTACTAGGTCATTGGGCATCTTGCAAGTTTCAGAAAGCACACTGCAGTTTCAAAAGCATCTTTTAGTCTCATATAAAACTAAGCTGTATATAAAATAGTGCATATAAAATAGAATGAAAAATGTGTTAACTCATTTAGTTTCTAATTAGCATTAAGCACACACATTAATACATATTTTTCTGACATTTCCCCCTGTTAATACCTTTTAATTCTATTTTCAAAAGGATAAACAGTTTGCTTCTTCTCCTAACCTCTTCCATTCAGGATTTGCAGTTAAGAGTCATTCAGTTTAAACTTATGAAAGTGTTTCACTTTTCAACATCTCTTCAATTTCAGTACTTTGATACAAAGTCTCAGAAACTGACATGTCTATAAAATCTTTGATTAACTTTTTCATGCAGGGAATACCACAACAAATGCATGCTCCTAATAGGAGTAAACCTACACAAATGGCAATCAGGATGTTCATTAGGATGGAACCCCATCCCCCAAACAGATTCTGGAAAAAGTCCATCAGAGGGTTTGGGCCTGGTTTGGTCATGGTCGACACTTGCTGGATCACCTCAAGATGGTCATTTATCTTGTGCTGGTTGTCAGGAATATACGAACAGCATTCTTCTTTGATTAAAGCACACGTACCACCTCTTGCCGCTAGGGTGAAATCGAGAGCCATGCGGTTCTGAAGCACCACAGTTCTCATAGCATTCAGTTCATCAGTCACTAATTAAAGAGCAGAAAAAGTTACATTGCTCATAACTTTGAGAAGTTCAGACAGTTTTCTCAGCTCCCAAATCGATTTCACTGTGCCATATGCAGGGGCTATGCCTGCCCATGATATAATGGTGTCACTCAAGTCCATGTGTGTCAGTTTATCTTTTACGGAGTTATGGTTTCTCCACCCTGCTTCGATTCGTCCCACTGGATTCTCGGGTCTCTTAATTGGACTTCTAGGTTTACTGCTGACCTCTCTGACGTTTCGAATTTTTCCCTGAGGCAAAGCTGCAGTGTGTCGTATGGCCAGAACCAGGTAACCCAAAAAACAACTGCCGGACCAATTCTCAGGTAGCCATTTATATGCTTTTTTCCCACAAACAAAATAACAATTCTCTACTTTAGTATAGATATAAGCTTGCCCTGCATGAAACATTTTCTTATCAATAATAGAAAGCTGCTTTAAAAGAACAGGATTATGTTGTATTTCGTCAACATTTCTATGCATCTTCTCAAAATATGCATCATAGTTTGTATCACAAATAGTTTTAGTCTTACTGGCTTTAATATAACATTTATAAGAAACAGTCACATTGCAATTGCTCCAAACCACCTGAATAGTGTCATCCTTGTAAAAACATACAATCCCTTTTTGTGTAACAGGTAGGTACAATGCTATTTTGTCTTGTAATTTCACAGGTGTAGTATAAAAAATCAGGTTTTCCCAGGTCTCATTTACCCCTAGGGGGACAGCAGTCATTAATAATCCCCCGTATGCTGTTGTTATAGCTGTGCAAATCCAGCAGTTCGAAATATTAAAAGTCTCAGCATACACATATTTAATTGCTTGGTAAGTGTTAAAGTTTGGATGCCAGTCTGAGTAATGCATCACGTTTGTTCAGTTCAACTTGTGTGGCTGGGAAAAGGAAAGGCCACAGCAAAAAGATCAACGTTATTAGTATAGCTATCAGAATAATCATGCAAATTTTCTGAGGTTGTTCTGCATCTCTGTTTACTCTATACCTGGTCATTTTGTTCTCGTTGTACAACAGTAACAAGGTTTTTGTCCAGTTCAAAGTTCTTAACCAGTTTACAGTGTGTCAGATGAATCCAGGATGCTCGCTCTGCGATCTTGACTGCAGTGGGTGTCGACAGTAGTACCTGGTACGGTCCTTCCCACTTCGGAGAACTCCAGTTCTTTTTCTTCACAACCTTCACCCAGACCCACATGCCTGGGGCTATTGCTGCTTCCAGTGGTCTGGTTTGTTCTTTATCTGAAACAGAATTTAACTGCAAAAGTTTGTTATTCAAAAATCGCCTCATGTACTCTGCAAGTGAACTGTCAGCCTCCTGCTCTGCAGGCATGAGAGGTTTCCACTGAGGTATATAATATGCCCTCCCAAACAGAATTTCAAAAGGAGTTAACCCTTTTACATTTGGAACAGTTCTCATACTCAACAGTGCCAGAGGTAGACAGTGCACCCAGTTCTTTTGTGTCTCACTAATCAATTTCCTAAGTTTGTTTTTCAAAACCCCATTATGCCTCTCTACTAATCCTGCAGATTGGGGGTGGTATGCGCAATGGTTTTTCAGAGAAATCACGAAATAACAGCTTAGTTGTTGTATAGTTTGATTTACAAAGTGTGTGCCATTGTCACTATAAATCTTTTCCGGTATGCCAAATCTAGGAATAATTTCTTTAACGAGGACTTTTGCAACAGTAGCTGCATCTGGATTTTTAGTTGGAAAAGCTTCCACCCATTTGGAAAACATATCTATAATGACAAGGCAGTACTTCTTATTTTCGCATTTGTTCAGCTCTATAAAATCCATACAGATAGTATGGAATGGATACGGTGGTGTAGGGAAACTCCCTTTCTTAGGTTTTAATGCCCCTTGTGCATGATGCTTGTTACAAACATGGCATGCTGCACAAAAATGTTTGTGTAGTTTGTAAATCCATATGTCGTAAACACTTAATTCACTAACTGTACCATCCCCCCTGTTGAGACATGGCACTGCCCATGGCTCAACAAAGCTGCATATCTAAACAAGTTAGATGGCAAAATTGGTTTCCTCTCTTTGGAGATGTACAGTCCTTTCTCAAGGATTGCTCCTCGTTTTATCCACTTTTGTTTTTCTACATTTGTAGTAAGTGTCTGCATTGTTTTTAACATTTCTAAGTCTAAAATCTCAGATGGTTGTAATTCCTCACTCAAAAGAAATACTTCTGAAGCTGAAGCTGCTTGTTTTGCAGCTGTATCAGCCCTCGCATTACCGTTTGAAATTCTATCCTGTTGCTTGGTATGAGCTATGCATTTGCAAATAGCTACTTTCTGAGGTAACTGAATAGAGTCTAACAAATTTAAAATAAATTGTGCATGGTTAATTGGTTTACCAGTAGATTTTATCATTCCTCTATTTTTCCACTGCTGCGCAAAAACATGTACAGTAGAAAAAGCATACTGGCTGTCAGTAAAAATATTCATTTGTTTACCTTTTGCCAAGGTACATGCCCTTGTTAAAGCAATCAATTCTGCTGCTTGTGCAGATGAGTTGTGTGGTAAAGACTTTGCTTCTAAAATCTCCGTATCAGAAACTACTGCATACCCCACTAGATTCTGTCCTGTAGGACCCCTCCTGCACGAGCCGTCCACATAGTATGTCACCTCGGCATCATCCAAGGGAACATCTGTAAGATCTTTTCTAGGTAGTGTCTTTTGCTCAATCTCCTGCAGGCAGCAGTGTGGTTTGCCATCTGCAGGGGTTGGGAGCAAGGTTGACGGATTCAAAGTTGTGCATCGTTCAATTGTCATATGAGGTTGGCTCAACAGTATAGTCATACAGGAAAGATGTCTAGCAGGAGAAAGATATGCTACTTTTTCTGGCAGTAAAATAATCGGGACTGCATGAAGCACTCTCAGTGTGAGAGGGTGGAACAACTCTACTGAGGCTGAAGCCTGCACTGCCATTGCAGCTGCGACTACTGCTTGTGCACAGTGGGGCAGGGATAGCGCCACTGGGTCTAGCTGTGATGAATAGAAAGCTATGGGGCATTTTGTCCCCATGCTGTTGTGTTAACACTGATGTCATATAACCTTGCTTACAATCTACAGTTTGGAAAAATCGTTTATGATAGTTTGGTAATCCTAAAACTAATGAAGATAATGAAGAAGCTATCAGTTGTTTCAATTTGCAGAAAGCTGATTCTGCTTCTGGTGTCCACTGTAATTGTTCTGCCATAGGCTTTTTGAATATCAAGTTGGTCAGTGGATCAGATTCCAAGGCATAGTTTGGAATCCAACTCCGACAAAAGTTAGTAGTACCCAGGAAGGACATCATTTCCTTCTTGGTAGTTGGTTTAGGTGCTTGTAATATTGCTGTTTTTCTGTCTTCATCTAATATTCTGCCTTCTTTGGATATTACATATCCCAGGTATTTGACCTGTTTTTTCCAAAGTTGCAGTTTGTTCTTGTTTACCTTGTGTAGCTAAAAATTGTAGTAATGCTATGGTATCCTCTCTGCATTCTTGCTGGGTGGGGGCTGCCAGCAGAATGTCGTCTACATAAAGTAAAATCTGACTGCCTTTCGGTGGGATAAATCCCGCCAGGTTATTTGACATTTCCTGTGCGAATATTGTTGGACTTTCACAATATCCCTGTGGTAGTCGCATATATGTATACCTTTTCCCCTGAAATGTAAATGCAAACCAATGTTGGCTGTCAGGGTGTATCGGTATTGAGAAAAATGCATTGCTAATATCTACCACAGAAAAATACTTTTGTTGGTTTCAAATCATTTAATAAAGTGTGTGGATCTGGCACCGTAGGTGCCCTAGGTGTAACTGCGTCATTTACAGCTTGTAAATCTTGGACCATACGCCATTCTCCATTTGCTTTCCTTACAGGAAATAAGGGTGCATTACATGGTGAATCGAGAGATTCTATCAAGACTCCTTCCTTAAGTAAGGCTGCTATTATAGGTTTGATTCCTATTTCTGCATCCTTTCTTAAGGGATACTGTTTCTTTTGAGGTCTAAATGCTGATTTTGGCATGATAGTAACTGGTCCTGCTGTACGAATAAGTCCTACATCTGATTTCCCTGTTGACCAGAGAGTCTCTGGTACGTCTCGTAAGGCGCTTTCCTCTTCCTCTAGTAAGAGTGCTACTCTGCTGTCCTCACTTGCCTGCGAGTGTACAGCTGGGTCTGTCTGTGTTATCCAATTTAGTTTCTGCTTTTGTATTCCCTGTTCGGAAAGTTCTAATTCTGTCTGCTTTTCTCACCTTGTGATCTTTTCTCCTAGGTCTGCCCATTTCACATTTTTATCTTTAGTCAAACTCACATGTGGTAATCGATTAGATTTGTAAAGTGCTAAGAATTCCTGGGGCAATGAACAGCTCACTACACTGTTTCCTTCTGTGTCCCAGTACAAATTTTGTAATACTAATCTGTTAGCATGGTTTCTAAACAGTTCTTGCTCATATTCTTTATCAGGTCCTGGTTTGCTACAGTAATATAGAGTGCAATGCAACAAATGCTGTTTATAAGTGTCAAGGGAAGGGGGATTTACTGATGGCTACGTTCATCAGTTCTTCGGTTACTGCCCCTGGACCAGTCGTAACTAAGTCCTGGTTGTACCAATCACCCTCCGTTCGCACTACAAAAGTATCCATTTGTCACTGTGCTTCCATACCCTGCATGGTTGGAACTACTGCTATGCCAAATATCTGCTTTTCTGGGTCATCCCTGAAACTGGGTCAGTTATCGCTATGTTGTGGGAGAGTGGCTCCCGATACAGCTGTCCATTAGCTGCTTTCACTAATATGTAGTCAAGTGATTCTGAATTTTCTGGTAGTTTGGAAGGATGTATCAGGGTTTGTGAAGCCCCTGAGTCACACAGGAATTTAACTTCCCTCCCCTCTACCAGAAGTGTAACTTCCGGTTTTGTGTCTGCTAAGTAGAGCTCTAGGCTCAATAATGCTAAGTCCAAAATTTCATTTTCTTCATTATCTGTGATTTCATACACATCCTCTGTTTCTTCTATCACATCCTCTACCCTTTCTATCACATTTGCACTTGTCTTTTCTTGTTTATTCCTTTCCAGTGATTCTTGACTATCATATAGTCAGTCCTCACCCTCCTTGTCTTCTGTGGTTACCTTTTTATTTTGCCTGCAATCCCTTGCTTAATGTCCCTTTTTCCCGCATTTAAAACATTCACCTCTTTTCTTTCTCTCTTCAAAGTCCTCTGATCATTTATCAGATTGTTTCCCTGGGCATTTTTCTTACCCTTCTTCCCAGTTTGTGCTACCAAAGACTTCTGATCCATCTTCTACTGCAAATACTTGAGTTTTCTTTTTGCTATTAAAATGCCTTTTGGCATGTCTTGCATATTCAAGTAATGACTGTAATCTACTTGTACGATCTACCATGTGCTTTTTAATAAAGCTGCTAATTGGGTGCAATACTGCCTTTCAAAAATGCATTCTTTAGCTGCTGCTCATATGGGGAATCATGTGTTTGGTCTTCAGGTACCTGCATTCCACAATGGTTATTAAAACATTCCAATAATCTGGCATAATATCTATCAACAGTTTCACCTTCTTGTTGTATGCATTGATTAATGCAAGTCCAATCAGCCCTAGGCTTCCATTTCTCAGAGATTCAGTCTGTCAGACCTTTCACTCTGTTATCCAGTTCTGCGTTACTATGTGGGAGTGGTCTAAGCTCTGCGTTACGGGGATTCCAGTTGCCACTGATCATGTGCCAATCTGGACCTACGATTTGTCTGACTACTTTCTCTACTTCCTCTCCATTCAAATGGTAACTTAACCTCATGCCCTGTAAGTCTTCTAAGAATTTTCTAAAATTAACTTTTGGATGGGGAATTCCCTCTTTGACTTTCCGGATGTCTTCCGGTGTCCACGGTCTATATACTAGAAGAGTTGGGTCCTGTCCTGCCTGTGGATTTGGTACTTCTATGAGTGGACATCTCTTCTTCACTCATAGCTTGTGAATTTTTATTTATTTCATACAATTCACTATCCCCTCTTAAGTTGCTTGTTCGAGACCTGGTCTCGATAGGATCTCTGACAAACTGTTTTGGTTTTGCAGGAACAGCTTGGTATAGCGGAGGTGGATCAGCTTATCCACTCACTTCATAATCTGGTAAGGGAAGTGGAGGGGCTGTTGCTATTACCAAGTTGTTGTCTTCTTTATCTAAAAACATTGCTTTTGAATTTTTAATCTTTTGTTCCCTGCGGTTCGCTTCCTCATGCCACCTGTGTGCCTGAGGGGCTCCTAGTTGACGTTGCTTTTTTAGCTGACCTTTCGTGTCTGTTTTAAGTTGTCTGACAAGTTTAATAAGTGAAGGTTTATCTAAATTACCATCAAATTTGTATTTATTAACCCATTTTGTATAATATCTAACATTATCGGCACGCTGTAATTGCATATATTTCACGTCTTCGGTTAAGGGAACTTTTTGTGCACTGATTTCCCATGTTGCCTTAGCTAAGTTAGAAATTGTTACGTAACCCTTTTTATCACGTGGTACCACGGCTTACACTTTTTCACAGTTTATCTAGAATAACTGCCTACCTATTCTGTTTCCCTGATCTATGACAAGACCGCAATCTTTTTTGTCCCTGATCTGCACTTGCAAATCTCCCTGACAAAAACAAAAATACTGTAACAAGTCCCTGATCTAAAACAGAAAAAGGTAAATTTCTCCTTACCTGAGCCCCCGTGTTTTGATCCCTCCGGAACGTTGACTCGTCCTCCAATCACAGATCTGAAACAGTGGCTGTCCTCTTTTGAACGACAATTTAGTCTGAGGTCTTTCAAAGCAGAAGAACCAATTTGGCTTCTTCCCCGTATGGCTTCATGCCACCGGGCCCATCTGACCTGAGCTAGAGTGAGAGATATTTTTTGGTCCGAAGGACCAATCTGTCAAAGGAAAAATATACTTTAAAAATTATCAATACACGGTAGGTTCAGGTTAAGGCACTTTAATCTTGCAGCAAGGAGACAAAAACGTGCTAATACAGAGTTTGTCTGACTAGAATCAGGAAATGCAAGCATTTTTATACATTTTCTAATAAGACATTGCCTAGCAAGCTGACGTAGTAAATCACAAGTTTTAACATCATTTCGTAGTGATTGTTTTTGTAAAATTCTGCTTGTGCTATCAATTTTTGTGAGAAACTTCCTAAGAAAAACAACGTGGCCTTGGCTACCACCGGTTAGATATATGCAATGTTACCATTCAAGGTACTATGGCTAATTTGAGCACAAAGCAAGTATAGATTTGCAGTTCATTTCTCCAACAGTCCTTTGTCTGTTTTATCTCTTCCTTCTGCAGCTGTGCATGTTCTCATACTTCGAACAGAGCTAATTGTTCAAAATCATTACATTATAGAATATGGCATTGTTCATTCATTGCTTCCTGACCTAGCAGATAATCACCTGCTTCTCAAGTACATTTCCAAAAGGCATAAACATAGATTTTGCTGTGCTAGCAGTTACTAGGTCATTGGGCATCTTGCAAGTTTCCGAAAGCACACTGCAGTTTCAAAAGCATCTTTTAGTCTCATATAAAACTAAGCTGTAAATAAAATAGTGCATATAAAATAGAATGAAAAACATGTTATCTTATTTAGTTTCTAATTAGCATTAAGCACACACATTAATACATATGTTTTGACAGTAACTAAGGCTGTAGACTGTGGAAAAGCTGTCCACACAGTTTATCTTGACCTTGCCAAGGCAAGTCGATACTGTACCACATTCAAATATAATACACAAATTAAAGGAGCTGTAAATTGGCCTGTATGATGATAGGTGGATAGCCAAATAGTTCAGAGAGGAATGTGCAGTAAGGGTTATGGATGTGTCCTCTAAGAGCATGAAGGTGACCAGTGGAGTTGCACAGGGATATGGGCTAGGACCTCTGCTGCTTCTGCTTCTTGGATCTCCACTTATCAAATATTTGATTAACAGGTTTGTGGATGATTTGTAAGCTGGGAGTCATTTTTAAGTTTCCCTCTGACATATGCATTTCAACAGGAGTTTACACTTGTTAGTAGCTGGTGTACTAAAAATGGGCTGCCTCTTATTGCTTTTTGCTGTCACAAGTGCAAAACTCTGACAAGGCACATTCTTCTGCAGCTCCTATTTTAAAAGTGACTTATCTCAGGAGATGCATGAAGCTGTAACATGTTCTGCTCTTTAGTAACTTGAACTGAAGCTAGTGTGTTATTTGCTAGTAATTACAGGTGTGGGGGTAGCCACATTCTTTGATTTCCTGTCCTTGCCTTTTTAAGTGGTGCATTGTGAAATTTTTATTGCTTAAAAACCTCAGCTTTGGCCAGCTAAGAACTTGGCTATATTCAACTGGATGTATAAGAGAATTTAAGTACCTTTATCTGCACTTTTTTTTAAAAAATACAGTATTTAATTTGATTTAAACTGTGTGAAGGAATATTTAACTCAAGTGGCAGTTATTCTGCTCTTTAGTAACTTGAACTGAAGCTAGTGTGTTATTTGCTAGTAATTACAGGTGTGGGGTAGCCACATTCTTTGATTTCCTGTCCTTGCCTTTTTAAGTGGTGCATTGTGAAATTTTTATTGCTTAAAAACCTCAGCTTTGGCCAGCTAAGAACTTGGTTATATTCAACTGGACGTATAAGAGAATTTCAGTACCTTTTATCTGCACTTTTTTAAAAAAAAATACAATATTTAATTTGATTTAAACTGTGTTGAAGGAATATTTAACTCAAGTGGCAGTTATTCTGCTCTTTAGTAACTTGAACTGAAGCTAGTGTGTTATTTGCTAGTAATTACAGGTGTGGGGGTAGCCACATTCTTTGATTTCCTGTCCTTGCCTTTTTAAGTGGTGCATTGTGAAATTTTTATTGCTTAAAAACCTCAGCTTTGGCCAGCTAAGAACTTGGTTATATTCAACTGGACGTATAAGAGAATTTAAGTACCTTTTATCTGCACTTTTTTTTTAAAAAAATACAGTATTTCATTTGATTTAAACTGTGTTGAAGGAATATTTAACTCAAGTGGCAGTTATTCTGCTCTTCAGTTATCCCCACCCACCCTGTTTTTGTTTTGGTGTTAATCTTGGTGGCCTTGAAACTGCCCGCCCCTCAGCCTGCCTCTGGGCCCATCTCATTTGCTCACTCAACTGAGTGCAGTGAGATCATATTCTGATTTCAGGCACTCCTACTGTGTACAAAGAGAGCATCTGGGAAATGGACAAAAAAAAAATTAAGCTTATTTCCTGCCTTTCCTGTTAAGTGGTATAGACTATTTGTAGGCTTCTGAGCCCCCAGGCCCTTCTGTGTTTGAGGGAAGCCTTCTGGCTTGTTTTTTTTTCTTATAACTAGCCAGTTTTCTAGTTTCAGCACTCAAATCTGTTTCTTTGATCTCAGCACTTGTTCAGATAAAAAAAAAAAAAAAAATTATCTGCTTTTACTGTACTTGTGTTTCTACCTACTTCATTTTACTTTTGCATCATCTTAAAATACTCAATTGTATTTATTACTGCTTGGTGTAACTCATTCTAAGCCTTTTGGTTTAAACACTTGGGCTTCGGACCAGTTGTTTTGCACTGAGAGGGTTTGTGGTCTGCACTGTTGTGGCAGAACAGGTAGCTTACATCCTTCTAGGTTGGGAACTGCTGATTGAGGGCTCAGTGTCTGTTATTCTAAAAGTGTATTAATTCTGGTTTAAGCACTTGGGCTTTCAGGCCAGTTATTTTACATTAAGAGGGTTCGTGGTCTGCACTCTTGTGGGAGGAGAGGCTGGACTCTGCCCTTCTGAGCTGGGAATTTCTGGTTAAAGGCTTATAGTGCATGCATATCTGAACTGCTTCTTACCGAAGTTGGTGCGCCTTGTTTGCTGTGGCATAGACTGGATTCGGGCCTGCTGGATCTAGCTTTGTTTGTGTAACTTGAGCACTAATCCAGACATTCTCTAAAGTATTCAGTTGTATTTATTACTGCTTGGTTGTAACTTGATTAAAGTGTAGCTATCATTCTAAGTCTTTTAGATTAAGCACTTGGGCTTCAGACCAGTTGTTTTACATTAGGAAGGTTTGTGGCAAGCACTGTGGTGGCATTACAGGTAGCTTTCATCCTTCTAAGTTGGGAACTGCTGATTGAGAGCCCAGTGTCCAAGGGTATTAGTTCTGGTTTAGGCACTTGGGCTTCAGGCCAGTTATTTTACATTAAGAAGGTTCGTGGTCTGCACTCTTGTTGGAGAAGAGGCTGGACTCTGGGAATGTCTGGTTAGAGGTTTATAGTGCCTGAATATTTGAACTCTATCTTACTGAAATTGGTACACCTTGTTTGCTCTAGCATAGACTAGATCCAGGCCTGCTGAATCTAGCTTTGTTTATATGCTTGTTGTTTGTTTGCTTGTTATTTCCCTGGAAGCTAATTCCACCTAATACGCGGCTTCTCAGTGCTTCTGTGGATCACTAGTGATATCTGCATTGCTTACTGTACTAGTTCCTTGTTTCACTTGAAAGAAAGTTACTGTTTGTCATTTTTGCATTTAGTTACTTGTAACACATTGCACTCAAGTTACCTGGCACTTGCTCACTAAAGCAATTATATAAGTCAGCACTAAAATTAAAAGCACTACACCCTCACTCCCCACTGGCCCTTGTTTTCAATTATTAAGGAATTCCTAATATTATTCTAGCATGTCCAAAGGTCAGTTGTCAATCTCCTCTCCGGTCCAGCTGGTGAATCTGGGAATCTTGAGGCAATGTTATAACTGCCTCATGTACACAGACAACCCTCTCCTCCTCCCACATAACACAAATACTTGCAGAGATGCAGCTATTTAGCCAAACTGGAGGCTGAGCTCTCTCAACTCAGGACTGGCAAGACCAGACAGGAGGAGAAGGCAACTACACACACCACAAAACCAGCCTCACATAATGCTACCACACCACTGAATCAAACACATAAACACACAAAGACATACTGAGGGCTCTGAGTAAAAATTTACCTAAACAGCAGAGGCCTCCAAAGCAGAGACCCAAACAACTGCTACCTCAAGACACCCCACAAGCAACACATAAACCACAAAAGCAGTGTGCAAAGCAGTCACAGCCCTTAAGGCCAAATACAACACCAAACATACTTGTCATAGGTGACTCCATAGTCAGACACACTGACATCCCACTCACCAGGCTGAACAAGGAGAGGGTCACAGTAAGCTGCCTATCGGGCGCTAGAATCCGCCACATAGCACAAGCACTCTGGTCACTCCACGGTAAGTACAAATATGACACAGTCATTGTCCATGCTGGTGTGAACGACCTGAGATGTACCTCCCTGGACTACATGAAAAGAGACATAGAGGAGCTCTCTGATTATGTAGCCCAGGCAGGTATGACCCTGACCCTGAGCAGTATCCTTCCTTCACCAAGAATGATGCCACAATATAGAGACAAGATGATCAGCTTTAACAATTGGCTTAATGTCTGGTGTCATTCAAAGGGGATCCAGTGTCTGTCTGTTTGGGATGACATGCTTGACAAGCCACGCTGCTTCGCAAGGGATGGCTTGCACCTGTCACCCCTGGGATTCCGGATATTGGCTAAGGCTCTTGCCACCCCCATAGTGCCTTTTTTAGGCAAGGCTCAAATTCTAAACCTACCACCCTAGAAAACAAAAATGGGAAGAAACTGACGGTAATGCTGCTCAATGCCAGAAGTCTAAATCTCAAAATGCACGCACTCGAGGCCCTTCTCAGTATGGAGAACATCGATGTCTGTGCTGTAACTGAAAACTGGTTCAAGGCTCCTGAGAGCACCCGGCACTATTAGGTTTTACCTCATATCATGTGTTCCGCCCCAAAACCCGGACCACACCACAAAGGAGGGGTGTATCCATATTCATAAAGGATACCCACACCTCCAGGTTGGTGGCAATGCACGAAGCTTGAAACCATCCAGGTGCAACTAACCATAGGCAAAACTGCTCTACAAATTGTAGCATGCTACAGGCCACCCTCTCAAACTCAGGAACCCCACACAGCCTTCCTGAAGACACTGGAGGGTATAAATGTATCTCCAAACACCATCATACTGGGTGACTTCAACTACCCGAATATAGACTGGGAACATTACTCAAGCCCTAACTTTCTAGCCCAACGGTTCCTGGAGTTCATAAATTCAAATGCCATGGAACAGCTAGTCACTGTTCCCACGAGAGGAGAAAATATACTAGATCTCATTATCACAAACATGGGGACAAAATGCTCCACACGAAGTATATCCCTCATTGGTGAGATCTGATCACAAACTAATCTCACTGGAAACCCACACCCCCCCCCCACCCCAAACAAAAAGACCACAGTGAAGAACTTCTCTAAAGCAAAATTCACACTACTCAAGACTGGTGTGGTATCCTTCAAGGCCCCTGAGCCAGTGGAAACCACAACCCAAGCTGGAAGCCCTTACAAATGCCTTCTATGAACACCTCCAGGACTGCATGGATCAGGCAATCCCAAATAAAACCAAGACTCTTTCCACAAAGGGCAAACGTCCAGTCTGGTGGACCCCAGCCATTAACAAACTTTACAATAAGAGGAGAAAGCTATTACATGATAGAACAAAATCCATAAAAGGAAGTCACCCCTGATCATTATTAGTAAAAAATACGAGCACTCATAAAATCAACTAAGGCCAATTTTGAGAGAAAAATTGCCATGGATTCAAAGGACAATCATAAGGCCTTTTTCAGCTATGTTGGGAACCTGGGTGGAAACTCACAGATATGCTCAGAGTTAGTCCAAAATGATACAAAAATCACTGAACCCACAGACATTGCCAACATACTGGCAGACAGGTTGAGTGCAAACTTCACCCCTCCCCTAAAGGAGAGATAACTATCCCAGCAGAGTGTAGCCTCCCAGACATCTCAAATGCGCAGGTGAAAGCTGCTCTCTCTAAAGCTAAAAACACAGCATCAATGGGACCAGATGGTGTCCCCGGCTGTGTGCTACACGAGCTAAATGAGGAATTAAACCCGCACATAAGGCAGCTGTTTAATATCAGCCTTACCACAGGATACGTGCCCAAGGAGTGGCGTACGGCAACTGTGGTCCCACTCCACAAAGGCAGTGCCTCACGGACCCTGGTAATTACGCCCCATAAGCTTAAGTCTAGTCTGCAAAGCTATGGAGAGGATCATAATGGAGCTCATAAACAAAGATATAGGGGACTTGCAGACATTGGACCCGACCCAGTTTGGCCTTGTCAAGGGCAGATCATGCCTTTTGAACTTGGTCGACTTTTTCGAAACAGTCACCAAGGCCATTGATGAGGGAAAGGCAGTCCATACAGCCTACCTTGACCTTGCAAAGGGTTTCGACACAATACCCCACTCGGGTATTGTAGAAAAACTTACCAGCTTAAATGTAAACCCATATGTCACAAGATGGGTTGCAAACTGGCTTAAGGACAGAACCCACAGGGTTAGAGTTGCTGGCGCTATGTCAGACTCCAAGCCGGTCACAAGCGGTGTCCCACAGGGCTCGGTCCTTGGCCCCTATTGTTCGGCGTCTACTTCTCAGAAGTACAGGCCAACATGGGAGGACTTTGGCTGACAAAGTTTGCAGACGACTGCAAACTGGGCGCCATAGTGGAAAGTGCATCGGACACGGATATCCTTCAGAAGGGACTCACGGAAACAGATAGCTGGTGCCAGAGCCATGGCCTGAAGTTAAACGCCAAAAATGTATAGTCATACCCTTCGGGAAAAACAAGGTAACCCCAAGCTACCATATAGGTGGCAATCCACTAAGCACAGAAGAGGTTATCAGGGACCTGGGGACCCAGGTTGACAGTGGCCTTTCTTTGACACTCACGTTGCTAAAGTGGTTAGAAAGACCTTCTACATTGCGCACCTGAGCATGAGGGGATTCACATCCGGATCTAGTGGGGTGAGTGTTCCCCTGTACTCTTCACTTATCAGACCAATGATCGAGTACAATGCCCCATTCGGGATGTATCTCACCCGACATCTGCAGCAATTGGAGAGACCCCAAATGTTCCTCACCAAAAGGATAAAGGGACTCCAAAATCTGTCATATGCTGCCAGATTGAAGAAACTCCAGCTCTATTCAGTTGCATACCGTCTGCTCAGAGGTGACATGTGCCTGACATACAAGGCCATGTCCAACCCGGAATTAATGGACATGCTCCACCTCAAAAAATCCAAATCCACCAAAACCACTAGAGCAAGCGACTTAAACCTTAGCACGGATATAAATAGGACGTGCTGGAGGGATAGATTTATCACTCAGAGACTCCCTATGCTGTGGAATAAAATAAATCCCTGTCCATGTGAGGCAGAGCACCTCGCTGGCTCTGTTCAAGAGAAATCTTGACCTGTGGATGGGAGATCGTAGGTTTATCCCGGGAATCATCTCTGTGTCACTGCTGGACAGAGGCACAACAAACTAATGGGCACAGTATTTTTTCATATAAGGGGTGGCGTAAGCCACAAAAATTTGGGCTAGGCTTATAAATGCCTTAGGGCAGATAGCCTAGTATAAACCTATGAACCTAAATGTGTGCATTTCTCTCAAACTCCTAGTTAGTCTCAGTCTGGATGCAGGACTAGCTTTAATAGTGTATTGGGATGCCTTTCTTATTCACCATGCTGCATTAGTATGCTGACTGCTTGAAATTCTGTCCTAATTTTTATGAACATTTCTACAGGGCCCTTCCCTAAAAAAATGTGTGAGAGGTACTTGGCTTAAGAGCAAATCTTCAAGGGGATTTGAATTGTAATACAAATTATGGTTAACAGTAACCTAAAATATAGACAAAGTTAGTGTGTTTTCATGCTTGCATTTATTAATGGCTACACAGATTTATTTATTAATTATACTTGCTAATCAGGTAGGTTAACTGGTCCATTGACCCTTTCATCCTTAATATGGGTGCAAAGGAATGAAAAATTATAACGGTTACATTTCACATTATTTTAACATATTTGTATGTTTTGTATGTTTTCATAAGTGATAGGAAAGGATGTTACAGCAGTGGTATTTTTAAGAGCCATAGATGTTACATATGTTGACCAAGTATTAACAGAGGCATGATTATATACAAGGATTGGTACGTGCATTGTAATCTAGACATAATTACACATATATGTAGACATGTTTACATCTGATTGTTGATATGTATAGAATTATGTAGACAAAAAAATTGAAGAAATTAAGGTTTATAGAGTATGTTGTATAATGTACAACAAGCTATGTTAATATCTGGCTAGCCATTATCTGTAAAGCTGTGATGCTTGTGAGCATTTTTAGATGGCCTGCTGTTTTTTTTTTTTGCCATAATCCACTATAAATGGTTTCAGTTCTGAGACTCATTGAGCTATTGAGAGTCTGTGGTTTGTTTGTTTCTTTCGGCTTTTCCCAGTTAGGGGTTGCCACAGCGAAACTCCGGTCCGCTAATGATTGGCAGTTGATTTTTACGTACCGGCTTGCCAGGCCTGACGCACAACCTTCAACGAAGGAATGCCCATTCACACATGTCTCCACACAGAAGACTCTCTAGCTGAGAATCGAACTGGACAGCATCTTACTGTGAGGTGACAACGTGAGATTCTGTGGTACTAACCTGCTAATGCTATTCTCACCTGTTGCTGTCATGAATGGTTGAAGCAAAGAGCAGGATTTCTCCAAATTATTTCTGAGGTTATAGTTAGAGGTTTCATATTTAATTTGCGTCTTAAAGGAAGATTTGGCTTGGGATTCAGAAAGTCTTACCATGATGCAGAAGCTTTAACCCTGAAGGTTTTCACATCACTGCATGTTTTTCTAATTCACATGCTGTCCTCCTGCTACAGGCTTTTTTCCCCTGGTGGTAGCTGTAGCACAGACAGCAGTCTCACCGGGGAAGTCACATGCTAATGCAACAGTCAGTGGGAGCAACTAATGTTAATTAGCCATGTGCTTCCCCCAGAAATGACTGTGGCTCTGAACTAACTCGGAGCAATTCAAAGAATCACTGAGGATTTTTTTTCCCCTCTAAGAGGAAAACAAGGTGAATGCTGTCTTTTGATGGTGTTGACCCATCCACTCCTGTGGAAGTAATTGTGATGCAGGTAAATCTACTGCAGCTGTGGGTGTGTCTGTATGTGTGGATGGGTTTCTGTAGCGGCATGAATGTGGCTAAATGGATGTGTGTGGTTGTACTATAGGAGATAAGTATGGGATGCTGACTCTGTATGTGGTGAAATGCGACTCTTTTTGAGTGTGAGCTTGTCTCAATGATTGTTTGGGGATGTGTTTGTCTGTGTGAGCTTGCATGCGTGAATGTAGGGGGGCTTCCTGTGCTACTGTAATGCATATGCTGGTATTGAGAACAGTAGTGCTGTACGGTCTGACAGCACAGTGTTCAGTTCAGAGAAGTGGTAACGAGTCCCTAATGAGCTGTTTTATTGTCTGGTTTTACAAGATCTATGAAATGGTAATACTTACTGTCGCTGTAATTGCCTAGTCCACATTTGCTAATTAGTGTGGGCAGAGAGAATCTTTCTGAATCCTGTATCAGTTGTATAAGAGTTTGAGTAAACTTGTTTAGACAAAAGGTAGCATGGGCAGTGACTGAGAAATTTTATTTTGTAGAGACAGACGGAATGAGAAATTTTATTTTGTAGAGACAGACGGGGACATATTTCTTTATTGCTTTTATTGACTGGGAAAGTCTGACCGAGTGGAAAAAACTCTTTTAAGCAAAGGCCCAGGGAGAAAAAACTCCAAGATATACACTAATATACATACATTGTGTGGTGAATTGTTACAATACAATGATTGTTTGAGCCTACAGTTGTGAGAATACTATAACATTGACAACATATGAATATTCAACATGCAAACGTTGCAATTCTGATGCAAACATTTGTTTGTCAATGCTAGAGTGGAGAATCTGCATATTTTGTTAATTGTGGTTTCTACTAGTTTGTCTAGGTATTACAATATTCTTAGCTATTGCCTTTTTAGAGTTGTAGATGCAAGATAACAGGGGTTTAGTTAGGCAGACATTATACTGTTCTGTGTTTTATTTAACAGGCCTTATGTTTCCCTCTGGAAGATATAAAGTTGTCAAAAGGTAATGCTGTTTTTATGCATGCACTCACAAAATGTTACACAAGAAGAAGGAGCAGAATTTTATGAGTGTTTCCTTTGTGTAGGGTCTCTCGACTAAAAATATAGCATGACAATGAGTGATGTCTGTGAACAGGATCCCACATTTGATAAATACTGATACAAGTGTTTTGTCTTGAATGTCTCCTGTTTTGGTTAGGGTTGCCAGGTTTCTTTGCGGCTAAAACTGGACTAAAGTCACCTAGGTTTGATGACATCCCATCTTCTCCACCCTCTCCCACCGATGCCCGACCTATTTTGTGACATCACAGTGACATCAGCTGATGGGACCACCCACTTTGATGACTTAAGTCATTAAAGGGAGAAAAGAACACAGGCGGCACTAATTGCACTGCTAGGCTGCTGCAGATGTAAGTACCAGTATTGATGAAAAGTGTCAATATAGTGCATTTTTCTCCAGTTATTTATTTTCTATGTTCCTAAACCTAATTATGGATGATCCATGGAGATAAAAGGTCAAGAGCTAGCAGCCTGTGCACATGGTGGTAAATCTGATTAAAAAAATCCAAAAAAAATGTAAGCAGTTATCTTTGCTATTAAAAAATTGTAAGTTTTGATTTACCCCATAAGATCGTTTAAGTTAATAACATCACTTTACTGCTCATTCAGAAATGATGATCTTAACACTCCCTTGCATTTTGAAAGTTCTGTCAAATACTGTTTGTACTGGGGCGTGGACAGGTACTCAGTTGTTAAGATGTAACATATTTTCCGCTTGCTTCGGATTAGGAAGTTTCAGTCCTTGGCTGCACCTGTATTGGGTGGGGTTAATTGAGCTAAGTGTTACTGCCCTAGTGTGATATTTCAGATGCTAGTACTTAAGATCTTGTACTGGGTCCGACTGACCTCCCACTCTTTTTCTTTACATGTCACATATGCAAAAAATGGGATAAAGGGGTTGTGGATGAATGGACTTCTAACAGGTGACATGTTTTATGTAACTTCAAAGTATACGCCATAATCTCAGAAAAGCACACATACTTTAAAGAGTTTCATTAATGTTTTTCTATATCACGCCAAAGATGCGGTTAAAACAGGTAACTTCCTACAACAATGCTTCTAATACAAGTTTACGAAGATGCAGACTGGACCGCTATGCAGTTGTAAAATGGCAATAAGACTGAATGAAAGATGACTCAAGCCTCTAGATCTAAGAAAGATGCACGAGGAAAAGAAATCACATAGCACACTTGCCATTTTCTGAACATGGCAAAGAGATAGTTTTATTTTTCAATGTGGTCCCTAGAATCAAGTAAAGCAAAACAATGTTGGGTAACTGCAAGTGCCCAAAAAGCAAGATGCACAATTTGTTTCATGGAATACGGTTCAACATAGTAGATGAGGATAATACAAATCAGGGAGTGTTAACTGCTAGCAGTATTACACTGCATGGTGAAGTTCTAAAATCAGTCTGAGTGTACTACAATGCAACACTGGGCAATGTTGGCAGAGTGCTTAAGCATTTTAAATCTTGCTATAAGATTTCTTTTGTCACTGCTTGGTAGTTGGTAGGATAATGATAGCTAGAAAAAGACCGTTTTCCCACCGTGGCGTACTGCCTTCCAGTGATATCTCTACAATCCGTATAGCAGAAAATAAAATTTGTCCATTTGTATTACATCACTGCCACTTAAGTTAATGTATGTACTGTCTAAACTATGTAGCTACCAGGAATACTGAAGTTAAAAGCATTTCATTGTTGTGTACTAGCTAGTAGTGTATTGTACCGCTCCCGTTCGAGCTGGATACATTTACTTTCTCCTCTCCTCTGGCGGCACAAAAAAAAAAAACGGACTTCATGAGTTTAAATTTTTTAACTGGACAATTTGTCTGAAAACCGGACAGTTCGGTCAAAAACCGGACAGCTGGCAACCCTAGTTTTGGTGAGTGTAGCATATAACCAGTTTTCAGGACTCCAGTCTTCCCCAGCTTACCTAGGTTTGATCACATCCCATCTTCTCCACTTGTATTTTAAGAGTTTGTATAACGACTTTGTGTTGACTGAGATGAGGTATGACAAGTAATACCTCAATATTGAGTTACACAAAGCCAAGTCTTGCAAAGGGCAAATTGTCTTAAGCCTAATGTATTAATTCAGAAAGCGAAAAGGGTGTAGTCCAAGTGTTGCCAGGTTAGTTAAAAGGCCACATTTTGTTAGGTTGTTGTTCATACCTCTCAACCTCTTGGTACAAGAAATCTGGACAAAGCCGACAAAATGTGGGGATAAAGGCCCAAAAATAGGGACATATTTTAAATATTGATCTAATAAGCTTAAAAGGTTGCTAGAGTAACAGAGTTTGTTTTAACATACATTTTCTGAAGGATTTGAAATCTGAAACTCAAATGTATGTCATTAGTTAGTGACTTTAATCTGCAGATCATCCCACTGATTTGCCTGAAAACCAAAGATTTTATGAGGAACAGACCAAAATAAGAGCCAAAAATCTGGACATTCTGCAAAAATCTGGACAGTTGAGAGGTATTTGTTAGTACGTTTAATAACTGTTCATTCTTTTCCCCTTAAGTACTATGCTGTGTTGGTAAATAGTCATAATTTGCTTGCATAGCAGTAAGGGTTCATACTTCTGAAGAAATGTATTATATCTGAATTTTAGTGTTGTTGGTTTTGCAACTGTTAAATCAGGCTGATTGAGAATAGAGAAAAGCATGTATGGTATCCTGTGAAATCAGAGGGCTAGAAAAAGATATGTTGGTATTTCTGATGAAAATTTGTTTTAGAGAAGTTTAGTCTCCTGAAATTATTTGACCCAGATTTGTGAGTATGCTGGGAGGTATGTCTTTCCTGCCATACAAGATGTTTTTTTTTTTTTTTCATATATGAGTCCATCGGTTGGAGATAGTTTTGCCCTAGCTGATGGGATATAATTAGAGTTCATTTTCCCTGCAGTTTGCCCATCTTAGTTCTGGTGAATTAAATCATGTAGAATAGCGGCACGATTTTAGTGTCTCCTGGTGGTGATGCTATGGCTTGATAAATGGAAGACAGAAAGTGGTCTGGACTTAGTGTGGGTACCATTGCTAGCTTACATGGAATAAACCCTTTATATTACCTTACACAATTCCATTGGTTAGGAGAGGGCCTGCAATGTGACCAAATTCTATTTAAAATAAGACAGATGGCTTGTCTTGCCATAGCATCTTTCCATTTTTAACTTACCTTTGGTTTCACTTATGTTGCTGAAGATTAATAAAGAAAATCATTTATGTTTGGGACTTATGAAATGAAGTTCTCTCAAAGGTGAGTAACCAAGAAGACGAATATGTATTTCCTATAGTTGGAGAGCCAAGAAGATAAACACAGCATCGATGAAGAAAAGATGCAAAAAAAAAAAAAAAATTCTATAAGTGAGAAACTGAAAATATAGAAGATGAAGTGAAAAGGGAACTAAATATCTTTGGAAAAGTGCAGCACAGTAAAACAAGAAGATTTAGAAATATACAGATGCAAAACAGAATACGGAGAAACGCAACCAAAATTTAGTATGGAGTAGTTTTGATTATAGAAAACAAAACTAGCTGTACACACCACCGACATGTTAAAAGAGCAAAAAGAGACATAGATAAGAAAGAGCAAGCAGCTAACTGCAAGACAAAGGAGGAAATTTTGAGGTTGCAAACAGTTTACTATTGAAATGAAGAATGCACTTTGCTTAACCAGCCTAGAACCCACATCCCTCGGAGTCTTTTGTAAGTTTTTTTATCTATTACTTCTAGCATGTCAAGGGATCAGTTGCTAGTGTCCTCTCCTGCTCAACTGGTGAACCTGGGAATATTGAGGCAATGTTACAATTGCCTCATGTACACAGACAATCCTCTCCTTCTCCCACAAAACACAAATACATGCGAGAGATGCAACTATACGGCCAAACTGGAGGCTGAGCTCTCTCAACATAGGACTGACAAGACCAGACAGGAGGAGAAGGTAACCACACACACTACATACCCAGTGACACATAGTACCATCACAACTTCAAATCATACACATAATCACACAAAGACATACTCGGAGGCTCTGATCTACCAAAACAGCAGAGGCCACCAAAGCAGACACCCAAACAACTACCACCTCAGGACCAAACACATGCAACACATAGACCACACAGTCAGAGTGTCAAACAGTCACAGCCCTTAAGGCCAAACACAATGCCAGACACACTCGTCATTGGTGACTCCATAGTCAGACACACTGACGTCCCGCTCACCAGACTGAGTAAGGAGAAGGTCACAGTAAGCTGCCTGTCGGGCGCTAGAATCCACCACATAACGCAAGCACTCAGGTCTCTCAACAGCAGGTACAAGTACGACTCAGTCATTGTCCACGCTGGTGTCAACGACCTGAGACGTACCTCCTTGGACTACATGAAAAGAGACCTTGAGGAGCTCTCTGATTATGTAGCCCAAGCAGGTATGACCCTGACCTTGAGCAGTATCCTACCTTCACCTAGAATGATGCCACAATACAGTGATAAGATGATCAGCTTTAATAATTGGCTTAAATTCTGGTGTCATTCAAAGGGGATCCAATGTCTGTCTGCCTGGGATGACATGCTGGACAAGCCACGCTGCTTCGCAAGGGACGGCTTGCACCTGTCACCCCTGGGCTTCCGGATATTGGCAAAGGCTCTTGCCACCCCCATAGTGCCTTTCTTAGGCAAGGCTCAAATTCTAAACCTACCACCCTAAAACACAAAAAAGGAAAAAAACTAAGGGTAATGCTGCTCAATGCCAGAAGTCTCAATCTCAAGATGCACGCTCGAGGCCCTTCTCAGTATGGAGAACATCGATGTCTGTGCTGTGACAGAAACCTGGATCAAGGCTCCTGAGAGCACCCCAGCACTATCAGGTTTCACCTCAGATCATGCTCCGCCCCAAAATCCGGACAACACCAAAGGAGGGGGTGTCCATATTCATAAAGGTCACCCACACCTCAAGGTTGGTGGCAACGCACGATGCATCGAAGACCATCCAGGTGCAATTAACCATAGGCAAGACTGCTCTGCAATTTGTAGCATGTTACAGGCCACCCTCTCAAACTCAGGAACCTCACATGGCCTTCCTGAAAACACTGGAGGGGATAAATGTATCTCCAAACACCATCATACTAGGTGACTTCAACTACCCTAATATAGACTGGGAACACTACTCAAGCCCAAACTCTCTAGCCCAAAGGTTCCTGGAGTTCATAAACTCAAATGCCATGGAACAACTAGTCACCATCCCCACAAGAGGAGAAAACATACTTGATCTCATCATCACAAACATGGGATCACAATGTTGAACACCGGAAGTATACCCCTCACTGGTGAGATCAGATCATAAACTAATCTCGCTGGAGGTCCTCCTCCCGCCCCCACCTGAAATAAAAAAGACCACAGTGAAAAACTTCTCAAAAGCCGACTTCACACTTCTAAAAAATAGTGTGGTCTCCTTTAAGGCCCCTGAGCAAGTGGTAAACATTACTCAAACCGCTGAATCACTTACAAATGCCTTCTACCAGCACCTACAGGACTGCATGGATCAGGCAATCCCAAACAAAACTAAGACTCTTTGTACCAAAGGCAAGTGTCCAGTCTGGTGGACCACAGCCATAAACAAGCTCTACAACAAAAGGAGGAAGCTACTACAAGATAGAGCAAAATCCTTGAAAGGTAAGACATCTTTGATCATTATAAGTAAAAAGCTAAGAGCTCTCATAAAATCATCCAAGGCTAATTTTGAGAGAAAAATCGCCAAGGACACAAAAGACAATCATAAGGCCTTCTTTAGCTATGTTAGAAACCTAGGAGGAAACTCCCAGATATGCTCAGAATTAGTCCAAAATGATGTGAAGATTACTGAACCTACACACATTGCCAACATACTGGCTGACAGGTTCAGTGCAAACTTCTCCCCCCCCCTCACCCCCAAAAGGAGAGATATCTATACCAGAGGATTGTAGCCCCCCAAACATCTCCAACGCCCAGGTGAGAACTGCTCTCCAAGGCAAAAACACAGCATCCATGGGACCGGATGGTGTCCCCGGCTGTGTGCTCCACGAACTCAATGAGGAATTAAACCCGCAGTTAGGACAGCTGTTTAATATTAGCATCACCTCATGATACGTACCCAAGGAGTGGCGCACGGCGACTGTGGTCCCACTTCACAAGGGCGGTGCCTCCACCGACCCTGGAAATTACCGTCCCATTAGCTTGACAAGCCTTATCTGCAAAGCCATGGAGAGGATCATAATGGACCTCATAAATAAAGACATAGGGAACTTGAAGACTTTGGATCCAACCCAGTTTGGCTTTGTCAAAGGCAGATCATGCCTTTTAAACTTGGTTGACTTTTTCAAAACAGTCACCAAGGCCATTGATGAGGGAAAGGCAGTCCATACAGCCTACCTCGACCTGGCAAAGGCCTTCGACACAATACCCCACTCAGGTATCATCGAAAAACTCATCAGCTTGAATGTAAACCCATACATCACAAGATGGGTTGCAAACTGGCTAAGTGACAGAACCCACAGGGTCAGAGTTGCTGGAGCTATGTCAGACTCAAAGCCTGTCACAAGTGGTGTCCCACAGGGCTCAGTCCTGGGTCCACTCTTGTTCGGCATCTACTTTTCTGAAGTACAAGCACACACAGGAGGGTTATGGCTGACAAAGTTTGCAGATGACTGCAAACTGGGCGCCATAGTCGAAAACACTTCTGACACAGATATCCTTCAGAAGGGCCTCACAGAAACGGATAACTGGTGCCAGAGCCTGGAAACTTGCAGTCTTCCCAGTCATTTTTAATATAATCCATAAAGCTAATATATCTTAGTTTTCTGTACATCTGAAGTAGAAAAAATTCTGAAAAGTGTTTATAGTCAAGTGATGAACCATGTCAGTAAATGTATTTTTCTTGGATCTGAGCTGTGTGTTTTTCAGACTGGGTGTAGCACTACTACTGCATTACTTTCCTTATTCTGCCTGACACAATACGAACAAACATCAACTGAAGTCATTAGAGGCTTTTTTATGGCTCTGAAAGCTTTTAGTTTGGTAGTGCATTCTCTGTCCTTGATACGTAGCTGCGAAGGTGAGCATTTGCTGAAGGACCTCTAGTATCATGACGGCCCAAGTTGAGGGGTGCCTCCTGGATTCTTTTTTTCATCGCGGTTAAAATTGGCCGCACATGGTGGGCTTGTGTGGATGCAGAGTGATAGATCCATAATTGTGCCCAGATGAGCTAGGTTTGATTATCAGCCAGGGGCTGGGGGAGCCATTCAGGGAAGGATGAAAGTAAGTAAACGATGGCAACCCACCCATCATAGGGGTGGCTTTTGGTTTTGCTCCTCTAAAGAACATCCCCATTGTAAGAAAAGCCTAGAAGTGCACTTCACGTGCATAAAGAATGAGGATAAGTCATCTAGCAAAGGAAGTACTTGTGCTCCACTCGTAGTTTGAGAGTGCAAAGAGGCACATACCTGTACTGGAGCTTAGCATAACAAATAACTGAAGAGGAGTTGTAAGAGTATCCGGTATCCTTTTGAGCAGCATAAGGTGGGGCAAGTTCACTGGTTCTCACCTTTCACTCCCTGAAATCCTTTGATACTAGGTTTGGGGAGGGAAATGGATGAGCCTTTCAGAAAAAGCAAACTTGATAGCCCTGGGGGCCAAATGTGGAGGTTAAAAATATAACCCCCCCCCCCAAAACAAATTGGTGGCACATACTTATGATATGGAGACTGCCTTCTCCTGAGTATTACAGTTGCCTGTTCTGTTGTCCTTTTTGTTGTTCCACTTTGTCAGTGATCTCACCAGTGACCTTCATAATATACAAGCCAATCTTGATAGAAATGACATGGTGCTGCTTAATTGCGACATTTTCATTGTGGACTTGCAGCAGTTTCTACAGCATGATTTCAGCAAAATGTTTAAGTGGTTATTTGCCAACTGACCAGAAGTGAGCAAGTATGATGAGCCTAATACCTTTTGAGTGTCCTAGGAGACTTGTACCAGTACCTTTTTGTACTTCAACACCCTGAGGTGATTTATAACCCATCTGTTTTAACCCTGGTGTGATGTTGGCATGCTGTCTTAATCACCTGCAAGGTTACAGAACAAGTACAATTAACGTAGAACAGCTTGAGGTAGCTTAGTGATGCATCCATAGCCGACTTTAGGCACCAGCAAGCCCTGTGGTTACTGGGGACCACCTGGTCCTGGGGAACCCTCAAGCACAGCAAGTTATCTTATCTTGATATTTTGTAACACGTCTGTCAAACCAAGTAGGCGGTAATAATTCTTATTTATATCGCCTTTAAAATTGAAAGATGTTTCTGGTTATAACAACGTTTTGTAAAGTAAAAGGCTTCACAATTCCATTGCATATTTTACCACTGCCTCTTGCTTAGTTAAATCCTACCGGTGGACATTCTCTCCACTGAAACTACCAACATAACCAGGTTTAGGTACCTGCAATACCCATGGCTGCAGGGGGCAGGGGCCCTTAATTATCCTGACTGTGTGGGAGCCCCACAAAAGCTGCTGCTTATTGGGGAAAAAATGAGAAAAAAATTCTGATTATACTCTAACCTGAACAGGACTGTGATATGAGCCTGTCAGGATGAAGCTGATAAAGAACATGGGCAAGGTAAGCACTACAGAAGTCAGTAACACAGAATGATTGATCTCAGTGCATACCTTGAATTTTAAGGAGAGCTGATGCTTCCAGTCTTCAGGGATGGTTTTCTCTTTCAGGGAGTTTTACAACTACTGGCAGAACACCAGATTCTATAACTCTCAACAACTTTGCTCAAGAATTCTGAGCAAAGCCAAAAATAATAGCAGCTAAAAAATCAAGAACACGTTTTAAATATTCTAATTTACTTACAAAGTTAATATATTAACATTTTGCATCAACACATGTTTTTGGACAGCAAGAAGTATGAAATCTGATGTCTGGATTTTGACTGTATGTAATCCCAAATGATTTACCAGCAAATCAAACTTTTTACAGGGGACAGAGCAAAATTATGATGGAAAATCATGGATGGTTTGTAAAATCAGAGACAATGACAGGTATGCATTACTCCTCAATGAGGTAAATGAAAGTGACTTACCCGGATGCTACCACACTAGATCAGTAATTGTGTAAAAAAAAAAAAAAAATCACTGATTTTTGTCTGTGCACATGGCCAGTAATGTCGGCACGAACACGCACACACTATTCTTCTGGGTATCAGTAAAAATGTAGTTTAGTGATTATAATTTAAGTAAGGCATACAGTATATTACAGAACATTCAGACACTTATAGGAGTCTGCTGACTCCCAAGACTATATAAATGGATTTTTACTTGGACTTTCTGGTGGCTTCTGCTCTCAGCATCACCCATTTTAAAACCAGCCCTGCTAACAGGTGTGTGCAGAAGGTTACTGTAAGTTTTGTGGGTTCTGGTGGTTGTGGGGTCATTACTTCTATAATTTTCATCACAGTCAAAGCTTAGAGGTAGGCACTGAAGGTCTTTAACTTGTGTTTGGCCTGAGGACACTATGGTCATTGTTTCTTTTACTTTCCTCACAAACCTTAGAGGTGTCCAATGAAGGTTACTATAACTTGTGTAGGAGCAGTATAATGTCTGGGAGCAACAAAGTGGGAATAAATTACTGTAATAATTTTT
This sequence comes from Protopterus annectens, assembly GCF_019279795.1. Taxonomy (NCBI): domain Eukaryota; kingdom Metazoa; phylum Chordata; order Ceratodontiformes; family Protopteridae; genus Protopterus; species Protopterus annectens. The sequence goes on from NC_056739.1 coordinate 1,056,093,651, forward strand.
TAAATTTCCTTGCAATCGCATATCAGGCAGGTATTCAGGTGGCTGCCTTTGGGGGGTTAGGGGTGAGGAGGCATGCTATGTATCTGTAACTTGAAATATGTGATTTTGGCCATTTGAACCTTTGCTTTCATCCTAATCTGACATCAGACGGATGCATCGGCAGTGAGTGTCTTTTGGGGAGGCAGACAGTATTTCCAGATAGGATCTATGTATCCTCAAAAAATTGGCTTGTTTACTGTTAGCTAGCATTTTTGTCAGCATTGAACATCAAGTCTTGGGCACAACTTGTGTGTTCCTTGAAAGAAAAAGATTGAAATCTCTTCTTACTCATGATTCTTGTTTAGACCACTGGTGGATTAAAAAGTTGGGAAAATGCTCTAAAGTGCATCCCAGAGCATCTATAACCCTGTGGCTTCTGGGGGCCTTGGCTTAATTGAGTTTACTGTGCTGTTTTTATCAGGAAAGGTGTGTTGAAAGGATGCAAAGAAAACTGACATTGAACAGCAACACTGATTTTTTCTTAATCATAATTTCTGTTCAAGCCATAATTTCATGAAAAGGTTCTGTAAAAAGAAAAAAAAAATAGCTTCAGAGCATAGAGAAAGTTATGGCTTCTTGGAAAAAGCTAAAGAGTTGAGACAACATTTGAGAAAAGGAAGAAAGAAGTAATGTGTATGGTATGGGAAGCGTACAATGGTGGGAAATGGAGGGGGGAGCACTGGAGTGTGTGTGTGTGTGTGTGTGTGTGTGTGTGTGTGTGTGTGTGTGTGGGTGGAGAGGGATGAAACAGTTGGCACTGCCAAGAGCGTCATTTCACCTAAGTCCAACCCTGTGCATAGAGTCACTGTAATGTATCTTTGTTGCAACTAAATGCCAATAACTGTAAATGTTCCTTTGTGAGATGGGCAACATAGTATTGTACACAGGCCAGTTATAATGTAAGAGCATTGTAGCTACAGGTCAGTCTGTGTGTACTACTCCCCAAACTATGCAAAATGAACTAAAGGGATGCTTAGGAGAGGTGGTGGTAATATGGTGATACTTGACTAGGAGTGCCCGGGTCCCCCCAAAATGCTAACACTGACCCTGGATGCATCCTGGGATGTGATATTTCCTCCTGATTCTTGTTACCTTTGGCCAAGAGCCCTTATTAAATAGAGCACATTGCATTATCTTGGTGTCCAGCACCTGCCCTTACCTTAGCCTTAATAAAACTATGTGGCTGCCTGTCCGAGAATCAGTTTCATTCTGAAATCTTTTATCTGTCCCTAACTATTGTAGCACTGTTTCTCCTAAGTAAAAAACAAAGATTCTGTACTTGATTCCCACATGCCTTTAGATCCATGGTAGTAGCTGAGGGGATGGAGATAGACTACTCAGTCCCATTTCTCTTTGCCATCTGCTCAGATGCCAGAATTGCTACTCAAACCCCGGACACTAGCTTTATAGTTGGAGCTATTGTACTCCTGATCAGAACCATGAGATTCTTCAGGTTTCTTGAATGTGTGCTCTTTTGAATGTCATGCTTTAGTATAAGTACACTTTGCATGTATAAGAAGCTGAGAATCTGTTTTAACTGCTATCTGAACTTTTGGGTGCAGTTTAAAGTCATCATTTTTGGTGACATTTAATGGTGTGTGTGTGTGGTGTTTGCACACATATTTTCACAGCTGTGTTTGTACTGATTGAATAAGTTGACAGCACCACCAGTACATACCATGCTACAAAATGGGCAACCTACTAAATATTTTTTTTTGTAAGGGTGAGGCAGGTGTTGCATTTCCCCTTTTTTAAAAAATTGGTACACAAAAACCCAATAGGAAATGTTTTACATAAGGTTAGAGAGTAAACTTTTGTTGTTATAGAAAGAGTCTTCCCATTAGACAAAGCTATGTAAATTCATACTTAAAATAATAGTGTTGTAAGTCTTTTCGTTTACCACATATCAGGGCAGGAAGGGATGTTAGACACAGTTTCCAAGTGACCAACATTTCAGTGAATAATCTAGGCCTCCTGTAACTGTAAGAAAATGCAAGAAAACTGAGCTGAATTGGACTACTATATTTTTCTTTTGTCTTGGGGGGGGGGGTGTTACTGGGGCAAACATATTGCAGTCGTGATCCTTGACAGTGCATTTCTGCTATCTGTATTGCTTCTTACAAAGCATTTGTTTTTACAGAAAAGAAGGCATGAGACTCCAGAAAGTTTTTGTCTGATTTAAACAAAAATCTGTCATTGGAGAAGAGCTTTTTGGCCCATTCTCTTTGTCTGTAGTTATTACTGCTGTAAAAGCCACAGGTCCTACTCAATACGTTGTTTAACCTTGTGCTTGTTGCTAGATTACTTTCTGCAGTAGGTTTTCAGTTGTAGTGATGCAAGTGTGTAAGTGAGCAATGGTGTATTTCTCAAACATCTGTATTGCAGTAGTCTTACTTGTGCCTTTCAAAATTACTCTGCTGTGCTTGCCTACTTGTATATGAGAACTGATTCATGGCAGAAGAGGGTTCTCTGAACCTGTTTCCTCACCCAGTTAAATGAATGAGAAAGGCTTCCTTTCTTTATGGTCCACCAATTGTAAAGCTCTGCCTAACCCTCCATTTCAGCTTCTTAGGTTAGTCTCTTCTTTTTGCTTCATCCCATTGCATGCCTTTGCAGTTGTCAAACATTAACATATCTAATTATTGTCAACCTGCACTTCCTTATTTCCTACATAAATAGCACAACTTTTGTATAACACACAGGCAAAAGTTGTGTAACAAATTATACACTCTTTAGGGTACTATGGTATTTTTCCTAGAGAATTTATACATTGGTTTTGTCATCTTTTTATTAAATGCCCTTAGCACACTGAATGCTATTTGTTTGTGTTTTGAAATTGACAGAGCATAGGGTGATATGACTTTACATCTGTCTAGCTGCAAAATCCTGTGCATCTATCCTCTGTCTCTGCTAACTGGTAAATGGCCCATTCTGGATAGTGATCCCGCCTTTGACCATCACGTGTCTACAGTACTGAGGAAATCATTCTGTGTTGTGCAAGTTATAAAAAAAGGTATGGCGTCTAGATGCAAGGAAGTTATTGTTCCACTGCATTCAGCATTCATCAGACCAGTCATTGAGTACAATGTCCCCTTTGGTGTATGTACCTAACCAGGCATATCCACCTGGAACATAAACAGAGGTTCTTCACTAAAAAAATACAGGGAGTAAATAACATGTCCTTTGCAGACCACCTAATTTAAACATGGAGAGATTCCTCAAGATTGAACACATGCATATGTTAAAGCAGTCTTTAAGGGAAAGGGGAGAAGAACAAATCCAGAGTCACAGACCCATAAGTTTGCTTTCATATTGTGTAAAATTAATGGCAAAGGTTATGTTGGACAAATTACTGTCAGAATTAGAAAGGTTGGGGCTTGAAACCATATATCAGCATTCATGTGTTTAAAATAGATCTATACCACCTGTAAGATTTTGTTCTATAACAGTATAACGGGTATAAATGAAAAGTTGTGCTGTAGCTTATATAGACCTAATTTCAGCATTTGATAGGGCTATACACAAAACACTGACCAATAAATAAGAACTAGATATTGATGTACTCTTTGACATAATGGATAGCTGCATGGCTTATAAATAGGACATGGCAAACATCATATGGCAAATGGACATGTGAAATTCTAGGTTATAGTCAGGTTGACCCAAATGGCTCTGCCCTAGGCCAATATGTTTTGACTGTATCTTTCAGATCTACGTTTCTCACTGAGGTGTTCTACAGTCTATATGCAGATGACATGAAATTGGGTAAACTGGTAGGGCACGTCTACAAAAGAACTTGACTGAAGAAGTGACCATTTGGGTACAGGAGAATAGTATGATAATTAATGCATCAAAAGCTAAATATAGGAGATTTGGAAAACATAGATTGAAAGATGAATATTTAATACAACACATCGTAATTGAAACTGCAGATTCATTGAAAGACCTGGCTATACGGCTAGATCAGCTTTGTGTTTTATTTTTTAATATCAACCAATTGGTTAATGATAGTTATAGAACTATAAATTATATAAAAAGATTTATAATGTTTAGGAAATAAGAAATAATTAAATCGTTTGTTAGTTACATTAGACCCAAACTTGAGTATGGAATAAAAATATGGCAACCTTATAAGAAAACAAGCATTAGTAAATTAGAATACAGCTGAAATATATCAAGGGCATCCATGGATATGAACATTTAAATTAGAAAGACTGAAATATCTGAACTTGTACAATCCCTCATATTGATATTTAAGAGGAGGCCTTCTTCTGGTATATTAGGCATGTTTGGATTATCAAATAGTAGTACAGGATCATAGGTCGTTAACTTGGCTAATGACCCTAGGGCTCTTACAAGCCTAGCCAAGTTGTACCTGTATTTCCACGATCAGCACCTATTGCCTTTCTAAGAGGGACACGTGGAACCCCTGTGGTGAATTTACAGTTACCCATCCAGTCTTCCAGATTGCGTTTGAAGAGGGTCAATAAGGTGTTCTGTTTGACATGAAGTGGGAGTCTGTTCCAAATGTTTGGTAACCTCTGGGAGATGAACCTGTCCGTCCAGTAGGTTCTATTAATATCACATAACAGGTTAAGGTCTTCAGAGTGAGTAACCTATGTGACATTTGACTTGCAGATATGCAGCATTTCCAATAAAGCAGGGTCAGAGATTTCCTTATATGCAAGGCAGTGATTGCCTCTGAGTAGTCTGTTTGAAACAGAATAAAGTGACTGTGATTTTCAGATGATCCACATAGGACAGATGCTGGAAACCTTGAAAAACCTTTGTGGTCTCTCCAGTTGTGCAGGTGCTTTGAAAGGTACATACCAAAAGGGGTATTGCACTCACTTATGGGCCTGATGAGGGAAGAGTACAGGGAGGTTATAACTTTTTTTTTTTTTTCTGGAGGCAATGCCCTTAGTTATGAGACGAGCAATGTAGAATGCCGTTCTTACCACTATGAAAACTTTGTGATAAAAGGTAAGGTTGCTGTCAGCCTGTGTGCCCAGGTCTCCCAACACGGAGTGTGTAATTAGGGTGTTCTTGATGTGGTAGTTAGCAGGAGCACCACTCTTACTGAAGGGGATGATGATGCATTTTTTTGCTTTGAATTTAATGCTGTTGTCTTGGCACCAATCATTCGTTTGTGTAAGACCCTCTTGTAGGATGTTGACATCATTTGGAGATTCTATGACTGCTCTCAGTTTGCAGTCATCCGCAAACTTTGTCAGCCACAGACCTTTAGTTTTTGCTTGTACTTTGGAGAAATAGATTCCAAACAGTAGAGGTCCCAGGACTGATCCCTGTGGAACGCCATTGGTTTCAGGTCTGCTGTGGGAGGTGGATTCCCCTATTTTGACTGTATAGGTTTCATCAATCAACCAGTTAGTGACCCATCTAATGATATGAGGGGTTGATACCTAGCTGGGTGAGTTTGTCAATGATGCCTGAGTGGAGGATAGTGTCAAAAGCCTTGGCTAAGTCTAGTTAGGTTATATGCACAGACTTCCACTTGTCTAGGCCCTTGGTGACTGTCTCGAAGTCCACCAGGTTTAACAGGTATGATCTCCCTTTGACAGATCCAAACTGAATAGGGTTAAGTGTTTGGAGATTACCTATATCTTTGTTGATAAGGTCCATGATCATTTGCTCCATGGCCTTGCAGGTAAGGCTAGTCAAGGTAATAGGTCTGCAGTTCCCAAGGTCAGTGGAAGCACCACCTTTGTGCAAGGGAATAATGGCCATTTTCCATTCAGCTGGGATGAAGCTGGTGCTTAGACTATGATTGAAAAGAGTACCCAATAGTGTTGCTAATTCTTGTTTGAGCCTTGTAGGACGTAGCCTGGGATGTTATCAGGTCTCATAGATGCTGTGTTTTTGGCCTTAGAGACAGCATTTACGACCTGCTCTTTAGAGATACAAGGTAGGGATGTCACTGGGTACATGTGGCATGGACAGGGGAGTGAAGTTTTTACAAACCTGTCAGCTAACCGGTTAACTATGTCCACAGGATCAGTATATGTGGTATCATTAACTACCAGTTTGTGAAAAATCTGGACCTTTCCTTTTATGTTATGGATTTAACTAAAGAATGCCTTATGGTTGTCCTTAATTGAGGAAACTAATTTGGATTCATTGGATTCATAGTTTGCTTTGAAGGACTTCGCCAGAAGTCTTTGCTTGTTAAAGCTGAGGACGGAGTGTTTCCAGTTTAAGGCTCACTCTCTTACTCTTGGACAGCAATTTCTTCCTGTTATCGTAAAGCCTGTTAATGGCAGTTGTTCACCAGGCAGGTTTGCTCTTCCTTGAGGAACTTGTTTTGGTCTTATCAGGTACAGCCGAGTCAATGCAGTTAAACAGGTGTCTGTTTAAAGCATTAGTGTAGAACTCTGCATAGTTGCCAGTTCCATCTAATGGAAGAGGTGCAGTGAAGCAATTTATACCATCCCGTAAGATGTTATTATCTGCTTTGGAGAAGTTTTTTAGTTTAGTTGCTGCTAAGGGAGAGTCAGATGTGATAGTTACTTGAGTAAGACTGAATCATGGAGGGGTCCTGTAGCTGGGAATGACTTGAATAGGTGCCGTAACAACAGTTAATTGCACTTGGAGTATCTCCAGGGAATCATACTGTTTAATCAATCTGCAGGTGTATTTATTTTTAATGAATTTTGCTACACTGCCTCCTTTAGTTTTTACAGCTTCAGTTTGTGGTCTGAATGTTTGGAAGGTGGTGTAGCCTGGTATGGCTGATTTGCTCTCTACAGTCTTGAACAATGTCTCTGTGACTGTACAAATGTCTGCGTCTTCCAAGGTGAGGACTGCTTCTAGTGAGTGCAGTTTCCTGTTAAGGCTCCTAGCATTTAGCAACATAACCTTGAGGTTGTTTTTAGATGGAGTTAAGTTGGGAATTCTGTCCTTGAGACACTGCCTAAAAAAGGCACTATGGGCGTGGTAAGAACCTTAGCCAGTAGCCAAAATCCCAGTGGTAACAGATGAAGACCATCTCTGGCAAAACATTGAGGTCTGTCATTCGTCATCCAGGCTGACAGATACTGTATCCCCTTAGAATGACATCAGAAGCTAAGCCAATTATTGGAGCCAATCATTTTCTGTTTGTATTGAGGCATTGAATCATCGGACAATCTATGTAATGGAAGGTGAACTAACTGTTTGAGAGAGTAGGTGGTGCACTACTTTAGATATTTTAAGAACAAACTAGACACTTATTATGGAAACAACTGGTTTGGTTTACTGGCAGGGTAGAAGGGCATTATTGCATGTGCCTGAAATATTTGTATATACGTAGGTATAATTCTGTTAGTTCCACAGGAAGAAAAAGAAAAGGTAGCAATGTCTGGGATAAATTACAGTATCAGTGACCCTGAGCCTCAAAGGATGCTTCCAGAGCTTGAAGTGAAAGAAAAGCTTAAGATAAAAAAATCTGGTTGATAAACCAAACTATCTGAAAAACGTATAGAACAAATGTTATGCTGTTTTAATGAAAATAATTTACAAAACTACTGCTATTAATAGCAATAGCTAGCACTTTTTTAAATCGTATACATTAAATTTTGCTAATACTAGTTTAGCCCCAAGCAATTCAGTTTGAGAAGTACTACTTACATTTCAAAAATAACCATACACATCCAAAAATTTTAGATTAAAGATATTGTTTACTTAACAAATTTTCCAGATGTAGATCAGACTAATCTCAAATGTTGATAATACTATTTTAACTGTATCAGAAAACTAAAAGGAAAAATTGAGACTGTAATTTTATCAATAAATAATAGGGTGATCAATTGAGCCACTGGAAAAAGCAAATATACATGCAAGAAAACTTGTCTGTAGCCCTCAGCTCCATGGCAAAGTGTGATGAAGTCCTGATTATGACCTAGCCAGCTCGCGTTCGATTAGTCGGGGTGAAATTTAAGAGCTTTTTGCTAGTTCATCCACTACAAGATAGATGAGTTTTTTCAACAGTCTGACACATCTCTAGTGATGAGGCTGGTGCTGTAATTGTGGGGCAGATTGCCATTAGCATTTTGGCCTTAAATTTTGAGCTGGTGCCAAATGACATTGTATTCGGTTCCATGTTTGACATCAGTAGCTTCTCCTATTTAAGCCATACAAGAGTATCCCTGGGTGGACAGAACAATGTGTGACACTGCTGGATGCCCTGATCTGAGCTACCTTCCCAACTCACTACTGGTACAACCTCAGCCCCAAGGACAGGACCAAGGACACTAAGGTAAAATGATGTTATAGGCACAGAAGTGGATAGCAGCTGATGGAAGGTACATCAAGGTGGCCAAAAAAAGTCTGCAAACTTTACAATAAGAAGAGGGGTCTATGTCAGATCACTGACTTTTCTGAAACATGAAGAAAATATTGAAGTGACCATTTGATCGAATTTCTGAAAACTCTAACATAAAAAAAAAACTATTTACTGTCTGTGTCCCTAAGTCCCTGACTTCTCCATCATCTCTAAGGGGTGTGTTGTCAATATGATAGTTGCAAGGGGTGGATAACTTCCCAAAAATACTATTATACATTTCTTGGCATTTAATTTTAGTCCATGGCTCTGACACCAGTTGTTTCTCTGTGTCAGCCCTTCTTGGAGAACATTTGTCAGTGTGGGATTCAATGACCACTCCTAATTTTCAGTTATAGGTGTGTACTAGGCTAATGTACCTGGAGCCTTTACAAGCCTAGCCCATAGGATTACCCTGGCATCTGCAAATTAAGTCAGCCAGAGGCCATTGACTTTGGAAAAGTAAATGACAAAAACTAATGGTCCCAGGACAGATCCCTCAGGGACTCCACTTGTGAATGGCCATTTTGTAGAGGTGGACTCTCCAGTTCTAACTTTCTGGATCCTGTCTGTGAGCCAGTTGGCTATCCACCAAGTGACATGAGGGTCTGTACCTAATCTTCTGAGTTTTTCAACAATGCCTGGGGTAATGTGGCAAATGTCTTGGCCAAGTCAAGGTAGGCAGTGTCAACCATTTGCCCTCATCCATTACTTTGATCTTCTCAAAGAAATCCACCAGCTTGAATAGGCATGATCTGCGCTTGACGAAACCAAATTGGGTTGGGTCCAGTGTCTGGATGTTTACTATATTATTGATCATTCCCATGATGATTATTTCCACTGATTTGCATATGAGACTTATCTGTGTAGTTTCCACTGTCTGTAGATGGCCCACCTTTTGCTGAGGGATGACTGCTGCTGTTTCTCATTCATGAGGCATGAAGCCTGTTTGGAGGCTACAGTTAAATAGCAATTCCAGAGGGCCTGATGGGTCATGTTTCATGCTATTTAGAAGGCCTCCTGGGATATTTTCTGGGTCCATTAGGCTATCAGTCTGTAGACTATTACAAGCCAAGCAAAGGCAGTAATCTGAGATTAGAATTAAGCCATGTAGCTTGTATCTGTAAGGTAAAGTCCTTAACCATTATGCCAACCTCTCCTCCAAAATTGTCATTTTTCTCCTTTCCTTAGATTCATAAGTTCATAGCTAATTACTAGGTTAGGTTTCTTATTAAGCCATTCTAAGCCTAACCAATTTCCTTCACAATGGTGAGAATCTGACACTGTACCTTGTGTCTGAGTCAAACACCTTGACCAGTATAGTGAGCCCAATCATCAAACTATTTCTTTTCATTCAAAACCCTGTGCCCACAACCAGCCTTCACTAATACTTGAATAATTTTAATAGTATCTCCCAACAATGTATATAGTTTTAAGACTCTGCACACACACATCTACCTCTGCACTTCAAATGTAAATCTTCTGATAGCCAAATACATAATTGTGTGTGAATTTATACACCACCTCTTAATTACCATATTAACATTTTCTGCCCCACCCACTTCCTTTCCCTCACCTCCATTCTTTGAATTTCTAAGTACTAGTCACATGATCTGTTATGCATTTGACAAACACACTAATACACATTTAAAGCCACGGTGGTACAGCGGTAGCATTGTTGCCTCACAGCAAGAGGTTCTCCTGTTCGATTCATGGCTGGAGTGCCTTCTGTGTGGAGTCTGCATGTCCTCCCCGCAGTCGAGTGGCCTCTGAAAGACATGCGTGAATGGGTGTGCCTTCGCTGAAGGTTGGGTGTCGGGCTGGCAACTCGGCACCATAAAAAAAGCTACTGCCAATCATTAGCGGACCGGAGTTCCGCTGTGGTGACCCCTAACTGGGGAAAGCCAAAAATACAAACAAAAACTAATACACAGCTAGAAATGCCGAATGTTCAACATCTACTAAAGCATAATTATCATTTATACTGTAGTAGTTGCCTTAATTGTATGTGTAATTGTTAATGTGTATTACTTGATGTCTGTTCATGTACGTTATTGAATGTCTATTTAAAATAAACATGTTTTTAATATATCAGAGCTTTTTCTCCCTGGGCCTCCGCTGAAATGGGTTTTTGATTAAACCCAGCTGGACAAACACTGTAAACAAAGGCAAAATAAAATGTTACTCAAGTTTTTTTTCTTCATTTAAGAAGAGCCCATCAGTTCACTGTAATAGATTTCCTACAGTATGTTTTGCGCAAGATACAATGATTGCTCTTAATGACTAAAACCTGTATTACAGAAACAACTAACTAAACTCTGGAGTGAGAGGGTGCGCAATGAAGGAGCATGCAGGTACAAGTTGAGGCATTCAATATGCAGAAATAATGCCTCTGTTAGAATTCAGTATGAAGTGAATAAAAGGGACATCTTGCATATCTAGCATATGGAGAAAATAGAGAAGGCATGAGGAGGTGTGCAAGGATGAAGAAAGGAAGAGGATGAAGTTAGATCATTCAGGGATTGCAAGAAGGCAGCAGCAGTGGTATTTGAATGGGTATGTGTAGACAAAGTGGTTGAGGCAATGCAGGTGGTATAAGGAAGATGTGTAGAGTGGTTAGACAAGGTGGAGAACTGGAATGGTACAAGTGATATGGCCTGAGATATTTGGGAGAGAGGGAGAAAAGGGCAAATCTTGAGAAAGCTAGGCATGTGCTAGAATGGTACAAAAGAAGTCAGTCAAGACTAGCACAGAGAAATATGGCTATGAGCTCCAATTTTTTTAAAGTAATTTTTATTTTTTTTTAATTCTTAATCAAGAATCCTAACTGGCCAGTTCTAAAAACAGATTGCAAGTAAACCAGGAGGAATATCATAAATTGCTCTAAGGCAGTAATGTAGAAAATGATGTGTACAATAAACTGAGTACTTTAATATAGTCCCCATTTTTAATTCTGCCATTCTCCATTTCCATGTCATAAGACTGAGCAGATCCTTTAAGCAGACCACTGCTTTTGAGTCACTCCTGAAATTTATTTGAACTTAGTGGGTCTTCCTAGTTAACAAGTGATTAACAAAGAGGAGTTCTGTTGTAGTAGAAGGAAAAAAAGATAAAGAAATCATTAAAGAAATCTCAGAGATAAGCATGGCTTGTATTTAGGAAAGCAGCCTTGAGGAAGCTAAAATAAGGTTTAGGCAGGAGTGGCTGCTTTGCGGAAATGTCTTCCTTCATGATGTTGACTCAAACAACAAGGCAATTTGGCAGCAGAGGAATAGGAATTAAGAGAGTAGAAGCAAAGCAGCAAAGGAAATATAGAACAGGAGAGAAATGGAGGGCAAACCAAAACGGGCAGTTAATTTATCTCACACTTATGGTGGGTAAATGAGAAAACAAAATGTGCGGTGATTTATTTCAGAGAGAAATGAGCAAGATACCAGCATTTGTACATCAGAGACAGGCTGGGAGCAACACTGGAGATATTTCCTCATTATTAAAACAAGGTAAAGCCTTTAATTACATCTTGGCATACATCTCTCTCAACTTATTTGTTCAAGAATTCTGAATGAAGCCAAAAATAATTGGAGTGGGAGGGGCAAAATTCTGAAATCAGGACCAGTGTATACCTCTCAACTTATTTATTCAAGGATTCTGGACAAAGCCAAAAAAAATGGAGGTGGGGGTGACCAAGGCTTGAAATCAAGGGCAATGCATACTTCTCAACTTATTTGCTCAAGAATTCTGGACAAAGCCAAAACTGATGTAAGGGGGGGGGGGGGGACAAGGGTTCAAAATCAGGGACAATTTATAAATATTACTCTTTCACTTATAATAAAGTTAATGGTAACAAAAAAATAGGTTTTGCATTAAGATGCATCTTTGAACAATATTATTGAATGACTGTAATCCTTGCTGATCTACCTGAAAAACATAAATCTTATGTTGGACAGGTCAAAAGTATGAGGCAAAATCATGGACGTTTCATTACTTTAAGTTGGCATGAATTCTAGGTGGTGGTGGTGTGGTCTTTTGCTTAATGCAAAACTAAGTCAGAGCTTTTTAGCCTTTTGTATCTACATGTAACTATATCTGCACATTGTCAGCTGCTTCATTATCAAGTAATAAAAGATGCACAATATGCTAAGCATAGTTTTGATTTGTACCGTGGTTGTTCAGAAACGGGTATCTTGGTTACTTTAGGTACATGTCACATCACTCCAGTTGTTAGAGAACCCTGGCCCCCTGTAGCATTTAAATAACCAATAAGATTAGTAACAAGAATCTTTCCAAAGAGTAATACTAATCCCCTCCCCATTTCAATGTCAGATTGCCCAGCTTCCTAACCTGATTTCCAGTAAACTCTGAATAGGATAAAGCAAATATCTGAAAATGGAATAAAGGAATGCTTGTTTGCTACTTAATTATGAATGAATTTGTGGAGGAGGGTTGAGTGACTTATCCATAAAAATAATGAACCTAGACCCTTATAACCTTAAAGTATATATTCATTTTAAAGGGAGACTTGTTGCTGATACCTTGTCTTTCCAAGACCGACAACACTAATTTATTTTAAATGCATAAATAACTGTTATTTTAAGGTAGGGTTTAGTGTTAAAACTATGAATTTAAGTTATCAGAGGCTTATTGTTTAAGACTTAGTGCAAGGCTCTGTTAGATTGCAAGTAAATATGCAATTGGCAGTTGGAGCATTTGGTAGACAATGCCACGAGGTGTAATCAGGGGTGGCCATAGGTGAAACACAGCCCTACAGTAATGGTTCAGTTTCACCCATCTTTAGTTTCTTCTGTGGTTCTCACTCATGGTATCCCAGCATTTTGGCAGTTGTTATGAATTCTGAACCACGTGTGCATTGCGGTGACTGTTAACATTACAGTACCTCAGACGTAAAATTAATTTTTTTTATTTTTCTTTAAGCAAAACTAAATATTCGCCTTACAGAGAGTTAGTATAATATTGGAGTTAAAGTACATAATGTGGAGGAGTGATACCTTGGCCCCCCCACTACATGTTGGGGATATTCAGAGGGTACAGCCCACTCCTGAAAAAAATACTATATACAATATATAAATGTGTGTGTGTGTACTTTGCTGCTGTTTATCTTACTATTTATGCAGAAATGTGCCTCCCCACACATCCCTGCTTGCTAAATGTACTATTTCCATGGATGTTCTTCATCAGAGTAAGGGGACTATTTGGATCTGCTAGAAAGCCATTACTATAGTGCTTATAATTTGTATTGCAGTATGATGCACATAATTAATTCAGTCATCCCATGCTCCTTCCTCACTAATGTGTATTTCACCTAACTTTCCTAGGTTCCATCTCCCATGCTTGACAAAGTGGCATTCCTTCCACCCACTGCATTCCATAGCTTTTAAATGTATATTTCTCATAATACCAGCTATTCATTAAGACCTAGGAAGTGATAAGGAGGCACCCCCATGGTATTATGAAAAAGTGCAGTTTTTATATATATATACTTGATTGGAATTATGTTCACATCAGGAACCATTTACACTTGCACCATATTTGCAAAGAACAAATGAACACAGTTCAGTGCTCTTAACTGCCAAGTACAGGTTTGTATCTGTAATTTCTGATGGATGGAGTAGAAACTTTAAACAGTGTATACCCTACACATACTTTTTTTTGCTTTATTGCCGTTACCTTTGCACTAACTAACCTTCAAGACACACATCACAGCCACTGTTACCCACTTGTCCACATTTATAGAGTAACAGTACAGCTGTAAGGTGGATTTAATACCAGCAGCTGACAAACAGTTGTTTCCACCTTTGCCTTGGTCAGCCCCATGCACAATCCTATGAGATCCCAAGGATTGTGGACATACAGTGGGGTAGTGCAAAGACTTTTCACTGACTTACATGAGTGTGATTACCACATAGTACCACCCTACCACATAGTACCACAAGGTATTAAAATTAGAGCCTTAATTGAAGTGTCAAGCTTGTCTGTATTATCCACAGAGAGATCAGGGGAAAGGTGAACCATTTGAGTGGGCCTTCAGGCTGCAAGGGAAAGTCGATGATGTCAGTATTCTCCAGTGGATCGTTAAGCTGCTAGTTCGGATGGCCTGTGCTGAGGGAGTAGTGAGCCATTTGGTGGGCGGTGGGCCACATGGAAGGCTAATGGTTTACAGATGGCCAGAATAAAGCAACCTTCATGTCTGTATGGCAACTCTCCCATTTGGCTGTAGCCATGTTGTCCCTGATGGGGAATGAATGAGTAAGCGGAGGAGAGCTGATGGTTATCAGGTGGGGAAGCAGAACATATATAGAAATAAAACAGACAAATTATGCCATCACTCAAATGAAATCTTGAAATTTAGAATGTCATAAAAGAAAAACTCTAAAGGATACATTTCAAAACTATTCATTCAAACTGATAAGACTAAAATTTTGTGAGGCTGGGGCAAAGCAAGCCACCCTAAACACTAATCTTTTAAAAAGACAAACTATAGACATCCATAATTATAATCTTCAGTGTTTCTTTGCATCAGTTTTTGAAAGAGAGAGAAATAAAAGTCTATGAATAGGCAGCTGTGACTTTGCATTTTCAAAGTAATCTGAGTATTCTACTTCACATTTTTTCAGGTTTTGCAAGCTTTCTTTTAACATGATCAAAATACTACATTAGAATTTTATCCAAATAGTCAACATTAATTTAAATTATTTTGGATGCTCAGTTTGGACAGATTTTGAAAAACATTTCATTACTCTGCAGTCTGCAGCTACCACCCCACCATTACAGCCCCTTAAGAAGGAATCAGTACTGCAAAACTTAACAAGGATATACATTTTGAGCCTGAAGAGCAGGGTCAGTCCACCCAAGCATTCTACTTGTATGTGTTATGATAGTGAAGCTTTAACATTAGCAGTGTTACTTAGTAGTTCTCAGCTTGCTAATAAAACTGACTGTTGTAGCCTTGTGCCCCCCCCCAGCTAGTGCAGTAATCCTAACTGTCCAATAGACAGTATACATTTAATTCAGACCCTTCCTATTCTCTGTGATTAAATTAAACCTCAAGTAGCCCTGTCAGTGCTGACTGCCTTGGTCTGTATCACTTGAGCCCCACATTTGCATATGTATAACTTCCCCTTCATTGCTAATGTATCTCCCTACTCTAATCTGTGCACAAATTGGCTACTAATAAGCAAGTCAATGTGAAGACACACTCCCAACCTAAATAAACTTTGCTGTCTCTTCTCTCCTTCACTTTACAGGTAGAGTTTGAATTATTACTCACCCCCTCTGAGGCCTTCAGTGATACATTTCCACTGCTTGCCTATCTGGTTTCCTTGCATTGCACCTGGTTTACATCCCTTGTGCTGCCCCCATCCCCCAATACTAAGTCTATATTGGGTTCCTGCTGTGCATGAAGCCATCATTAAACTACTAGTCTTCAACCAGGAAACAAGTGCTCTTCAGCAATTGAATTCTGCTTGCTGCTGAAGTGTTTGGATTTGTAAAGTAACACTTACTTTTTGCAGCCCATTACTTTTGTTCTGGTGGGCTCAGCACCACCCCGTTCACCCTTGCTAACTCTTGGGCTCACTGACCAATTCAAAACTAAACACACATGCTCTCATTCCTTCTCCAAAAAATACAGTACTTTCTCACACTCGTTACCAAACTCAAACATCTGTATCACTGTTTCAACACCAGGCTCACCATAAGTGGGGACATCCACCCCAATCCTGGCACAAATCAATCCTGTCCAACACAAACTTCTCCAACCCAGTTATCAGAACATAATACCCCCACTATCTTCATCCCAGAGCAAATCAACAACATCAGCAAAACCAACCATCTCTTAATGCTAAATGTTAGAAGTATCAAAAGAAAATACCTGATCTCCAGGCCACAATAGCACATTACTCCCCAGACATAATTGCTTTAACAGAAACCTGGCTAAATAAAAACATGACTAACTCAAAGTTCTCTCTACCAGTTACAATATCATTAGACAAGACAGACCACTTCATAAAGGGGGTGGAACTGCCTTACTGTACAAGTCCAACTTAACGTTACATCAAATACCAAACTCCTCCCCCAATAATTGGGACATACTTATCTCACAACTTCAGCTTCACTCTGAAAAGATCATTACCATGATTGTGATCTATATTCCACCTGGTAATACACCTGCTAGCCTTGAAGACGTCTTATCCTGGTGTTCTTCCACATACTCGCAAGAAACCCTTATTCTGGGAGATTTCAACCTAGATTGGTTCACCTGTATATCAGAACTACCAAGTAATCTAATAAATCTCCATGGCTACCAGCAGCTTGTCCAAATTTCAGTTAGATGTGATAAAAAATTTAAAAGGGAATCCATCCTTGACTGGGTCCTAACTAACAACCCCACATTGTACCCACACAGGCAGTCTCCCAGATACCTTAAGTGACCACAACATAATATACTTTATATGTAGTAGAACAAGCCTATGGAAAACCACTAACTATAAATCCACTAGAAACAAAAATTTCTCTCCTGAGGTCCTCAATACTCTACTCTATAACTGTGACTGGACCCCCCTAAAAACTCTCCCACTTGACCAGGCTGTAGTATATTTCAACAAATCATTTCTACAACACCTAGACACTGTCACTCCATTTTGCAAAATCAAGGTTAGAACCTCTACAAACCCCTGGCTCCATAAATAAACCAAAGAAATCCGCAAGTTGAGAGACACCGCCTGGCTTTACTATAAAAAAAAAAACAAAGAAACACAAAGCTTAACTAGGTGCCAAGAACTACGCAACCGTGCAAAAAAAATGCATTAGGCTGGACAAAAAATCCTACTACTCAACACTGCAAACTAAATAACACAACCCCTAAAAATTTTGGAAAAATGTAAACCAGCTACTAAAACCCACCCAAAAGGCTACCCCTAAACCAACCACCCTGACACTATAAAGTTCCCATCAAAACACAATTCAACTCCCACTTTGTGAACTCTGTTCTTTCCTTAGTATCACAGGAAAGTTCTAACCTTATTATTACCCAACACAAATAATACTAATACAGACTTTACCCTCAAAACAGTTTCCACCACCTCAATCAAAAGCATGCTCTCCAAACTAAAAACCTCGTCAACAGCAGCCAACCTACTCCCCAGCTATTTCTTGAAACTCACAGCAGATGCTGTTGCTATCCCAATCTCCACTCTCATAAAGAGATCAATTGTTGAAAACTCTGTGCCCAAACCCTGGAAAATATCCTATGTTACACCCATACATAAAGGTGGGACATCCACTGAACTTAACTATAGACCCATTGCTCTACTCTTCCCTCCCCTCCCTGGCCAAAATCCTACAAAAATGCATCCATACCCAGGTGCTAAAATATCTCCTAGACAACAACATCCTGTCACCTACTCAGCATGGTTTCAGACCTGCCCATAGTACCACTACAGCCCTCCTCTGTTTCACAGACACAATAAACCGTCTCAGAAATGAAGGCCTGCAGGTGTCAACTCTTTCTTTTGGATATGTCCAAAGCATTAGACAGTGTCACACCAAATTCTGCTAAACAAACTAAACCAATATCACCTATCAAGTTTCACTCTTACCTGGTTCCAAAGCTACTTAACTGACGAGTACCAGGCTGTGAAATGGAAAAATTCTCTCTCTCCTCAGCTGTCCATAACTATAGGAGTCCCACAGGGTTCTATCTTAGGACCACTACTGTTCACAGTCTTCACAAATGACCACCATACCTCCACACAGCATGCATCTATCATTCAGTATGCAGATGATACTACCTTAATCTGTGCTGCACAAAATATTTCCACCGTTCTGAAAACAACTCAACTAGCATTCTCTGACATTGAAAACTACCATACCAAAGCCCAACTTATCCTTAATCCAAAGAAAACTCAGCTTATGATTATAACCGTTTCTAACAAAAACACTAAGTCAATTCACTATCTACTCCACAAATGCTCCTCCAATTGCTCCAGTGGCGTAGGCTAAGCTATTGGGAATAACCATAGACTCCCATCTAATATTTGATAGTCATCTCAACTTAACTATTAAAAAAGTACATGCCAAACTGGGATCACTCTACCATATCAAACCATTTCTTACCAACAACACAAGATCAGCCATTGCTTGCTCCCAGCTTCTATCCACCCTACTCTATGAATCTCCCATTCTGACTAATCTCAACAAAACTGAACTAAGCAAAATGGAAGCCTGCTATAATAGAATTGTCCACTTTGCTGTAAATTGCTCATATAGAACTCATCACAGTACTGCTTTGAGACAGCTCCACTGGCCTGAACTGCCCAACCTACAATCAGCTCTGCCTCCTACCCTCAAAAACCTAGTACATCACTCAGCCAAAATGCCTCTTAGATCATCAAGCAAACTACTAGTAGAAGTTACCATCAGCTATAATAGCTTTGGAGACTCGCTATATAGTAGTTCAGTGGCTAAAAAATGGAACTCTCTCCCCACTAGCATACAAAATGCATCGTCCATAGCCTCCTTCAAAAACCCCATTAGGCAACATCTCAAGTAAAGTTGGCAGTGCAATGACTGCTCCTTAGGCTAATGGAAAGCAGATAAAGTATTCATACTAAGCCTAGAGTAATTCATAATAGTTTTCACTCTTAAACATTGGCTAATGTACAATGTATGTATTCTATCTATATTCCAAATTTTAGCTGTGCACCACAAATCTATTAATTACCTTTATTTTTAAATTAATGTTTTCTTGTTTCTTCTCTGCACTGAAACTGCTGATGTACTGCATACCACTGTAAAAACATGTATATTGTAATTTTGTGTATACTGATCATGTCTAAATATCTAAATGTATCTGTAATTATTTTTCTGTGCGGAGCTTTTCTTCCCTGGCCTCTGCTGAAAAGGAGCTTTTCGGCTCAGTCCGATACCCCCGGTTAACAAATGTAAAATAAATAATACTTTGTTACTAGAAAGTTAGCTAAAAGAAGGAAACAAATCCTTTACTAATCCTTATGGGAGAAACTGAAAGGAAAGCGAGAAACTCATTTTAACAAATATTGGTAAAAATGGATTACACTCTCAGCTCATGAAGAAACAACGTTTCTTATGTGGCAGTTATTTGTTTGGCACTGAATACTTTAAACTCCTGTGAGTGAACCTTATTTTATATGGCATGCACTCTTGTGAGTTAGAGATCCATAATGATGGGAGAATATATTTTGACAATATCCTTCCTTGTAGGATTTATTCCTTTTCTGAAGTGCATATTAAATGATGTAAAGACTTAAGAATTAATGAAACTGCACTGTAATTGGACAAAGGATTCTTTGCCATCATGATATTCATGAATTACATTCTGAAGACTGAATACATGTGTTGTTTTGTACCATTGTGTTACATAGTTCTATGAATAATTAAAGAAGTTAAACAAATGAAGTTGTTGGTAAGAGTGCATTTTAGCATAGGGAAACACCAGATGTACCATACACACACACTAACAGTAAACAGTTGTGTCATAGTACTACACCTCCGCCTATGCCTTGATCCCCTTGTGCCCTGTTGACCATCTAGTCCCTTCATATGTCAGCCCATTTATTTTTTTTCTGTCTCACTCCCTGTTCAAGGACTCAGCAACTGATGATCACAACTATCTTCCTAGAGAGAGCATGAAAGATTTGGTACCAAATCAAACTCTATGGGATGATATGTATAACCAGTGACCTGGGAGCCTGCAAAGCATCCCTGTTCACATGTATCTATCTTTGCTCTCCCTCATGATGGCTAAATCTCAGCTGTTACTTTACATTCTTTTGTGCATAGTTTCCACTGGATGTTGAATTAGCGGTAGACTTGGCCAACTTCTCTTCCCTCTTCATAGGTTGGGAAGCTAGTGTCAGCCACCAACTCCCTCACCCTCCTATGCTGGCTTCTCCAGTACCCCACTTGCTAGTTAATCCCTATTTAAATGAGTCACTATTAGAGATGTATTCCTCTGCACCTTGAAACTGAGATGCATGTCTTCCATGCTATGTAAAGTTGTCTCTGAAGTCACCCTCCCTACCTAGTGTATTAAAATGTGGCACAGGTTTTGGTGGGTCCCTACATGATAATAAATAGCGTAATGCTCATTTTCTAGGGTCCCCAGCAAACAGTTTAATGTATATTGTACAGAATCCTCCTCCACCTTCCCAAGAATGAATATATATATATATATATATATATATATATATATACACACACATACATACACACAGTTGTTTACACATGTAATTTACATAACATGTATGTACTGTTGAATTACTACAACATATTTGTCAGTGCTCATATGTTGGATGCAGGACAGCCAGATATACTTACTCAGCCAAGAAACAAGACAGCAGAAGCATTCATGTGCTCATGAAACACTCAGTGCATTGCAATATTAAAGCTAAACTTCTGTAAGAAATTCAGTCCTGGACCATATTTTGTAATCCTATCACTTCTGCATTGCCTCTTGCATCTAACATTCTAGCTTCCTTATCTGCTAAGTAGCTGTGTGATACACTTCTGTTTTTATTTTTTCTTGTTTTAAGTTTATATCCAGTGCTGTACTCGAATTGATGCAGCCTGACACATCTCTTAGAACATTTATGTTTTAGAAAATTGATGGTGTTCTCTGCTCATCTGTTTGAAGTCATGCCAGAGCTATCCTGGAATATTGTAAGACTCTTTCTTTTAGCATTCCGTGTCATTACGCACATTTAGACCAATATAAAAGCTTCTTATCTGTGTGTAGTTAAGAATACTTTGCACAATTCTAACTCAGTAGCACTTATAATAATTTCTTCCTCTTGTTTTGGATGCAATGCTCTTGCCTGCAGGAATGTTGAGACTAGGATATGTCTTTTTTGCCTTCAGTTGGAGTACATTGTAGCATAAAATTGTGTGATAGGTGATTTGCTTATTTAAACATAAAAGCTTATTGAACTCTAGTACTGCTACTAGCAAAGCTGTAGACAGAAGTAACATGTATGCCATGGTCTGTCTATAGACTTTATTTTGTGCAAATAGATGTGTTACAACTTAAATGCCCAGACATTTATTATGATATATGGTTATATATTTGCGTAACAGATTTTTTTTCCAGAATTTGTGGTTTGCTTCACACTCTCTTGTTGTAGGAAAGGATGTGGTTTAGTGCATTCATGGAATCCTGTACCACAAACTGAAGACAATGTTTTACTTGGAAAATTATAATCCCAGTTCTATTTACTTATTTTGGGGGTGGAGGAGGTTAGTAGGGCTTAGAACAGAAATCACATTTCCTGAATATTTAAAAATCTGATTTTAACAGTTTTATTAGCCTTTTCTTTATTAGCAAGATGATGTTGCTTTCGATTCTCAGCTAGAACATCTTCTGTGTGGAGGCATGCGTGAATGGGCATGCCTTCATTGAAGGTTGTGCATCAGGGCTGGTAACTCAGCACGTAAAAATCTACTGCCAATCATTAGCGGACTGGAGTTCCGCTGTGGTGACCCCTAACCGGGATAAGCCGAAAGACACAGCAGCATTAGCCTTTTCTTTATTGTCTTCTTGTCTAAATTATTTTTTTTCTTCTTCCCAGAGCTTTATTCAGTAATGTTGTTTGTCTTTTTGGCTTTTCCCGGTTAGGGGTCGCCACAGCGGAACTCCGGTCCGCTAATGATTGGCAGTCGATTTTTATGGTGCCGAGTTGCCAGCCCGACACCCAACCTTCAGCAAACGCACGCCCATTCACGCATGTCTTTCGGAGGCCACTTGACCGTGGGGAGGCATGCAGACTCCACACGGAAGGCACTCCAGCCGAGAATTGAACAGGAGAACCTCTTGCTATGAGGCAGCAATGCTACCGCTGTACCACCAGAGCTATATTCAGTAATACTTTCCCAAATTCCAAATTGCCTGTCTGGTTAAGTGACTAGCTTACTGCCATACAGTAGGCAGATGAAGACTGAGAGAATCAAACCTTGTACCACAAGAAGTATCTCATTAACAGCTCATAGCCTCAAGTCCTCTGCATTAACTGCCAGACTTGACTATATTTTAGTATACATACACTCCACTTTTATACAGTTTCACTGCGCATCATAGCAAAACTGTTTACAATTGAATGAATTTGCCATCATAAAATGTTGGTATTATTTATTTTGTATGACTTGCTTGTTGTGGTTCAGTCCTACAGCTACTTCTCACACAGCTGTAACGGATAAGTTTTATTTAGATCAGCTTTTGTTTTAACAATTAGGTAGGGCAGATCTTAACCACTAAGCACTTTATGTACCATATTAAGATCTTTGCATCTCAACCCTAGGGCCTGTGGATTTTGTCCTGATCTTCGGTAACTGTCTGTATGGAGTTATCACATTCTTCCCATGCCTGTAGGTTTTCTTTGGGTACTCCTGTTTCCTCCTAAAACATGTTGGTTAACTGGATCTTTTAAATATAGCTATACATATGAATTTATCGTGGCCTGTGTGGCCTGGCCTATGGCTAAAAGGTTAAAGGCTTATAGTGCCTGCATATTTGAACTGCTTCTTACTGAAATTGGTACACCTTGTTTGCTGTAGCATAGACTAGATCCAGGCCTGCTGAATCTAGCTTTGTTTGTATAACTTGAGCACTAATCCAGGCATTCTTTAAAGTATTCAATTGTATTTATTACTGCTTGGTAGTAACTTGATTAAAGTGCAGCTATCATTCTAAGTCTTTTGGATTAAGCACTTGGGCTTCAGACCAGTTGTTTTACATTAGGAAGGTTTGTGGCCTGCACTGTGGTGGCAGGACAGGTAGCTTACATCCTTCTAAGTTGGGAACTGCTGATTGAGGGCTCAGTGTCTGTTATTCCAAAAGTGTATTAGTTCTGGTTTAAGCACTTGGGCTTCAGGCCAGTTATTTTACATTAAGAAGGTTCGTGGTCTGCACTCTTGTGGGAGGAGAGGCTGGACTCTGCTCTTCTGAGCTGCAAATTTCTGGTTAAAGGCTTATAGTGCCTGCATATTTGAACTGTTTCTTACTGAAATTGGCACACCTTGTTTGCTGTAGCATAGACTAGATCCAGGCCTGCTGAATCTAGCTTTGTTTGTATGCTTGTTGTTTGTTTGCTTATTTCCCTGAAATGCTAATTCTACCTAAAACGCGGCTTTTCAGTGCTTCTGTGGATCCCTAGTGATATCTCCATTGCTTACTGTACTTATTTCCTTGTTTCACTTGAATGAAAGTTACTGTTTGTCATTTTTGCATTTGTTACCTGTAGCACATTGCATTTATGTTACCTGGCACTTGCTCACTAAAGCAATTATATAAGTCAGCACTAAAAAATTAAAAGCACTACACCCTCACAAACTCCCCTTGAGTACCTTGTTCCCCATTGGCCCTTTTTTTTTCAATTATAAAGGAATTCCCAGTACTATTCTAGCATGTCCAAAGGTCAGTTGTCAATCTCCTCTCCGGTCCAGCTGGTGAATATGGGAATCTTGAGGCAATGTTACAACTGCCTCATTTACACACCCTCTCCTCCTCCCAACAAATTCCAACATGTGAGAGATGCAACCATATAGCCAAACTGGAGGCTAAGCTGTCTCAACTCAGTACTGGCGTAACCAGTCTGGAGGAAAAGGAAACCACACTCACTACAATTCCAGTCTCACATAGACCTACCACGACAGCAAACCAAACACACAAAAACATACTCAGAGGCTCTAAATAAAAATCTGCCTAAGCAGCAGAGACCTCCAAAGCAGACACCCAAGCAACCGCTCCCCCAAAACAAAACACGTGCAACACATAGCTCACAAAGCCATTGTGCCGAACAGTCACAGCCCTTAAGGCTAAACAACACACCTGATACACTTGTAATAGGTGACTCTATCATCAGGCACACTGACGTCCCGCTCACCAGGCTGAACAAGGAGAAGGTCACGGTGAGATGCCTGTCAGGTGCTAGGATCCGCCACATAACACAAGCACTCGGGTCACTCCAAGGCAAGTACAAATATGACTTGGTCATTGTCCATGCTGGTGTGAATGACCTGAGATGTACCTCCCTGGACTACATGAAAAGAGACACAGAGGAGCTCTCTGAGCATGTAGCACAGGCCAGTATGACCCTGACCTTGAGTAGCATCTTACCCTCACCAAGAATGATGCAACAATATGAAGACAGGATGATCAATTTCAACAACTGGCTTAAGTATTGGTGTCATTCAAAGGGGATCCAATGCCTGTCAGCCTGGGATGACATGCTCGATAAGCCACGATGCTTTGCTAGGGACGGCTTGCACCTATCACCCCTGGGCTTTTGGATATTGGCAAAGGCTCTTGCTACCCCCATAGTGCCTTTTTTAGGCAAGGTTCAAAAGACAAACCCACCTCCATAGGTATCACAAGGGATAAGAAACTAAGAGTAGTGCTACTCAACGCCAGAAGTCTAAACCTCAAGATGCATGCACTCAAAACTCTCCTTAACATGGAGAACATCGATATCTGTGCAGTAACAGAAACTTGGTTCAAGGCTTCCGAGAGCACCCCAGCACTACCAGGTTATACCTCATACCATGCTTTTTGGCCCCGAAACTTGGACCGAACCACAAAAGGAGGGGGAGTATCAATATTCGTCAAAGATACCCACACCTCCAGGTTGGTGGCACAGCACAAAGCATCAGAGACTATCCATGTGCAACTAACAGTGGGTAAAACTGCCTTCCAGTTTATAGCTGCTACAGACCACCCTCCCAAACCCAGGAACTCAACTCGGCCTTCCTGAGAACACTGGAAAATATGAATGTTTCTCCAAACACCATTATATTGGGCGACTTCAACTACCCAAACATAGACTGCGAGCATTACTCTAGCTCCAACACCCTAGCCCAAAGGTTCCTAGAATTTATAAACTCAAATGCTATGGAACAACTTGTTACCACTCCCACATGAGGGGAAAACATACTGGACCTCTGATCATCACCAGCATGGGAACTCTATGCTCCAGACCAGAAGTGTATCCCTCACTGGTAAGATCAGACCATCAACTAATCTCACTGCATAGTCACATCTCAACCTCACCCCCTGCCCAGAAAACCACAGTGAAAAACTTCTCTAAAGCAAATTTCACACTCCTCAAAACCGAGGTGGAATCCTTCAAAGCCCCCAGGCCTGTGGAAAATACGGCCCAGACCGCAGAATCCTTTATAAACGCATTCTGTGAACACCTTCAGGAATGCATGGATCATGCAATCCCAAATAAAACCAAGACCCAATCCTCCAAAGGCAGGCATCCTGTCTGGTGGACCCCAGCCATAAACAAACTATACATTAGAAGGAGGAAGCTACTAGATGATAGAGCAAAATCCCAAAAAGGGAGGGCATCACTGATCAGTATTAGCAGAAAACTACGGGCACTCATAAAATCGTCTAAGGCCAGCTTTGAGAGAAAAATTGCACAGGACACTAAGGATAATCACAAGGCTTTCTTTAGTTATGTTAGGAACCTGGATGGGAATTCCCAGATATTCTCAGAATTAGTCCAAAATGACAAAAAAATACACCGAACCCACAGACATTGCCAACATCCTAGCTGATAGGTTCAGCGCAAACTTCTCCTCCCCCTCCCCACCAAAAGAGCAAATATCTATCCCAGCAGAGTGCCGCCCCCCTGACATCTCAGATGCTCAGGTAAGAGCTGCCCTCTCCAAAGCAAAAAACACAGCATCAATGGGACCAGACAGTGTCCCAGGCTGCATCCTACATGAACTCTAAGAAGAGCTAAACCCAAACATAAAACTACTGTTCAATCTCAGCTTTACTACAGGATATGTACCCAAAGAGTGGCATACAGCAACGGTGGTCCCCCTCCACAAAGGTGGTGCCTCAACGGATCCTGAACAGTGGTCCCTCTCCACAAAGGTGGTGCCTCAACAGATCCTGGAAACTATCGCCCCATAAGCCTGACTAGCTTGGTCTGCAAAGCTATGGAAAGGATCATCATGGACCTTATAAATAAAGATATTGGGGACCTACAGACACTGGATCCTACCCAGTTTGGGTTTGTTAAGGGCAGATCCTGCCTCTTAAACCTGGTTGATTTCTTTGAAACGGTCACCAAGGCCATTGACGAGGGGAGGGTGGTCCACACAGCCTACCTGGACCTCGCAAAAGCCTTCGATACAATACCCCACTCGGGCATTATAGATAAGCTCACCAGCTTAAATATAAACCCCTATGTCACTAGATGGGTTGCAAACTGGCTCAAGGACAGAACCCACATGGTTAGAATTGCAGGAGCCATGTCAGACTCCAAACCAGTTACAAGTGGCATCCCACAAGGCTCAGTTCTGGGACCTCTCTTGTTCGGTATATATTTCTCAGAGGTACAGGCCAACACGGAAGGACTGTGGCTGACCAGGTTCGCAGATGACTGCAAACTGGGCGCCATAATCGACTCTCCAGTGACACAAGCATCCTCCAAAAGGGCCTCACAGAAACAGACAACTGGTGCCAGAGCCATAGCCTCAAGCTAAACGCCAAAAAGTGTATAGTCATCCCCTTTGGCAAAAACAAAGTGCCCACAAATTACCACATAAGTGGTAATCCATTAAGTACGGAAGAAGTAATTAGGGACCTTGGGACCCAAGTTGATAGCAATCTCTCATTTGACAACCACGTGGCCAAAGTGGTTAGAAAAACATTTTATATAGCCCACCTAATCATGAAGGGATTCACATCTAGATCAGGGGAGATCGTGCCTCTTTACTCATCCCTCATCAGGCCCATAATTGAGTACAATGCCCCTTTTGGGATGTACCTTACCAGACACCTGCAGCAACTGGAAAGACCCCAAAAGTGCCTCACCAAGAGGATCAAAGGGCTCAAACAGATGCCATATGCTGCCCGGTTAAAAAAACTCCAGCTCTACTCAGTGGCATACCGCCTGCTCAGAGGCGATCTGTGCCTGACGTATAAAGCCATGTCCAACCTGGAATTAATGGACATGCTGCACCTCAGAAAATCCAAATCCCATCGAGCTACGCGCTCGAGAGACTTGAACCTCAGCACTGAAATAAATAGGACATGCTGGAGGGACAGATTCATAACCCAGAGGCTCCCTTCACTCTGGAATAAAATCCCAGTCCAGGTTAGGCAGAGTTCCTCGTTGACTCTCTTCAAGAGGAATCTTGATGAGTGGATGGGAGATCGTAGGTTTACCCCGGGTATCACTTCTGTGCCACTGTTAGACAGAGGCACAGTATACTAACCTCGAAAAAGGGCATAGCAAAATTAATTTAAAATGGGTGGCGATAGCCAAACACACTCTGGCTAGGCTTGTAAATGCCCTAGGGCAGATAGCCTAGTATGAACCTATGAACATGTAAGGGTCTATAATAAATCAGTTCAGTTACCCTTTTAAAACTTTAAAAGTTATGTTGAAATAAAGGATCATGAAAAAGCATCAATTAAGTAAATTAAATCCATTGAAATAAATGGCCGTGAAGAAGTATTGGTTAAGTAAATTAAAATCTTTAAGGTAAATGGTTATAAAAAGATTTCAGTTATGAGAAGACTTAAAAACTGGATGAAATAGTTGAGGGTATCCAGTATCCAAAAACGGCGAAGAGTTCACATTTTACCATTTTCTTTCACTTAAGTCCATTCGTTTTCTAATCTGCAGCCACCCCTGTTGACTGTGATTACTGTTTCCATGCCTATCAAACTGTATGATCTCCTGTAATGTTTTATGGAAAAAAAAAAACTAAAACAAGTTTCCAGTTTATGTAATTTCCAGCAGAATTCTAAAGCAGCCCAGCAGCAGATTCATTACAAGTCAAGAAAACAAATGTTATATAAATTTATATGCATGCTCAGTTCATCACAAGGAGGAAAAATGCATTATATTACAAAGTACTGCTTCGTATTTCTCCTTTCCCTAAGAATCAGTTTTTGCCATCACCCAGATATCCTCAGCTTTAATATGATTAGGTTGAAGAGAATAAAATTTCTTGAATCTGATGTGACCCCATCCCTGCCCTTTTCTACACTGGCACAACCATAGTATATGTTTGTGGTATGTGTACACATACTAACATTTTGTTTAACACAAATAAGGGTTTACGTTCTCCTCAATTCTGTTTAGGAAACCATCAGGCATGTTGCCTAATCCAATGGAACTTTATTTTATTTATTTAAGTTTGATGACCAGGGAAGTCCACTGGGCCAAGAAGAGCCTGTTTTCAGTGGAGGCCCAGGGAGAAAAGCTCCACAATAATTGCAAGTTACATTTCACATGTTACAAAAGGGCATAGTTCATACAGCTAATTAAACATTTACAGATAAGCTCCATGATATTTGCAATTGGCTTGTCACAATGTTACAAAAATGAAGAGAGACAGTTCAATACAGAAATTTCAACATTTACATAAAGTGAATATTTTTGTTATAAACTCAATTGTAGGTTTAACATTTCAAAATATATAGCTACTAGCCATTAGTAGGTTAGGAAAATATTATGCATGGAGAGGGCAATGGTATATTTGGGATCGGAGAGTATAGTACAATGGATATTAGAGAGAAAATTAGTTTTTAGTAGGGGAGGGATTGTTTAAGGTGGGATGAAATAGTAGTAGAGGTAGTTGGATGAGTCAGTGCAAGGTGGAATGGGGGGGTTTAAGTTGGAGCGTGGCAAGGGCATTCCCATTTGGAAGAAAGATGAGATTTGAAATTTGTGTGGTTAGGTAAGTTGAATAGGTGTGTGTGGGGAGACTGTTCAACTGTTGAGCTAAGGAGTGGGACAGCAGTAAGTGGCCAGGAGGTTGTGCAGGTTTGTGGACCTGAAGGAGATTTTGGTTTTTGGATCTGAGTGAGCGGTTGGGAATGTAAGGTTTTAAGGAAGTAGCGAGAGCTGGGCAGTTGGCAGGTTTAAAGATGAGCTTGTGGGCAATGGTGAGTTGTAGGTAACTGAGGTAGTTGGATAGTTCAAGCCAGTTGAAGGTGAGGAGGGAGTGACAGTGGTGGGATAAGTTTTTTGAATTGGTTGCACATTTGGAGATCTTGTGGTAGCAGGATTCAAGTTAGGACCGAAGGCCAAGATGAAGATTGGTGAAAAGAGGGGCACCATACATAAGGGAGGGGAATATGAAGGTAGATGCAAGAGTTTGACGGCCATAGGGGCTTAGGAAGCAGTTGTGCCTGTAGAGGAGACCCAACTTTTGGTGGATTTTCTTGATTGTGGAGTGGATGTGGGTGTCAAATTTTAGTTCACAATAATGATGTCAAGAAGCTTGGTGTTGGGAACAATTTCTAGGAGGGTGTTTTGGCTCTATATGGTGAATGTGGATTTGTCAATGGAGTTTTTCCTAGGGGGAAGAACATTAGTTTGGTTTTATTTGCATTTAGTGCCAGATGGTTAGACTGCATTCAGGTTTCTGTTTTGGAGAAGCCTATTTGGGATTTTGCTAACAACTCAGAGGGGGAGAAGGTTGAGCAGATGATTGAGTCATCTGCATATTGGATGACAGATGAGTCTGGGATGGATTGGTGAAATTTGTTCATGAATAGGTTGAAGAGAAGAGGGCCAGGAACAGAACTTGGACTTTTTTTTTAAATTTGTGGCACCAGCTGTACGTAGTTGCAGAAGGGGTGCTTCACCTTGTATTTATAGTACTCTGACATATGTCTCCTCCTGGGTCCCTCTCAGTCGATCGAGTTTTCAGAAACTCAAACTCCATATGGCTGAGACCATATGATTGAGATTTTGAAAACTCTAAGCTTTTGAATGGAGATTACGGTACAGCGAGGGTTAGGAAATCTACCCTATCCCTCACTGTAGTGTGCTCTTGGAGTTGGTATATATAATTTGCAGGGGGTGTGGGGTGCAGGGGCTTGGCTCCCCCCTTTCAAAAATGTAAAATAAGATGGATTTGTGTGTGTGTGTGTGTGTGTGTGTGTGTGTGTGTGTGTGTGTGTGTGTGTGTGTGTGTGTGTGTTTGTTTGTGTGGGGGAGTTGATGTTTGAGTTTTTGGAAGCTAAACCACGTGGTCTCTTTGATAATTTTTTTTTTAATTTCTGAAAGTCAGTCGTCTGACATAGACCCCTCTTCTTATTGTAAAGTTTGCAGACTTCGTTTTTAGCCACCTTTATGTACCTTCCATCAGCTGCTATCCACCTCTGTGCCTATTGCTCCATTTTAACTTGGTGTCCTTGGTCCTGTCCTCTGGAGTTGAGCATTTTCCAGTAGTGAGTTGGGAATGGATGGCAGGTCAGATCAGGACACCTGGCAGTGTCACACACATTGTTCTGTCCACTCAGAGATGCTTTTGTATGGCCTAAATGGGAGAAGCTACTGATGTCATACATGGAACTGAATACAATATCAGTTGGCACTAGTTCTAAATTTAAGGCCAAAATGCTAATGGAAGTCTGCCATACAATTACAGCACCATCCCCATCACTGGAGATGTCATATTGTTAGCAGAAATCCCTATATTTTATAGTGGATGAACTGGCAAAAAGCTGTTCAATTTCAACCACCACCCCCCCCCCCCCACCCTTGGGAGACCAACCAACTAATCAAATGCAAGCTGCCTGGGTCATAATCAGGGCTTTATCCCTCTTTACCATAGAGCTGAGGGCTACAGACTAATTTTCTTCCAGGTATATTTACTTTTTCCAGTGGCTATATTGATCACTCTGTTTATTGATAAAATTACAGCCCCAATTTTTTCTTTTAGTTTTCTGATGCAGGTAAAAAAATATTAGTATTCTCAACATTTGAGATCAGTCTGATTTCATTGCTAAATCTGGAATTTTGATAAGTAAATATCTTTAATGTAATTTTTTGGATGTGTATAGTTAATTTTAAAACGTAAGTAGTATGTTGGGTATAACAGATGAATGTCACTATCATAACCAAGTAGTTTTATAAATTGTTTTCATTAACAAAAATAACATTTATTCTATAAGTTTTTGAGGTAGTTTGGTTTATCAACCAGATTTTTAACTTAAGTTTTCCTTTCAGCCTTCTCTTTCTTGTCAAGCTCTGGAAGAATCCTTTGAGGCTCTGGGTCACAGATGCTGTAATTTATCCCAAACCTGGCTACCTTCTCTTGTTCTTCCTGTGGAACTAATAAATAGATGCATATACCTACGTAAAATATTTCAGGCACAGGCAATAATGCCCTTTTAGCCTGCCAGTAAACCAAAACAGTTGTTCCCAAAATAAGTGTCTAGTTTGTTCTTAAAATATGTAAAGTAGTGCTTGCTTTAATATAGTTTGGTAGTCTGTTCCATGCATGACCTTACTCTCTCAGAGGAAGTTAGTACACATTTCAATTCTATGAGTGTAATCTTTGCATAGATTGTCTGATGATTCAATGTCTCAATACACGCAGAAAATGATTGAATTCAATAATTGGCTTAATTTCTGGTGTCATTCTAAGGAGATACATTGTCTGTCAGCCTAGGAAGACATGATTGACAGACCTCAGTGCTTTGTGAGAGATGGTGGTCTTCACCTGCTACCCCTGGGATTTCGGCTACTGGCTAAGACTCTTATTTCCCTCATAGTGCCTTTTTTAGGCAGTGTCTCAAGGACAGCATTCCCAATGTAAAAACGCTATCTAAAAATCTCAAGGTTATACTGCTAAATGCTAGGAGTCTTAACATGAAACTGCACTCAGTGGAAGCAGTCCTCACCTTGGAAGACAGACATTTTTGCAGTGACAGAGACCTGGTTCGAGGCTGTGGACGGCACCCCAGTCATACCAGGTTACACCTCCTTCCACACGTTGAGACCACAAACTGAAGGCATGAAAACTAAAAGAGGCAGTGTATCAATATTCATTAAAGATGCATATACCTCCAGATTTGTTAAACAGTATGATTCTGTGGAGGTACTCCAGGTGCAATTAACTGTTGGTAGAACACCTGTTCAAGTCATTGCCAGCTACAGGACACCCACGCTGCCTGTATGGATCTACTAGAGTCTATCAAGGTACATCCAAACACCATGGTTTTGGCCGAATTTAACTACCCATCCATTGACTGGGTAATTACTCGTGCTCAAGCTCACTTGCCAAAAGGTTCCTCAACTTCTTTAACTCCAGTGCCCTGGACGAGCTGGTTGGCATACCAGATATGGTGCTTACCAATATGGGGGAACCACTGTAGCACCCCCCACTGTGAGGTCTTCCCTGGTGAGATCTGACTACAGATCAGTCTCATTTTAAGTAGCTATCACACCTGACCCTCCCTTAGCAGCAACTAAACTAAAAAAACTTCTCCAAAGCAGGTTATAACCTCTTACAAGATGGTATAAACCCTTCACTGCACTTGCCCCATCAGATGGAGCTCACAACTATGTCAAGTTCTACATCAGTGTTTTATACAAACACCTGTATAACTGCATTGATTTGGCTGCATCTGATGGGACTAAAACAAGCTCCTCAAGGAAGAGCAAACCTACCTGGTGGGCAACTGCCATTAACGGGCTTTACAATAAGAGGAAGAAATTGCTGTCTAAGAGTAAGAGGGAGTGAGCCCTAAACTGGAAACACTCCCTACTCAGTTTAAAGAAGCAAATAAGACTTCTTGTGAAGTCCTCCGAGGCAGACTATGAATCTAAATTAACTTCCTCAACTAAGGACAACCATAAGGCATTCTTAATTGCATCCGTAACCTAAAGGGAAAGGCCCATATTTGTGCTGAACTGGTAGTTAATGATACCACATATATTGAGCCTGTGGACATAGCTAACCTGTTGGCCAACAGATTCTGTGAAAACTTCACTCCCCTGTCCTGCCACATGAACCCCATGGCATCCCTAACACCTGTCCCCCTACCTTGTATCACTAAAGAGCAGGTCATAAATGCCCTCTCTAAGGCCAAAAACACAGTAGCTATGGGACCTAGTAACATCCTAGGCTGTGTCCTACATGGGCTCCAACAAGAATTAGCAACACCATTGGGTACTTTTTTGAATCATAGTCTAAGCACTGGCTTTGACCCAGTTGAATGGAAAATGGACATCATTATTCCCTTGCACAAAATTGGTGCTTCCACTGTCTCCAGGAATTATAGACCTATTACCTTGACTAGCCTTATCTGCATGGCCACTGGGCAAATCATCACGGACCTCATCAATATAGATGTAGGTAATCTCCAAACACTTGACCCTACTCAGTTTGGATTTGTCAAAGGGAGATCATGCCAGTTAAACCTGGTAGACTTCTTCAAGACAGTCGCCAAGGCCCTGGATGAGGGTAAATCTGTGCATACAGCCTACCTAGACTTAGCCAAGGCATTTGACACTATCCACCCACTCAAGCACCACTGACAGACTCCCCCAGGTAGGTATCAACCCTTGTATCTTTAGATGGGTCGTTGACTGGCTCACTGATAGAACATTTATAGTCAAAATAGGGAAATCTACCTCCAACAGCAAAACTATAACAAGTGGTATTCCACAGGGATCAGTCCTGGAACCTCTACTGTCTGGAATATATTTATCTGAAGTACAAGCAAAAACTAAAGGTCTGTGGCTGACAAAGTTTGCTGATTACTGCAAGCTGGGGCAGTCATAGAATCTCCAAGTGATGTCAACATCCTACAAGAGAGTCTTAAATGACTTGTGCCAAAGTTATAGTCTTAAATTCATTGCAAAAAAATGTATTATCCCTTTTGTTAAAAGCAATGTTCCTGCTAACTACCACATCAATAGTAACACCCTAAGTAAGCACTCGGTGGTGAGAGACCTAGGCACAGAGGTTGACAGCAACCTTACCTTTGATCACTATGTCTCCACAGTGGTAAGAAGGGCATTCTATATTGCCCATCTCATAAGTAAGGGCAATGCATCCATGAAAAAAAGTCATAACCTCCTTGTACTCTTCCCTCATTAGCACAATAATTGAATACAATGCTCCTTTTGGTATGTAGCTTTCCAAGCACCTGCAGCAATTGGAGAGACCACAAAGGTTCCTCACAAGGAAAATTCAAGGTCTTGTCCTATGTGGATCATCTGAAATCACTGTCACTTTATTCTGTTTCATACAGACTACTCAGAGATGATCTCTGCCTTGCATATAAGGCAATCTTTGACCCGTCTGCATTGGAAATCCTGCATATCTGCAAGTTAAATGGTACACTGGTTACTCACTCTAAAGACCTTAACCTGGTATGTGACATTAATAGAACCTGATGGAAGGATAGATTTGTCTCCCAGAGGTTACCACACCTTTGGAACAGACTCCCACCTCATGTCAAATAGAGCACCTCATTGGCAGTCTTTAAACACAGTCTGGACGATTGGATGGGTAACTGTAAATTCACCCCAGGTGTTCCACCTGTGTCCTCCTTGGACAGAGGCAGTAGGTGCTGATCATGGGAATAGGTGTAGAACTTAGCTAGGCTTGTAAGGCCCCTAGGGCATTAGCCTAGTAACCTCCTATGATTCTGTGCTACTATTTGATAATCCCAAACATGCCTGATATACCTGAAGAAGGTCTCCTATTAAATATCAATATGAGACACTGTCCAAGTTCAAATATTTTAGTCTTTCATAATAACTTCAGTGTTCATATCCATAGATGCCCTTGATATATTTCAGCTGTAAACATTCTAATTTACTAATGCATGTTTTATTATAAGGTTTCCATATTTGTAATCCATACTCAAGTTTGAGTCTAATGTAACTAACAATGATTGCATTATTTCTTATTTCCTAGATTTTATAAATCTTTTTATACAATTTATAGTTTTTTAACTGTCATTAACCAATTGGGTGATATGATTAAAAAACTCCAAGCTAAATCAAACCATACAGCCAGGTCCTTCATTGACTCTACAGTTTCAGTCACTGTGTCTTGTATTAAATATTCATCTTTCAATCTGTCTTCCAAATTTCCTATATTTAGTTTTTGATGTATTATTTATCATACTCTTCTCCTGTGCCCAAATGGTCACTTCCTTAGTCAAGTTCTTTTGCAGACATGCCCCATCTGTAACAGATGTAATCAGTTTACCCATTTTCATGTCATCTGCATACAGACCGTAGAACACCTCAATTAAACTTAGATCTAAAAGATACAGTCTAAACAAGTATGGGCCTAGGACAGAATAGTTTGGGGCAACCTGAATATAACCTAGAGTTTCACCTGTCCATTTAACATATGTTTGCCAAGTCCTATTTATAAGCCATGCAGCTATCCATCATATCAGAGCGTACATCAATACTTAGTTCCAATTGATTGGTCAGTGTTTTGTGGATAACCCTATCAAATGCTGAAATTGTCTATGTAAATTACATCACAGCACAATTTTTCATTTATAGTTATTATATTGTTTAGAACAAAAACTTACGGGTGGTTATAGATCTGTTTTCAACACATACATGCTGAGATATGGTCTCAAGCCCCAACCTTTCTAATTCTGACAGTAATTTATCCCAAATAACCTTCTCCATTGTTTTTCCACAATATGAAGGTAAACTTATATGTCTGACTCTGGGCTTGTCATCCTCCCCTTTCCCTTAGACAGGTTTAACACATGCATGTCTTCAATCTTGAGGAATCTCCCCATGTTTAAATGACCTAGTGAATAACAGATATAACAGTATTGTAAGTTCATGCCAAAGTGTTCTCAGGTCATTAGTACTAATTCTGCCTCCTCCCAGTGCTTTGCTTGGGTCCAATTTGCATAGTTCTTTTTCATATAATCTAATTTTTTATTTCAGTATCTAAGGTTACCCATAAGTTACTAGGACAATTTATCACACCCTTTGTGAAACCAAACTGAACTGCATAAGATTTTGCATATATAATCTGTTGTGTCCAAGAATAAAATTTAATCTGCACACAGTTTATTTGTATGACTTTACATATACATCTTGTGTATCTATAAAACAGTTTTCTTTTATGCTCAAGATCTCTGTACATATTTTCTTCAAATTCTTCTTGATCTTGTCTCACGCTATGTTTAATTTGTCTATCCAATTTGTTTTGTTTCAATTTTCAAAGTTATAGTTTGATCACTTTTCCATTTGTTATATTTTTTGTCTCTCACATTAATCAAGTATCTTGTTCTTATGGATGTACATCCTCCTGCCATTGTGTGCCTAGATCTTGAGGTTAAACTTTTTTTTTTTTTATTTCGTACTCAAAACAATTAATCTTTGAAACCTTGCCATATTTCTTCTGCCGTTTTTCCACTGAATGATCACTCCAATTAATTTTACATAGTGACTGTTTTGCTTCCGTATAATCTGTAATTAACCTTCTGTGTATTGGTTTAGATTTTAGTTTGGCTGAATTATCTAGCAACAATTTAACCTTTATAACTGCCTGATCACTGCACATCAACAGTGGTAAAACTTGTGTTGAAGTAACCGTTATTTCCTCAGGAACACAAACAATATCTAGTGTATTCCTTTCCCTTGTAGGCTTTTTTACAATCTGAAGCAATTGTTGTTCCTGAACATACATTGTAAATTTCCTTACTAATGTCGAATCAATATTATTTCAGCCTGTTTCTGGTAAATATGTCCTCGGCCACTATTGTTCTCTCCTGTGTATGAATTCCTCTAGATCCTCAGCACTTGACTTTGGTGGGCTATACACTCCAGCAATTGTTGTCTTTTGTCATATCTACACAATCTACATTGGTGCTACCACTGAAAATGAAATAATTGCAGGTCTCATAGCAATCTTTAATCTCTATCGTAACACCTGTACCGGATTTTTTGTTAGAATGTCTGTTACAGTTGATATATTTATACCCTGTCAGAATTGATTTCCAGTCATTTTTCTTTAAGCATGTTTCACAAACAGTAACGACATCAATCTTGTGAGGATGCAATTTTCTTAAAAAAATATTGCATTACTAATGCTTCCTGCAATAACAACCATCTAAGATTCATCAAATGTTGCTATCTGTGAACTTTTACATTTATGACCTGGCAAAAAGCCTGTCTTGTGTTTGTCAGGTATTGCAATATATTATCAGCAAATCAAAAGTTCTCTTCCCTTGCCTTGACAAGTGGACACCATCCTGTCTAAACACATGTGCCCAAAATTAAGCTCGGATGCTTTACCAAATCCCATTTTTTTAAATAGGTTATTTTTTCATGTAGGTATATACCCAAAAAGTCTTTTCATTCATGGAGGCCTGACTGTCCTTTTTGTATGTGATTTATGAAAAATACATCCTAACACCTGTACAAGCTATGCTGTTTACGAGGGGTGTATTATTGTAAACTTGTCTCTACTTGTATTGTCTGTTTGGGGCTTTTCCCCTTGGGTCTCCACTGAAAAAGGGTAAATTCTTCCGCAGCTGGACCAACCCGGTTAGCAAATGCAAAATAGATAAAATAAATGTTTGTTCCCTACTAACAGTCAGAGAGTTCTTGCAGATGAGATAATTTGTACTAACATGAATAAAAACATCTCCATACTTCCTTACATTAAGGTGTTTCAAGGCCTTTCTCGCATCCTGTATTTTTGCTGTTGGCAAGCATAACACTATTCGGTGTTCATTATCTACTCTGCAAATGTAAGTATCCGTTTGTCTAACTGATTCACCTAATACAAGAATATCCCTTCTGACCAGATCTGAACAGTCTCCAAGTTTGATTCAGTAATGTCTGCTCTATTAATTGTTACAGTGAAATGATTGTCCTCATTAGTCTTTACTAATCCTTCTCTCTTCATTGCTGTTTACATTTGCAGGTACACAATTCTTATTCAGCTGGCTTTGTACTTCCACATCTTTGAACTATTTTGTCAGTATCTGTCTTTTTCATCTTTTTTGTTACAGTAATGTTCTTCAGTCCTTCCAAGTTCAATTTTGATTTCATTTTCACTTGCCCCTTGCCTCTTTTTTTTTTTTTTTTTTCTACCTTCTCTTTTGGAAAATGTGATGCATTTTTGTGTAGTATGAAGGTTTTCTGTTAGAACAATGTTATCATTTCCAGTAGTCTGTATGTTACCTAACACAGCAGTGTCATTTTTGTATGTATTCACTTTACATTATAGACATTAGTCAATTTCTTTTTCTTTGTTGTTGTTTGTTGTGAACTACTTTTTTATTTTTTTTCCATCTGCGTCTACATTCTCTGAATCCTCGGTCTGCTGAATACTTGTATCGTGAATTCCAAACTTGTCATCAGTAGCATCATGTTTAACAGATAGTCCGTGATCTATACTGACAATGTACACTTCCTTTCCTAAACATTTTCTTTTTGTGCTTTGCCTAACATTATTTATCTCATCAGTCCAGTCATTAATATACTTAACAGTTCTCCAAGCTGTGCCAGTTGCACAAGTGCAATCATCACCAGCAAATCTAGAGTTATTACTAATAATGGTAACAAAATCCTGCATCTTTTGATATAAGGAACACAGTAACCAGTGTTATCAGATGTTGCCTTTAATTATACATAGCATTTACTACTCTGTACAAGATATTTGTGCTTTAGCAAATCATTAATGACATACTCATTTAAGGAATCCATTCTGAGTGGCAAAGGAATAAAGAAATTCAAAAAATTAAAAAAAATCAAAAAGATTTCAATGATAAAAATCACGCAAACAATTTAGTACAGTAAGATTAGTCCTCACTCTGATCTACCAGTTGTGCCATTCACAAAAAGTTAATTTCCTTTACTCTGCAAACAGTGAAAACAGAGATAAAAATAAACTATAAATCAAAATAAGTCTTCTTTTACCAGGCAGTTTCACAATCAATCACAAACCAACAGAGGATTGTTTCAGATAAGCTTTAGGTATTGTGTGTCTGATATGCCCATGGGCAACACTTTGCTGAACTTGTAGGCTGCACTGTTTACCTTCCCACACTCTTTTTGTCTGCAATTCCTTCTGAACATATTTGTTTACCAAGATTCGGCACTACTCACAAATGACTAAATTTAGGCCCAGCCATGATCAGCTGAGGTATTCCGATTGCAGTGTCCTGCTAAACAGTAACATAGCCATGTATCTCAACAAGGCTGCATATGGCTCATTATTGAAATTAACTGCTTTTAGCAGATTCACAATTTTACTAAATTTTAATGTCTGTCAGTTGGCTCAGAGGGTTAAGGGTGTGAGCAGTAGTTCCTGTAGTACAAGGTTTGATTCCCTCAGCCCTCATTTGCCTGCTGTGTGTCCCTGAGCAGGTCACATAACCAGACATTGCTTCCGGAACCTCCTGAAAAAGGTGTCTAGTAAGCTTATTTGGTTAATCAATGGGTATTCTTATCATTACATTCTCAGCCTGTGCCACTGACTGCAGATAAGCTGGTCTTGAGGTTACATGCTCAAAACCTTGAACCTTTTCAAAGTCTTTGAATGCAATGCCAGTGTATTGTGGACTACTGTCAGTCACTACCACATCAGGAATAACATGATTTGCATAGAATGATTTCATGTGCCCCATGAATTGCCTAGCACTGGTTAGCAGTGTGATGTCTGGATAGTGAGTATTAGTCAGGTAGTAAACAGATTTCACCTTCCAATCTGAATAAGCTGGTATGAGCTTTATCCAGTGGTATTGGTACTTCTGAGCTATCAGTTCACACTGTTTCCTTGCTTTGCTTCATTTTGTATTTATGACACATTTGAAAACATCTTACCATTTCTCTATGCCCAAAGCCATACTTGGTATTAACAGTATCTTGTGTAGCCTTGTTTTAGACGTTTCTATGTCTGGTGTGCTTTTCATACTTTCTCAGTAAGTTGTTATGCTCTAGAACCTCTAGCACTGCTGTTCTTGTTTCTTTGGACAATACTCACTCTGACATTGGCAGTTCATCTCAGTACTGTAAATATGGCAATAGTGAACTATAAACACAAACTGCTACCTCCAAACTGGAAAAACAGGAATACTCCTCAAAAAACACACAGAGCACTACTGTAGCTGCTAAGTTTTCTTTATGAACACATTCTGGTACCTCAGCCCCACCGGCCTTCAGTTGAATTAATACATATAAATCAGGCAGCTTTTTATAGTCCAACACCACACTCAGTTCCACCAATAAATTAATTAGTCAATTAGAAAACATTAATTAACTTTGCTTAAATACACTTCATTATAAAACAGAGATGTCCCCCCCACACAGTATGCACTCACACTTCATCATTAACAAAATAGCAAAAGTGAACTATATATACATTTTATACAGTGCATTATCAAAATTCCTGTAATACTTTTATTTATTAAATAATTTCATCAATTTATTTATATTAAATACTGGTAAAGATGTACACTGTCCATAAGAAAATATATAAATTGCAACCTCTCTAAGCCCTATTATACTAAATAATAACTTGAATATTTTCTTTTGTTAACATGCTTGTATTAATAGTTATGCTGTACTACTTTTCCTTAAAATATTATTTCATTAATCTATATGTGAAATGTTGTGCAATGAAATCTTAACCATATGATAAATGACAAATACTAAATACCCCACTCTATTTCTAGATTTAGACCTTTTGGGAACAAAGTGCCAAAATAAACTATTAATTTAGATTCCAACTGAACTAATTTCCTTTTAAATTCATCGCCCCCCAAATTTTGTTCAAAATGTGGCTTTGCCAATACACTAAAGAAAAGCCTATCTGAGTGACCTCCATGTGCACTGCAAATGTGCTGTGCCACTGGACTATCCAGTCTCTTATTTCTAAAATCCCTTAGATGTTCTAAGATTATGAGTTTAACCTTTGTTTGTCTGTCCCACATACCATTTACATGGTGTGCATCCACATCCAACTATGTAGACCACACCACATGAATTACAACTTTTTCCCATTGATAGTCCATCCATCCACATTTTTTATTTTTCCACACACCTTACAACCCCCACATGGAAATGCACCCTTCCTTTCTACTACCTCAGTTTTAATTCTCGTCCTTAATAGTTCTCTCAAATTATTAAACCTCCCATATGAAAAAACAGCCTTCTCAGGGAACAAATCACCTACTACTTCATCGCCACAAATGATAGGCCAAAGATCATTAACTAACTTTCTGAGTGCCCCAGACAAAGGGGAAAATTTACTAACAAAAAACAGGGGTTCAGCTTTCAATTCATGCAAATTATTATTATCAATAGCTTTCCTGCCTTGAACTGACTTTCCATTTAATCTCTTGACTCCCCTTTTACTTGCCAATTTTTCTAGGGCCTCATTAATACATTCCATGTTATAACCACATTTTAACAACCTATCCTTGACCATTACAAACTCCCTCTCTAAAATCTTTGCATCAGAGGTATAAGTTTGTATTCTTTTGAATTCCCCATATGGTAGTGACTTGATCAGGATGGGCACTACTTGCTTCCAGAAAACTGTCCACTGCAGTTTCCTTATGGAAAGGTTTGTACTGCAAAAAGCCATTCCCATCAACATAAAATTCAACATCCAGGAATTGCATACATTTTCTATTTGTTCTAAAGGTGAATTGTCAACCATATGTATTACGGCCTAACAAATCCATAAACTGATCAAATTCACCAATATCTCCACTACATACAAAAATCAAATCTATAAATCTTTTAAACTTAACATTGTTTTTGAAAAAAATCAGTTCCATAAATAAACATATTTTCAAAATATGACATGAATATGATTGCATATGAAGGGGCAAAGGCAGTCCCCATTGCTGTCCCTTCCATTTGTAAATAAAAATTTCCCTC
The DNA here is from genome assembly GCF_019279795.1 of Protopterus annectens. Lineage (NCBI taxonomy): Eukaryota > Metazoa > Chordata > Ceratodontiformes > Protopteridae > Protopterus > Protopterus annectens. The sequence continues at coordinate 1,056,135,714 of NC_056739.1, forward strand.
AAAAACAAAATTATGCATCAAAGCAAACTCTAAAAGTTGACAAATGTATGTGGTTTTGGGTCCTTCTCCCAACATTCTCATAACTGCTTCCAGACCCATTCTGATATTGATATTGGTGTATAATGAGTTTACATCCACACAGACAAAGTACAGGTGAGGGTTCCATTGGATTTTCCTAACTTCTTCCAACACGAGCCATGTTTTTGATGTAGGATTGTATCCTTGGGAGAAATGGTTTTAACTGGGAATCCAAAAAAATCCCCACATTTTGTAAAAACGAACTCACCCCCGAGACAATAGGTCTACCGGAGGGGGGGGTTTAGACACTTATGAATTTTTGGAATAACAAAAAACATAGCATCTTTAGGAGATTTCACATACAACTTTTTAATATTACCACCAGAAAAAAATCCCACACTCTCTCCCCTTTACAAAAGTTCTAACAAGGAACTATTAAATTCCTTTACTGGCTTGCAACTCAATTTTCGATACACCCTAACATCTGTTAACAAATCCAAGGCCATGTTGCTATAATCCTTTTTATTCAAAATTACCCAATTCCCTCCCTTATCTGCCTGTGTGAATACAAACTGATCAGTCACACCTCGAAGTTGTTTCAGAGCTAACCATTGAGCTTTATCCGAATTCCGTGATTTTGATCCAGATAAACATCTGTTGTATGCAAATTCCACCTGTTTACATAATACACTTTCAAAAACATTAATAACCTGAGTGCTTCTTGAGGGCATGGAATGACTAACATATGGCACTTTGGGTACTGTTAATTTACCATATCCAGTTAAAAAAAACCTTCATTTATATTACTTTCATCCTCTAAATCTCACTTTCCTCATCCCAAAAAAACAAAAGGGTTTTCATGCACTGACATATCTAACAAAGAATTATCCTCAGTTTCAATACTTACATCATTTGATACACACACATTACTTAATAAACAAACATTTTGTTTTTTAACATCAAAAAACACCCTCAGATTTAGCTTTCTACAGAAAACTTTGATCTCATTTATTTTATTCACCAGTGAAGGAAAATATGTAGGGACATATTCGTGCCTTTGACCAAAACACTCTCCATTGCTTTAGTTAAAACTAAATCCGATAAATGAACAGTTTCCAGGCTATTATTTCTTACTTGATTCACATTTTCTAACATTATATCTGAATCAAATTGCTTGAACATAGAGCCAACAGGTTGACTAAAATTAAAGTTCATCTTCTGCTGTGAAGTGTTGTCATGGTACTCGGGGAGATTCAAGTCTATTAAATGTTTAAAACATACCTCTGGCTGTGTCTCACGACAGTTTAGTTCTTTCTCCCATTTCCCCGGAACCTTCTTCCCTTGCTCTTCCCTCGGTTCTGGTCTTCCGTTAGTCGTTGTCCGCCATAGATAAAACCTCTTCTGAAGCCCTTCTCACATCCTCAAAGGATACACTTTTCCACCCATTAGATACGAACTCCACAGATGATGTAAACGTCTTATGAGATGAAGGCCCCAAATGTGATCTTCCTCTTTTAAAGCCTCCTGGTTTGAAATGCCCCCTAGGCTGTTTGCATTGCCATGAGAAGATGATACCACTACTGTAGTCCATGACATCACATGTTAGTTTGCGTTTCTTCCTAGCAATAACCTCTCTCTCTATTTTGGCAACACCCGCCTTGATTTCAAGCAGTTTGTTTGAAAAGCTGGATTCGGAGGTGTCATTAATTAAAGTCTCTTGTAAATCTATTATGTTATTACGTATTTTGCTGTGAGCATGAGTATTTCTTTTGATAAGAATTTTTAACCAACTTAAAGTACATGCAAGGGAAATGGACTTCCACTCCTCCAAGAGGTCTGTTTCATCCTCTGTAAATTCATAAGCTGGAAGCCTGTCAACTCTCAATCCCCTGGGCGTGATATTCATATCAACATATTTTTGTAACAATTTGATGTCATAATATAATGACACCTCCTTTTTTAACAAATCCTCCAACTGCTCATACCTCTCATCTGTTTGGTGGTCCCTCCCCATAGACCAAGGATCATTTTCCAACAATTTGTTGTCTCTTTCCTTCCACATTTCTGTGCATCTGAATTTATTTACTTCGACTTATGTTCTAAAAACACCTGGAACAGCAGGCGCTCTCTCCAACGACATGGTATAAACACAAAAACTGATACCTCCAAACTGGAAAAATGGGAATACTCCTCAAAAAACACACAGAGCACTGCTGTAGCTGCCAAGTTTTCTTTATTAACTCATTCTGGTACCTCGGCCCCACCGGCCTTCAATAGAATGAATACATATAAATCAGGCAGCTTTTTATAGCCCAACACCACACTCAATTCCACCAATAAATTAATTGGTCAATTAGAAAACATTAATTAACTTTGTTTAAATACACTTCATTATAAAACAGAGATGTGCCTCCCCCCACACAGTGTACACACACTTCATCATTAAGAAAATAGCTAAAGTGAACTATATATACATTTTATACAGTGCATTATCAAAATTCCTGTAATAATTTTATTTATTAAATAATTTCATCAATTTATTTATATTAAAAACTGGTAAAGATATACACTGTCCATAAGAAAATATATAAATTGCAACCTCTCTAAGCCCTATTATACTAAATAATAACTTGAATATTTTCTTTTGTTAACATGCTTGTATTAATAGTTATGCTGTACTACTTTTCCTTAAAATATTATTTCATTAATCTATGTGTGAAATGTTGTGCAATGAAATCTTAACCATATGATAAATGACAAATACTAAATACCCTACTCTATTTCTAGATTTAGACCTTTCGGGAACAAAGTGCCAAAATAAACTATTAATTTAGATTCCAACTAAACTAATTTCCTTTGTTTTTGAGGAATAGTGAACTATATCCCGGTCATGCATTTGTAGTGGCTTGGATAATTTTCTACAAAGTTTCTTATTTTTCTTTTGTATTAGGTTTCACACCACATACTGTATACGTACCTGTGAAATCGCCATGTACATTTTCTTCTGCTTTACTAAGTTATTTCCACCCGCTAGAACCCAATTTCTTGCAAAGATGTGTGCCTACAAGTGGAAATTAGAGTTATTTTCTCTTTGTTACCCTTGAATGTATGCTTGTATTTACAACATACCACTTATTCATTTTAAACTATAGCTATAAAATGCTGCCATGGGTTGCAGGTTGTCTTAATTTAAATGTTAGGAGTCATGCATTTCCTGTTTAAAAAAAAAAGCCACATTCTGAGTTCTTCGCTACTCCAAAGTTGTTCTCATATGCTTTCACCTATGTGTAAGTGTAGAAAACCTTACAGAAACTGGCTCGGTACATAGCTAGGTAGACTTCTTGCCAGGCATAGTCTGCTCAGTTAGTAGTTTTTCCCTTGTCATTACAGTATGTATAATTTGTTACTCTCTATTATTTTATGGGTTCATATTTTCATAGGTAAGTACTTGGCTAGCTGCCCATGTGAGCCATTTTAAGCCTAGCCAATTTTCCTTTTTGCACTAGAAATAACCTGTCAATATTTATCATACCTCTCAACCTCTTAGAGCAACAAATCTGGACACAGCCACAAACAATGGGGGGGGGGGGGGTGTCACGGCGGCAAAGGCCCCAAAATAGGGACACTTTAAATATTGGTCTTGCAAACAGGGCTTGCATTAGCATGAATTTTCTGAAGGATATGAAGTCTGAAAATCAAATGTCTGCCATTATTTTCTAACTTTGGTCCTCAATGATTTGCCAGTAATTTGCCAGAAAACTAAAGTTTTATGAGAAGTGGACCAAAAATGTGTCACAAATCTGGACAGTTGAGAGCTACGATAAGTATGTATTACCCATAGTAAGAATAACTGGGATCATATCATAGATAATATGAGGGGATCCATTTAGGAGCTACCTGTGTCCGTAGTACTACAGGGGGCAATTTTCTGTTTCCCATCCATAGATGTAAGTTACACTTGAAACTGGACAGGAAACTCTAATATAACCTCTGGCAACAGGATAGATACTGGGCACCTCCAGAATGTTAAAAATAATTTACTTAATACTTAAATTTGAAATGATTAGTGCTTTTATCCACTTATACACGTAGACTTCATCACACAAAGCAATTGGAATTAACAGGTGTTATATAATGAATTTAAATGTGACTTCGCACAGTATTGTCTAATCAGAGCAGCACAAACTATATGCATAGGAATAAGCACATTTGAAGGTCTATGTACCTATACGAAAAACATTTACACTTGCATTTCTGTAAAACTATGACCACATAAAAATCCCCAACACGTCTTCCTAATGCAAATACAATTCATATAAATGTTTATATATAAATATCATATAACAATAATTTACATTGTTTAAACAAAGTCCTAAAAATAACTTATTATTCCCACCAGTAAAAAAAAACACATGTTATAAAAGTATATATATATATATATATATATATATATATATATACACACATATAGGTGTGTATACACACCTGATATTACCCAAGTGGTCTCCTGTCCAAACACTAAGCAAGCCTGACCCTGCTTAGCTTCCAAAATCAAATAAGGTCAAGTAGATTAAAACCAGTACCACCACAATATAAAAACACTCAAAATAATTAAGATAAAAATGCCTTAAGTTTTAATAAATGTGATAGAAAGTATATAATTTAAACCTGGCCAGGTACAAGAATTTAATTCTAGCAGCCAAAATAACTCCTTCCCCAAAATGAACATCCAGTGGCCATAAACTTAAAAGAATGTGTTGGATATTCTGTAATATGTCAAGCCAAGGCATTATTTGGATTTCTTTCTCCTAATACCATATAAGTGTTGATTCTAATCTACGTTCAGTCTTACCAATGTAATAGCATGGACAATCATTGCACCTGACTAAGTATGCTAGGGCTTTTGATTCACAACTGAATTTTTTATATATTCGATATTCCCTATTATTCTCACAAATTAATCCACAATAATTACAAAAAACACATTTCTTCATCCCCACATTTTGTCTGTTATACATTTTCCAATATTGTTTTTAAATTCCTACCTCTACGATACACAAAAAATGGCCTGTCATTTATTTTTCTCAATTCAGTGTCCTCTAATAATATTGACCAGTTTTTCTTGAAGATCCTTTGATATACTTACTAATCAAACTAAATGTGGTGATAAAAGCAACATTATAATTAATTTCATAATCAGACCTAGATACTGTTGCAGGTGTTAAACACATATCAGATGTATTCTCCATCATGCTACCAGTCAATGATCTTAAAATCAGTTTAAAATAGCCAGCTGTTATTTTTTGCCTTACTTCAACAATTATTTCATGTACTAAAGCCCCTGGATATCCTCTGTTTATAAACATATTGTATAATAATTCACATTCACTGTTGAAATCTGTGTCCATAGTGATCCTTCTTGCAGCCCTAACCAGCTGTCCCTTTATAACTGATTTCTTTTGACTAAATGGGTGTAAGCTGGAAAATGCTGTTTGAATAGACACTTATTTATGAAGTCCTTGCTCAAACACACATCCAAATAAGCTATACTGTTAAGGCTGTATCCACAAGTAAATTTCAAAAAATCTATTGAAATATTAATATAATGCAAAAAATTGTTCACATCTATATCATTGCTTTCCCAAATGATAAAAATGTCATACAAAAAAGCATATATAGTTTACGAAATTTACTCCAGTCACTAGAAAAAATGTATCTGTTTTCCCAATAGGCCATTACAATATTTGCAAATGCCCCTCGACAAGGGGAGCCCATGGCAACTTCAGAATTCTGTTTGTAATAATTACCATTAAATAAAATATAGTTGTTACTCAAAATTAATTCTAATAGTTCCTCTATTAAATTAGTTACATCCTGGCTAGCACTCTTTGAATGCAGGAATTCAACTACCCAGGAAATACCTATTTGTTGTGGTAAATTTCACCATACCATATTTCATTATATAAAACCTGTTAATTTCAGTTGCTTTATCAGATGAAGTCTACATGTAGAAGTGGAGGAAAGTGCTTATTTTAATTTGAATATTAAATAAAATTTTAACATTCAGGAGGTGCCCAGTATCTGTCCTGTTGCCAGAAGTTATACTGAGGGATGAAGTTTGTATTATGCAGATGGGGAATCTGTTTCTTAGCAGTGGTATCGTCTACAAAATATACCTGCCCCTCCAAACCATTCTACTGATGTTGCAGAAGAGGTTTAGATCCCTTGACTAAGTATTTCTGATGCATTTGACTTGCTGATGTGTGGTAAATCTATCAGTAATGGGTCGTAGCTAGCCTTGTATAAGAGAAACAGGTCACCTCTTAAAAGTCTGTAATATACTGAGTTTAGTTGCATTGGAGAACATGTTGAGGCTTGTCCTTTTATCTCTTTGGGTGCTCAAGTTATTGCATGTGTCTGGACAGGTACATGCCAAAGGGGTCATTGTATTCAATGACTGGCCAAATGAGGGTTTAGTCAGGGAAAGCAATGACATCCATAGATTTAGACGCCATCTCTCTGTTTATAAGCTATGCAATATAGAAGGACTTTCTTGCAACAGTAGACACATGTTGGTCAAAGGTTAAGTCACTATCCACATAAGTTTCCAAATCCAACAACTGGGTCTACTTTTAGGGGCATATTTTGCAATGTGATAGTTCCCTGGGGTAGATGACTTTCCAATGGATAGGCATTTAGTTTCAGACCATGATTTTGACATCAGTTTATTAGAGACAAACCTTCCTGCAGGATGGCTAACACGTTTGGGGATTCAATGATTGCTTAGTCAGCCAGAGCCCTTTGGTATTGGCTTTTACTTCAGAAAATTAGATGTCAAACAGGAGAGGTCCCAGCACAAAACCCTGGTGGACTCTGCTGGTGTCTAGTCTATGTGTGGAGGTAACTTCCCCTTTTTTGATTGTGTCCTATCTGTGAGCCAGCTGGGAAGCCATTGGGTGAAATATAGGGGTTTATTTCTAGTTTATTTAGTTTTTCTACTATGCTTTTGTGGGGAATTGTGTCAGAAGCTTTGGTTAGTTTAAGGTGTGCAGTGTGTACTGTTTTGCCTTCATATGTTGCTTTAGTGACCTTTTCAAAAAAATCCACCAAAGTGGAGGAAAGTGCTTATTTTAATTTGGGTATTGAGTAAGCATGACCTACCCTTGATAAATCCAGACTGAGACAGATCTAGTATTTGGAGGTTCCCTACACCCTGATTTATTAATTCCATAAGTCTTTCCATGGCTTTGCATATGAGGCTGGTCAGTCATGTGGGTCTGTAACTGTCTGGGGCTGTGGAAGGGCCTCCCTTGTGCAGGAGAATGACTGACTGTAGCTGTTTTCCATTTGCTTAATACCAAGCCCGTATGGAGACTGAGATTGAACAGTGCTGTTAGGGGTGTGGCTAAATTGTGTTTCATGCAATTTACATGCTTTCCTGTGATATTGTCAGTACTTCAGCTTTTGATAGTACTTTTAGGACTTTGTATTGTGTGATAGTTGGAGGTGAGCCAGTTTCTGGCATATCATGAGGGGCAGGTGGAGGGTAATGTTAGAGCTAAATATATTGGCTAGTAGGTTCACTGTACCTTCAGTCTCATTGTAGGTAACATTGTTCATTATCAGCTCAGCGCATTGCTGCATTTTGCTTTTGAGGTTGCTTACATGACTAATTAATGCCTTGTGATTGTGATTGTCTTTTGCTTAGGTAGGTATTTTAGCCTCAAACTTTGCTTTGGTGGATTTTATTAAGCTCCTGAGTTGTTTATTTCTGTGACAATGACTCCAACACTCTGGGAATTACCCTTCTTACCTTTGGTCAAAATGTTTTTCCTTTTATTATAAAGCTTGTTGATATTATGGTAGCAATATGTGGGTTTGTTTCTGGGCTTTGCCCTGCCCTTATTCCCACAGAGTACAGCTGCATCTATGCAGCTGTTCACATGCAGATATAGTGTGGTGGTGTACATTTTTGCAGTATAAAAAATGTTGATCCTTTTTGTGCGGGTGATGCATTAAAAAATCCAGTGTCTATGCTGTTTTTGTTAGGATCTGTCATACCACTGTCTTGTATGTGTTTGTTAAACTACATACCAGCTCTCCATTTCTAGCTTGATATAGTATTTTACAGCAGAATAGATCCAAACTAAAACTATTCAGTGTTTGTGTAGCTCTAAAATCCATATGCTGATAGTTGTGATGATGCAACCTGCTGTCCTTCTCACATGTGATATTATAGAAGGTAGATGGCATCATATAACAGATGGAGTTGATGTTTGACATATCAGATTGTCTTTGGAACTGCTGCAACACTACCAGTTTATAAGAGATTGGTTTTAATTTAGAGATATTCGGAGTTAATGTTACTGGTGGTGTTTCACAGCGTGTTCTTGACTGAGGCAGTCTAGACACACCCAAGCTCAGTGAACTCCTGTTTGTGATGAGTAGTGTGTGTGTGTGTGTTTGTGTGTGTGTACATGCATGCACCGCGTCTTCCCTGCAAGATTTATGTGAGAAGGGGAGAGGTTATGCACATAAAATTGTATTAGTTCCTCAGTTTGACTCCTTCCAAAGTGGCATTTTGCTTGAATGGGTCTGAGTGAGCAATCTTTAACTGAATATGATGTGAACCTGTATTTCACTTAATCACTGGTTATGTTTAAAAGACCTTCACTGCAGTCAAACTCATATAAAACTGTACAGTTTTGGGAGTGTTGATAGTCACTTATAGAAAAAGGCAATGTCCATGTTACTTTCACTCTCGAGTCATTTCTAGCGGGAGTACCTCTTTAACCATAGGGATTCAGATGTTTTAGTATGCAGTAAGAATTTCACACTAAGTACTGCAAGCAGAAGGTGTGTGACAAATTCACAGTGAGAAACAAAACAGACGCGACTAGTATATGCCTACAGTGACTCCAGTTTAACAAACTATCTTTTTTCTTTTAGGTTGCTGTTTAATGTCATCTGTTACACACTAAGAATTCTGGACGTGGAGACACTACTTTCATGTTCGCTATGGTGACTTTTGGTTTTACACTTGTAAGCTGCATTGGATTCTGGGTTTGTGGCATTCAGTTAATCTATGCAGAGCTGCTATTAAAGCCTGCTTCATCTCCTGTCATTCAGGACAAGCCTTTTGTTGTAGTGTGGAACATGCCAACAGCAAGATGTCAATGGAATTATGGTATTGATCTACCTCTGGGAGTATTTGACATTATTAAAAATAAAGGTGATCATTTTAAGGGGCAAAATATGACCATCTTTTATAAAAACAAATTTGGCCTGTACCCTTATATTACTAAAGATGATGAGATAGTATATAAAGGTGTACCTCAGAGAGTAAACATGAGGGACCATCTTAAGATAGTCACTAGAGATGTCAAATCCCTTCTTTTTGAAGACTTTAGCGGTCTGGCCGTAATAGACTGGGAAGAGTGGCGACCCCTTTGGGCACAAAACTGGGGGCTGAAGAGAATATATAAAGAATTTTCAAAGTATTTAGTGAGGACAAGGCAACCATACCTAACAGACAGAGAAGCGACACGTGTTGCTAAGAAGGAGTTTGAAATAGGAGCTCAGAACTTTTTGCGTAAAACACTGAAAACTGTAAGGAGACTCAGGTTTTCAGGATTGTGGGGTATGTATGGATTCCCAGAATGCTTTAATTCTAACTGGAGAAAGGTGCGCAGATATACAGGTCACTGCCACAAGGAAGATATTCAAAGGAACAACCAGCTGGCCTGGCTTTGGAAGGCTTCATCTGCTTTGTACCCGAGCGTCTACCTCCATAAAAATCTAAGCTCCACAGAAGAAGCTTGGAAGTTCGTGCACTACAGGGTAAAGGAGGCCTTGAGAGCTGCAGCATTTGGGTCACCCAGTGCATTGCCGGTGCTACCGTACTCAAGAGTTGCATACATGCACTCACCAAAGTATCTGTCAGAGGTAAGACATTATTTATTTTTTTTATGTTTGTGGTTGTGTTAGTTACCATCTAAAACACAACATTGCAGGTTATACTGAAAAGCTGTACTTCTTAAATTACCTGCTAATTTTTTCTTGTAAACATCTATGCTATCTGTAAAATCTGTAGAACCACCTGTAGCCCATGGGTTGCTTTCAATGCGAATTCCACTAAGTAATGGTTCTGTCTGCTTTTAAAAAGTTATTTGTAGTTATATGTGCTGGACCCCACTATGTTTATTGAATGGATATTACAAATGACACGATGACTTAAAAGCAAAATTGTAACAGACAATTAATTGTTTGGTTTATTGTTTAAACAGTGACCAGAATGGTTTGTAGGAGCTGCAGTTTTGGGTTTTGTATTTTCTTTTTAAGCAAGTAAACAAACCTAGTTAGGCCAGTAGCATAGATAGGGGTTTTACTCCCAAGCTGTGCTTTTGGAATCCAGAGATCAGCTGCTTTTCCTGGCTTGGGAAGACTGGAGGGGGAAGAGATAAAGTGATTTGATGACCTGCTCTTTCATCTTAGAGGAGGATGTGGGATTCATCAGAGCTGCATTCCTCCGTGGTAGAAACCACTGGGCTGTACAGATATGCTCCCCATATACGCATGCATCCTAGAGCATGTCTTTTGTCTTAGGCTGACATATGCGAGACTGTGCAGTCACAGCCAGCTCCAGTGCATTGCATCCAAGGAGGAGGATCAAGGATAAAGAGGTGCCACTGGGTCATAATTATGCACCATCCTGGATATGCATGCCTTTAAAGGATTACCATCCTAGTAGGTTCTGCAGTAGCAGCTTGAAATAGGGTCATGGGAGTGGGAGGAATGGCAGGAATTGAGGACAGTTGTTTCTCTACTGATACTTGCAGAGAAACATGCACTAACATAAAACTACAACAGGGAATACATGTCTTTGTTTTTTATGCACTTTGTTGGAGTAGTTTAACCTAATACCATAGGTGGATGGCTTAATTATTTCCATACATGTTTGTGTGACACTGCAATACTCAGCAGTAGGCACCATGTCATTTAACATTGGTTTCTACTTTTATGTTCACTTTTGCCTTCCCAAATGACTTGTCTAATCATGCCATTGATCCTTGGAAAGCATTGCCTCTCGTTGCTCAAATTTATGTTGACCCAGTCTACTGGTACAGAGTCAGATCATGAGATTAAAGCAAATCACCTTTAATCCATTTGCAGATATAGTATGGATCAATTGAATTACCAACAAGGACAGAGACCATCCTAAGGCTTAATCATGTTACATGGAAGCTCAAAACAGTAACCTTCATTATATTTTTGTTAAAATAAAATCATTTAGCCACATGTAATTAGAGGTGATGTTACAACATCACCGGAGGAAGATTCTCCACTTTAATTTAGGTGTGCAACTAGAATCTTATGTTAGATTAGGACCCTGCAAGTTTTATCTTCTCTTGTTATTTTAGAGACATTAGGTAACTGGTAGGTATCTTTGCCAGCAGGGGATCTGAATGTTGCATAACAATCTCCATTTTTTTTCCCTTCAACAATAATCTTTTTTTAATATTAAACACCTTTATTAAATTAACACTTGTGATATAGGCAAAGATACATTAACAGAAAAAAAAAGTTAACATTTTTTTTTCCATTTGCATCACATTTTTTTCTTTCCTTGTAATTATCAGTTCAACATTACATAAAGTGCTGAATTTTTGCCTTTCCTTAAACCACACTCTTCCTCCTGAACATTATTCTGTATTGCTTTCATAATTTCCATTTATTTTTATGTAATTTTCTCCTTCCCTTTTCCAAAACTCCATCTTCCAGTACTTTACTCTCTTTTATAATATTCAGTACTTCAAATACAGTTGAGTTAGACTTTCATTTCCATTTTTTAGTAATTGCTTTTTTGGCAGCCAGCAGAATTAAACTTAATAAGGCTTGCTCTATCTAGGCAAATCACATCCTGCGTCCCAGCTCATAAGACTCATTTTCTTAGATAAAGCCATTTGCTCACCCAATCTTTCTGACAGAGTACTATCTAGGGAATATTTAAAATCTGCCAACTCATTGCACTCACAAAACATTATGTTCACAGTTACCTCTTTCTTCCCCCTTTTACACCTTCAACATTTGCTATCTAGTAAGGAAAAATTATTTGACGTCTTCTTGGAGTATAAAAATACCCATGTAAACACTTCCAAGCAAAGACCCCAAATCTCCTGGACTTTGTTGCAGACTTGGGAACCATACATATGTCCTGCCATTGTTCAGCATTGACAGGAATCCTATTGGAGAGAGTCCTGAGAGAAAGGTTGATTGCTTTCTAGGAGGATAACATTCTCCAGAAAAGCAGCCATTATGAGTTTGTGGCCAGGAGTTGTCTGATGGCATTGATCTAGTTTTATAACTATGTTACTTGATAAGAAGGTGGTGTAGTTGTGCTCAACATGATCTTCTGTAGGGCCTGTCACCTGGTCCTGTTCAGGAGGCTGCTGGGTAAACTGGAACTCTTGATGGTAGGATCTAGACTTAGAACTGTTGCATGGTTAAATGAGAGGACACTGAGGGTTGGGTAATTGGGACAGTACCAGGAATAAGCAAAGCGACTAGTGGAGCACTGTAGAAGGTTGGTCATGGATCTATTATCTAATGAAGTATCCGGAAAGTATGGCCAAGCAGGATGAAAGATGGCAGTTGAAGGGCAGTGCAGATGAATACAAAATAGCGTACCTGGGCCACAGCAGCCCCAACATGAAATATCAGATAGAAGAAATAAAGCTGATGGTAACAGAACAGGAAAGGGATTTATGATATTTGGACTGACCCACAAGTATTAGATTGAGAGGGAAGTGGCAACAGTCAGCTGAATGTTCTGATGTATTCTTGGCAGAGGGGGAAAAAACCCAGAAACACACCTCTCAATCTGGAATCGTCAAAAATCTGGACAAAGACCCATGAAAAACAGGTACAAATCTGTACGCTGATCAACATAAAATTTGCATACATAATTATTTAACCCCACTCCAATGGAATTGTGGGATACAATCATTCAAACGCAAATTGAAGAACAGGCAAAATATAAAATGACAAATATCCTTCAGAAAAAGCAAGCTAACACAAAACCTGTTATTCCAACAACATTCTAAGTTTATAAGAACAGTATTTAAAATCTGCCCCTATTTTTGGGGTTTGCTCCCCATTATTTAAGGCTTTATGCAGATTCCATGTGTTAGGAAGTTGAGAGGTATGCATGAAGTTAAAAACAGCAGTGATCTGTGCTCATATAGCACATGTACAAGGTTTTAGCAATCTTTAGCAAGTCCTAATATTCTACAACTTTTACTACACCAGAAAATAAAAAAGTACCATTATTGCACTCTGCAGCTTCTTGAGCAAGTAGTTTCTATGATTACTAAGCAAATATCAGTTTTATCTATTAGGAAAGTAACTATGTTTTTTGTGGTCACTATATATACAAATACTGCCTTTTGTTATCCATTTCAGCATGCCAACATGAGAAACATTTTACATTTCCAAAATGTTAAATACAGATTACACCAGGAAAAATAGGCTCTTTCTTCATCAACTGCATTCATACGTACAGACTATAGCTGTTGTTACTATATTTCAGCCACATCAAAAAAAAAATCATCAGTGAGTAACATCTTAAAGTACCCTTGTAGGCTGCAAAGTCTCAACTGTACAAATTTATGAAAAATGTCTAAATTGTTGGACTGAGCCTCATAAAATTTGTGTTTTTCTAGCAAACCATTGAGGACTGAAGTCATTATATAATGACAGACATTTCATAGGTGTGTACTAGGCTAATGGCCCTGGGGCCTTTACAAGCCTTAGCCGTAGGATTACCCTACCATTGTGCCACCCAACCTTAGTTCTCAGTGCCTCTGTCGAGCAGAGCCACTAGAGTTATCCCTGGGGTGAATTTTCTGTTTCCCATTCACTCATCAAGATTTCTCTTGGAGGGTCAGAGAGTTGCTCTGCTTGACATGTATGGGAACTTTATTCCATAGCATGGGCAGTCTCTGGGTTATGAACCTGTCCCTCCAATACGTTCTGTTGATTGTAGTAATGAGGTTGAGGTCTCTGGAGCATGTGGTGTGGAGGGATTGGGATTTCTTTAGATGAAGCATTTCTGACAAAGCTGGGTCAGACATTGCTTTGTAAGTCAAACAGAGATCGTCTCTAAGCAGGTGATATGAGACAGAGAATAGTTGGAGTTTTTTGAGTCTTTCCATATAGGACAAGTGTTTAAGGCCTAGAATCCTCTTTGTGAGGTACTTTTGCGGCCTGTCCAGTTGTTGCAGGTGTCTGGTGAGGTACATGCCAAGTGGGGCATTGTACTCTGAATGGCCTAATGAAGGAAGGGTTGAAGGAGACAATGACCTCTTTCTTCCTGAATGCAAAACCCTTAGTAATGAGATGTGCCACATAAAAGGACTTTCTGACCACAGTGGCAATGTGGTGATCAAAAGAAAGCCTGTGTTCCTTGATCTCTTATAACACCTTCTGTGTTGATTGGACTACCATCAATATGATAATTCATGGGAACTGGGTTTTTCCCAAAGGGGATGATGACACATTTTTTGGCATTGAGCTTAAGGCCGTGGTTCTGACACCAGTCATTGGTCTTAGTGAGGCCATTCTGTAGGATGTCAGCATCATTTGGGGAGTTAATAACAACTCCCAACTTGCAATTGTTTGGGAACTTTGTCAGCCAGAGTCCCTTTGTGTTGGCCTGGACTTCAGAGAAGTAGATACCAAACTGAGAGGACCCAGGATCGAACCCTGTGGGACTCCACTCGTGACTAGTTGGCAGTCTGACTTGGAATCAGCTACTTTCACACTGTGGGTTCTATCTGTGAGCCAGTTTGCAACCCACCTAGTGATATAGAGGTTGATTCCTAGCTTATTGAGGGTTTTCTATGATTCCTGCCTGGGGAATGGTATGAAAGGTCTTGGCCAGATCAAGGTAGGCTGTATGAACCACCTTGCCTTCATCCACAGCTCTGGTGACTGACTCAAAGAAGTCAACCAAGTTGAGCAGCCATGATCTACCCTTCACAAAACCAAAATGTGTGGGATACAGAGTTTGGAGATTCCCTATATCCTTGTTTATTATGTCCATGATGATACGTTCCATAGCTTTGCATATCAGACTCGTCAGGCTAATGGGGTGATAGTTCCCAGGGTCTGTAGTCACTCCTTCTTTGTGGAGAGGGATGACTGTAGCAGTGTGCCATTCGGTAGGGACAAAGCCTGAGGTGAGGCTGTGCTTGAACAGGGCACACAGGTGAAGTGCCAGTTCACTCTGTAGTTCATGCAGAAAACAGCCAGGGATATAGGTCCCATAGAAGCTGTGTTCTTGGCTTTGGACAGTGCTGTTTTAACCTCTGCAGCAGTAATACTGGGTGCCTGGCGATCTACTGGTATTGTGATTGGCCCTTTGGGGGGGGGGGTAAAGTTGGCACTGAATCTGTCGGCCAGTATATTGGCAATATCTGTTGTCTAAGTATAGTAGGCACCATTGTGCAGAAGCTTAGAGCAAATCTGGGTATTGCCATGGAGATTCTTTACATAACTATAGAACACCTTGTGGTTATCTTTACTATCTGCTGCAATTCTGTTTTCTTAGCTAGCTTTAGAAGATTTGATGAGGGATCTCAACTTTTTGTTGAGGCTGATAAGGGAGTTTTTCCAGTCTTGGGACTTTACCTTATTCCGCATCAGTTTCCTCCTTCTTTTGTGGAGTTTGTTTATGGCAGAGGACCACCAGATTGGCTTCCTTTTTTTGGAGGAGAGCATCTTGGTTCTTTTGGGTATGCATTTCTGTACGTGTTTGTACAGTGCATTGGTGTATGAGTCGGCGGTCATGCAACTATTCTCCATTTGCATGGGTGCTGTGAAGTTAGCCACCTCTATTTTTAGGAGCCCAAAGTTAGCTTTGGAGAGGTTTTTCATGGTGGTTACCTTTGCGGGGGTAGGGGATGGGAGGGATGTGGATTTCCAAGGTGATTAGTTTTTGGTTGGAAATAACCAGGGAGGAGTTGACTATTGGTGTAGAGCAACGGTCACCCATATTAGTAATGACTAGGTTAAGGATGTTGCTACCTCTAGTGGGATCAAGAACGAGCTGGTCCAGGGCATTGGAATTAGAGTTCCAGGAAACGATGGGCAAGTGTATTGGTACATGAGTAGTTTTCCCAGTTAACAGAGGAGTTGTTGAAGTCACCCAGTGTGAGAATGTTAGTTTGGACCCTAATATTCTCCAGGGTGCTTAGGGACATGGAGTGTGAGTCTTGGGACATGGTTGAGGACCTGAATCACTGTCTTACCCAATGTTAGCTGCACTTGAAGTATCTAATGCATTATGTTGAGCTCCCAGTCTGGAGGTGTACGCATCCTTTATGAATATGGAAACACCACTGCCTTTGGAGCTTCAGTCCAAGTTCTGGGGCCAAAAGGTGTGGAATTAGTTATAGCCTGGTAGTGCAGGGGTGCTTTCTGCTACCTTGAGCCAGGTCTCTGTTATGGCACAAATGTCGATGTTCTCCATTTTAAGGACTGCTTCGAGTGAGTGCATTTTGAGATTTAGACTTCTAGCATTGAGCAGCATGACCTATGGACTGCATTTGTTTGTAGCTGTTACATGGTAATTTGGTGATTGGAACACCGCCTAAAAGGCACTATAGGGGTGGCAAGAGCCTTTGCCAGTATCCGGAAGCCCAGGGGTGACAGATGCAGGCCATCTCTGGCAAAGCATCGAGGTCTGTCAATCATGTCATCCCAGGCAGACAGATACTGGATCCCCTTAGAATGACACCAGAAACTTGGTCAAGTGCCTTTGAGTTTCAGACTTCATAACCTTCAGAAAATACATGCTAATACAAATACTGTTCTGTCAGCTTTCTTTGTTTTAAGCACAATATTTAAAAATCTGTCCCCGATTCCTGCTCCCCTCCCCCCATTATTTTTGTCTTTGTCTGGATTGTTTGCTAATTTCTCTGTTAAAAAGAGAAGGCTTTACCTATGCAAGTCGCATTCTGTGCAGCCAGGAAAGTCCAATATCTGTCCAGCCTCTTTAAAACTACCTAGATTACTAAATGGCTAACCTTTGCATAGATAGTAACAGGTGACAGGCATGACATAGTAAAATGTAATCTTAAACTCTATGTGAGCAAGTATATGAACTTCCTTGCAGGCTGCCCAAAGTAGTGTCAGGTCCTTAGTTACACTCTTACCCTGTACATCTTCTAACAGCATCTTATAAAAGTCAAAACCACTGCTTTCACTACAGCTTACAGCAAGTAAACTAATAGTGATATTTACTTACTGTAATGCAAACTGTGTATTTCTCAGTACTTCATGAATACATCATTTGGCATATTCAGCTCAGTCTCTGATTACAGCAGGAAATACAGATAATTTCAGATTTAAGTTTTACAGCACGCTGCATGTGGATAACGCAAATAGATCTGTTATTGTGATCACATACAATTTTCACTGAGATATCAAACAAACAAAAACGTGGATAATGCACACAATGTACACAGTATGAAATTTGGTGCTTTTTTTTTGGTATTCTCTGCCCAGCCCTAGCCATGTGTCCAAAGATAAAATAGGATCCTAGGAAGTTACTAGGCTAATGGCCGTAGGGCTCTTGCAAGCCTTGCCAAGTTCTACCCTTATTTCCATGATCAGCACCAATAGCCTCTGCCAAAGAGGGACACAGAACCTATTAAAATACCAGAACAATGGGTATCTAAAAAGGGGTGCAAAAACAACAATGCAACGTGTTATGCAAGTTATTAAAAGGCTTGTTCCATTTGTACAAATCTGTCCATTTAAAAAATATTGCATGATGCAAAAAAATTGAAACGCGTAATAGAACATGCAATAAATGCAATTTACGGGTACATAATGCATAATAAGGCTGTTACTCAGAAAGCTGCAAATATATCTATAAACAAGAGGTCTCTTAACATTGCAAACATCAAGCTATGCAAGAAAATGCAAGATACATGCTCAAGAAAATATGTAAACATTCCACGGCTTGCAAATGTACAAATAACTGCAGTGTAAACATTACACAAGGTTTGCTCACAAACTGAAAAATAGAAAAATTACCCAAATGCACTAAATGTTGCAGCCAAAATAAAAGAAAAAAAAGCAATGCAACATTTTGTACTATAACCCTTGCTAACAAATAATATTTATGTAGTGTCAAAATACTCAAACCTAAAATGCACATTAAACTTTAAAAGTGACACTTTGTGCTTGAAATGAGTTTAACTATCTTAACATTTCCTATTGGACCCTACACTTGTTACTTCAAATAGTTACACCAATTATGGCAGTAAACTCTTGTTTGACATCGTATTAAATAAGAGTCAGTCCATAAAAGTTTTAGTGATATTTACACCTTTAGAAATAATATGATACTGCCGTAAACAAACTTGTAATGAAAACAAAGATTCAAGAGAACTGCAACTACTCATGTCAAGCCACACCAGTGAAGTACTTCAGTACGCAGTGCTATGAAATTAGAGCAATGTGTTTATAGAAAGTTTACATAAAAGCTGTAATGTTTAGCATGTTACTTTCATCTGGGTGCTTATGGCACTGGTTCTACAAGGGGCAGGTAGAAATAATCTGCTGCTAGCAGATAAGGATTTCCGATTTCACATGCCGTATACATACTGTATAAAAAAACAAGCATCAACACCTTTTTATTTTTCAAAATGGTGGGGATTAAAGATGAGCTGTCAATACAATGAGTACGTCTGCCAAACTATGTCAGATAAGCTTCCAAGAAGAGAAAAAAACATGAGTGTAAGTACTTTGAACTGTCTCCTCTTAAAGAATTAAAGAAAAAAAATGCGTTTATAGCTGGTGGCTTTCCCAACTTTTTACCACTGCAAATACAACACATACTAATGGAGAAAAACCTCAAATTAGTGGCCCTTCTAAATATTAACTTAGGCAGTTGGTAGAAAAAGCAGTTGTGAGCTTAATTTCATATCTTTTTCTCTCAAATTCTCTGAAATGATTATTAGCATGTTCGTTCTAATGCCTGCTACTTGTTCTGCACTGTACTCTGTGATGGTGGCATTGACAGCAGTGTCTTTTAGTAACACATTTAATTTGTTAGCTGGGTAATTGGTTTGACATATATCTCTTTAGCAGTCCTCAGGATACAGTAAATGAATAAAACACTTGGATGCACAGGCAGTCTGTTAAAATTAAGGAGCAAATGCTTTAAAGTTTGCACTCCCAAGGGTGTAAAGAAAGAAATAAAGAATAAATGCCTCCGTCACAGTGGAGCCCCTGACTGGCAGCTAAAGACAGCCCTTGGCTTCTATTCTTCTAAAAGAAGCTACAGTAGTAGGCAGACTAAATTTCAACCTTTCTTACAGTATATCATGTCTGGCTTGTCTTCTCTCATTATAGTTCATTCTTGCTCAACCTTTTGTTTAAGATTCTTAATGCAGCTGTTACTCTCCATACATAAGATATCATACAGAAGTAAAGTATCTGTCCACCAAATTAGACCGAGAACAGCGATATGTAGAGAGCAACGCACACACATTTACTGATTCTGTTAGGAACAGTTGAAAGATATGGTCAGTGCTTCGCAAGCAAGGTAAAACTACATTTCAGTACTACTTGTGGTAGTTTCAGCTTCCTATATAGACTCTTCTTGTCATAATCGCAGTTAACAAGCACGTAAAGAAAGACTGCCACTGAATTAAATATGAAGTCGGAAGAAGACTCCACATGAAGCTTTAGGGATGCATGACCAAATTTCACTTGAACTAAACTGTAGTGAAAGTATCTGATGGGTGTTGACATGACATCCTTGCTCGTTAGACAACTGTCTGAACTTTGTTTTTATTTATTTTTTTAATCTCCGGCCCCCAGTAAATAAAAATTAAAAAAAAAATTGAGAATTGAAGGGGCCATACAGAAATTCATGGCCCCCCATTATTTTTCCCACAAAAAAGGTAAACACCAAGAAATTTGGTACGATTGAGAGGTAAGGCCAGAAACAAAATAGTAGTGCTTTCTCTACACTAGCCCTGCTCAGTTCATACCTAAAGTAAGATGTGCCGTTCTGTCATGATCATATCTCATCTGCTTTGAAAAGTCTACACTACTTTTTGATCATCTGGAGGTCTGTATACAAGGTATTACTTTTATCATACCAGTTGCCTTATGATTTGGGGCCTTTCTGACTGAAGGAGGCATAAACACCATGGCAACTGATTTGCTTAGTTTATTCAGATGGTGAGTCCCAGAATTTGCCTGGAAATATATGATAAATTGTTATTTCTTTATTAGATGTCATTTCTGTAGCTCACCAGGTTTGGGAGGTAATTTCAGTGTTCACCATTAAGAAGGATGTGAAGACCCATTTATTTCATAAAACATATTGTAATTCATGTACGTTTAATAGATCATAACTGATGGTGATACCCTTTTTATTTGTTATAATTATTTAACTGTACTGCTTCGGTTATATCGTGGTTAGATACAAGTACTTTGATAAATCTGACTTTTTTTTAATAGTTTAACTGCATTGAGGGCTGATCTAGAAAGGATCTCCCCCAGGGTTGTAGCTTTACCAAGAAAACACTTGAAATGTTTTCATTTGTTATTTGTAACATGTCTTATATTTTCTGAATCAATGGAGCTGACTAACATTATAGGTTCATATGTTCATTGGATGATGGTAGGCTATTGGCCTGGAGGCCCTTATAACCTAGCCAAGAATTTTGCCCATGTTCCCACAAAGTCAGCACCTGTTTCCCCTGTCCAGCAGGGACACAGGTGGGATTCCCAAGGGTGTATTTTCTGTTTTCCATCCAGTCGTCCAGGTTCCTGTTAGAGGGATAGAGAGGTATTATGCTTGACATGAAGAGGGAGTCTATTCCATAGATGGGGGAGTCTTTGGGATAGAAATCTATCCTGCCGATAAGTTCTATTAATGTCACAGACCAGGTTGAGACCTTGTGTGCAGGTTGCATGAGTGGAGTTTGACTTATGGATATAGAGCAGCTCCATCAAGGCTAGGTCTGAGATGGCCTTGTATGTCAGACACCGGTCACCTCTGAGCAGTCTGTACAAGACCAGACTCGATAAATGGATGATTTATGGATAAGTACTTGCCCTCTCTGGAATCATTATGGTTGTTGGCAGACTATTTACCATCTAAAATGTAAGGTTTATAGTCATCCTTTTTTTCTCTTTAAAACCTGTGTCTATTCTTCACCTACAAGGTTCTTGGGGGATTACCCCTGTGAGGGAACTGCTTCTTCAGGTTGCTAGCCTTGTTTAATCTCCTTGATTCTGGTCCTTATGAAATTACCCTTTACTATATTTCTCTCTACCCAAGCAGGATACATACTGCTGTAGAATAGGTAAGCTTTACTGGATACAGTTTCCCTAGCTACAGATATTTAAGGAACTGTTTCCTTTTTTTTGTAAAAGTTAAAAATCATGTGTGTGCTCATTGACTTGATTTAACACAGTGAAAATGTAAAAAAGGTCTTCTTTTGACCCAGTTCAAACCATAAAAATGTCATTAATAAGTACTTTATAAAATGTAATGCATGACCTGATAGAACCATTGAAAACATACTGTTCATCCCAAACAGTCATATGTAAATTGTTATAACTGGGGGCCATAGCCTCATAACTACAATCTTTTGTTTAAACATTTTCCTTCAAAGGATATAAAATTATATGACAGTATTGCATGCTAATATTTCTATTAAAAAGTGCACCTTCTACACCAGTTAAGTTAGACTTCCTGTACATATAACAGGACATCATTTCCACGTCCTAATGTTTAGGGATTGGGGGTTCATATGTGATTACTAGTTTAATGACCTCAGGGGACATTTTTAAGCCAAGCCATACTTCCAAAATACATCAGACACATTTACTTTAAGGGGTATATGTAGGCTGAGGCCAAGGTGGACTAACATTTATAGGCCACTTCTAATAGAGACATAGGTGTCAGACCAGGGGTAAATTTCCAGTTCCCCATCCACTGTTCAGAATACGACAACTTCACAGCCATAATTATGAAGAAGACTGAATCCCTCAGAGTTGTGTCTTCCATCTTTTGTATAAAGTGAAAGGAATCTTTGGTACAAGAGTCAGTTTGATGGACCACTATGGATTGGTGTGGTTTCAGTCTTGGCCCTTTTCATCAAGATGATAGGTCTTAAGAGGTTGGGGTTGAAAATATCTTTATGCACCTTCATGAGCCCAAAACTTTAGGAGACAAGCATTTTTAACAGTAATATAAATCCCTGTGCTGTCATTGAGTACCTCAGGGACTCGGCCTTTGACAGAGGCATCAATTTGATTAAATGCTGTCTTGCCATTATATTATCCTCACCTTTCCTTAGTCATTGTTGTTGTTCAAAAGGTTTAACATTTTCACAGCATACCACCTGGAATCCAACAATACTAATGCATCTCTTTTGTTAGAATTAATATTTTAATACTTTTGTTCTGTCTCAAACCATTCCTTCTGTGGAAGGTTGGGTGTCAGGCTGACAACGTGGCACTGTAAAACTCCACTGCCAATCATGAGTGGGCAGGTGATCAGCTGTGGCGACCCCTTACCGGGAAAAGCCGGAAAAAGAAGTTGTTCTGTCTCAAACCATCTAGGGCCAAAAGTTCTTTGTTAGAGAGATTATAGTGTCTGTTGTTGGGAGAAGCAGATACATCTCCCTAATCTCGCCTTCACAAGCATTCAAGAAGCTCTGGAACTAATGTAGGCAGGGGTGTTGAAGCAGTTACTTATTTTTTTAAGATATAACTACCCCCTTAGATGTGGTTTTAACTTTCTGATGCCAACATAATTTCAAATGCAATTTGTGGGCATACTCTCTCAAAAAATTCAGTCTCTATCACGTTGATCCTCCCTGATGGTAAAATTCAGAAGCTTTTCCTGAAAACCTTTCCTTCCCACACTAACAGAACATGACTCGATAAGCTTATAATCCTAAAAGGCTCTTCTTAATCAGCAGCTGACATATTCCTTGGTCAACAAAAATTCCTCTCAAATCATTTTTCCTTGCTTTCTGAATGTAATTTTTATCAGTATTTTACTTTGCATTGCTTCCGGTATGGATTCAACTTTTGAAGCAAATAGTTTAACTTTTTATACTACAACCCTAATCATCAGTGTCAGTGTTTGATGGGGGACAAGAAAGAGATACTGTTAAAGGGGAATTTTACAGAATACCTGAAGTATTCCCTTGCAAAGCCAGAAGTGTGATTTATGATGCTTGCTGTGTAGGCAGAATATCTAGATTTCTAAGAGAATTTAAGAGCATATGTACGTCATTAGGAATCAGGATGCCAATAATGCCTTTTTAAGCATTCCATGCATTTGCAATCAATGATTTTAAATTTGCCACTTTAGAATAGTTTTTTTTTCCTTATGGCAGAGAAGCTATAGACAAAGTGTTAGATTAGAAAGAGTTTGTGTGGCAAGTGAAATTAAATGCTTGCCAAGCACCAATGAAGGGGGCTAGCTCATTGACCCTGATCATATGACCTGCTTTATTCACATGCAGAATTGTAGACAGTTTTTTTTCAATTTATACTCTGTCTGGTACTGCTACCCACCCCCATGCATCCATGTTGCCCCACCAAAATGTAGTCTTTTGAGATGTCTATTGTCACTCTTAACTGGCATTTAGTAGCAGTGATTTACTACAACAAGCCTGTATACCACATCAAGGTAGCCAGTCTCACAGAGGTCCATTTATAATGCATGTAGCCCCCCCCCCCCCCCACACACACACACACATACACACCACATGGCTACTAACTGCTCTGGTTTAGATACCTTAAAAAAGCTGCATAAACCATTCTCAATAAACAGCCCACAATCCTGTCAAAAGGGAAGCCAGCCAAGCTGGGCTGTTGGCTGCTTTGCTTTAGGTGCATTAAATAGTGGCCTAATCCATTCACAGAAAGCAGCCCATAACCCAGTCAACAGGGGGAGACAGCCTGATCCATTCACTGCAACAAGCCCCTCTACAACATCAAGGTAACCAGTCTCACAGAGGTTCATTCACACCATCACACACCAGCCAGAAAAGGGGAAGCCAGCAGTTAGTCCCACAGTGGTCCAGTCAAACTGCACGCCACCACAGTGGATAGTAACTGCTGCTGGAGGCTGATGACTGCTGTGGTTGTGATAGCTTAAAAAGCAGCTGTCTCCCCCTGTTTGCAATAAGCAGCCTATGATCCAGTCGAAAGGGAAGCCAGCTGTGCTGTGCTGTTGGCTGCTGTGGTTTATATGCATTTAATACCAGCCTAAGCCATTCACATGAAGCAGCCCACAACCCAGTCAAAAGGAGAAGACAACATGTGACCTTCACTGCAACAAATCCCTCTTCCACAAGATGGCCAGTTCCACAGAGGGTCCATTCACACAAAACATCTTTCACACAGTGGACATTAAGATCTAACTGGTGCTGGGAGCTGTTGGCTGCTCTGGTTTTGGTGCATTTAAAAATGCAGCCTAAGTCATTCACAGTAAGCAGACCACAGTCCAGTCCAAAGGGAAGACAGCTTGGCTGAGCTGTTGACTGCTCTGGTTTTCATGTCATTTGGCAATTGCAGTCTTAACCATTCACACCAAGCAGGCCACAATGCAGTCAAAAGGGGAGGCCACCCATCTACAGCATACTGTCAGCACATGACAATGTACAGCTTGCCACGAGTACCCAGCTGCAATCATCCTGATAGTCTATTGCATCACCTTGGAAAGACAAACTGGAGATAATTACATGGATCAAAGTCTTTCAGCACATGTGATATCAACATCAATGCCATTGTGTATGTGCATCATGGCCAACCCATTTAAGCATACATCAGACATGGTGTTTCGTAGCCAAGCCTTAATGCATGATGGAACACTGAAAGACTGCTCTGCAGAGGAAACACTGGCATGTTGGCTAGAATTGTTAATGCATTGTTTACAATAGGGTAAAGTTCAGCTGCTGGAGGGTTGAAATTATGGTGGTTGGCAGTTTGTCTTGTGCAACTGCTCTCCATCTGCCCACCCATCGTGAAGCTCATTTTTGAAACTGGGCAAACTGGATATGTCAGTCTTTTATATATTGTACAATTCCACCACTTTCTCATTATCTTCAGAAGCATGCAGCATGTTTGGCATCAAATACTGTACAATGAAATGTGGGAAGCATTTTATAAGCTGGTCTTTTATTTTGCCTATGGCATGACCCAGGAATGGAATGAACACGTTCCTTTGATAATACTTCTCTGAGTCAGCAGCTCCAATGTTGCTTCTTTGAGTTTGTCTTCCACATATTCTTGGAACACTTTCTTCTACCATAACTCTGGCTGCCAGCCTTTGACTTATTCATACAGCTCTGAAAAAGAATGGTCAGCATTTGACATCTGTGCAGTCATAGAAACCTGGTTCAAAGCTATGGAGAGCACCCCAGTCTTACCTGATTATTCATCCTGTCATACATTCAGGCCCCAAACTGTGGGCAGTAAAGCCAAAGGAGGTGGAGTTTCAGTTTACATTAAAGACATATGCACCTCCATGCTGGTTAAACAGTATGATGCACAGGAGACACTCCAGGTGCAGTTAACCATTGACAAGACCCCTATTCAAATCATAGTAAGCTACCAGCCCACCAAATCTGACTCAAGATGCCCAATCTGTCTATTTGGACCTGTTTAAATCTATCAAAATGCAACCCTTTACCCTGATCCTGGGTGACTTTAACTTCCCAAACATAGATTGGAAGAACTACTCGTGCCAGAACACAAATGCCCAGAGATTCCTCGATTTTTGTCAATGCAAATGGCTTGGAACAGCTAATCAATACCCCTCGAGAGGTGCTGATATCTTGGACTTTTGTATTAACCAGCATGAGTAACCACTGCAGCATTCCTATAGTATCATCCTCCCTGGTAAGATCCGACCATAAAGCGGTCACTTTTGAAGTCATCATCTTCCCCAACCCACCTCTAGCTAGGATCAGACATAAAACTTTCTTTAAAGCTGATTACAGCCTCCTGAGGGATGGTATAAACAGCTTTGCAGCCCCTCCCCTTTTGTAGGAACTGGCACCAATATCCAAAACTACACTAAAGCACTGTACGAGCATTTGTATAGATGGATGGAATCAGGAATACCAGACAGGAATAAATCATCCTCCGCAAGCAAACCTGTCTGGTTGACATCTGCAATAAATAAAACTCTACAACAGAAGGAATAAATGCTGTCCAAGACCAAGAAGGAACAGGTGCCCAAATGGAAGCAATCTCTGCTTAGCCTGAACAAGCAAATACGAGCTCTAATGAAATCCTCCAAAGCAAACTTTGAGTCCAAATTGGTCACATCTACTAGAGACAATCATAAGGCCTTCTCCACATATGTCTGCAACCTCAAAGGACCAAGATCTGTTTAGAACTAGTGGTCAAGGACACCACATATACAAATGCCGAAGATATAGCTAACTTGCTAGTTGATAGATTCAGGAAAAACTTCACCCCTCTGTCCCCCATAATTAAATCAGGACATCCCAAGTACCTGCCCCCTTCTCCTTATATCTAGGGAACAGGTCATCACTGCTCTCTCTCAGGCAAAAAATCCAATGGGACCTGATAACATACCAGGCTGCATCCTACGTGAGCTCGGGGAGGAACTTGCAGCACTATTATGTGCCCTATTCAACCAAAGCCTGAGTACTGGCTTCATACCAGGTGAGTGGAAGACTGCCACTGTCATCCCTTTACACAAAGGTGGAGTGTCCACCGATCTGGGAAATTATAAACCCATGAGCCTAACTAGCCTGATTTTCAAGGCCATGGAACGGATTATCATGGACCTTATTAACAAGGACATTGGCAACTTCCAAGCACTCCCACACAGTTTGGCTTCAAGGGGATTTCATGTCACCAAAGCCATGGATGAGGGGAAGACTACACCTTCTACCTTGATCTGGCCAAAGCTTTTGACACTATTCCCCACTCGGGCATAATAGATAAAATCTCTCAACTAGGCATCAATCCGTATGTTACCAGATGAGTAGCAAACCGGGTCACTGATAGAACCTAGCTAGTCAAAATAGGAGAAGCCACCTCAAGCAGTAGTCCCGTAACAAGTGGCATACCCCAGGGTTCGGTCTTGGGGCCTCTGTTATTTGGGATATACTTTTCTGAGGTGCAGGCCAAACTCAGTGGCCTATGGCTGACCAAGTTTGCAGATGACTACAAGCTAGGTGCTGTCATCAATTCCCCTTCCTCAAAGAGGGTCTAACTCAGACAAATGATTGGTGCCAGAAACATGGCCTCAAGATGAATACCAAAAAATGCATCATCATCCACTTTGGGGAGAGTGGCTTCCCCACAAATTATCGCATTAATAACAATGTCCTAAGCATGTAATCAGTCGTGAAGGATTTGGGCACCCAGGTTGATAGCAACCTGACTTTTTTGACCACCATGTTGCTTCCGTTGTATGGAAAGCCTTTCACATGGCCCACCTCATAAGTAAGGGTATCTCATCCAGGGACAAGGTCATAACATCCCTGTATTCTTCTCTTATAAGGCCCATTATTGAGTACAATGCTCCTTTTGATATTTACCTTGCAAACCACATGCAGCAGCTGGAGAGACCACAGAGGTTCCTCACCAGGAGAATTCAGGGCCTCAAACATCTACCATACACAGATAGGCTAAAAGCCCTGTCCCTCTACTCAGTTTCATGTAAACTCCTCAGAAGTTACCTCTGTCTGGCATAGAAGATGATCATGGACCCCACCTTGATGAGACTGCTGCATATCTGCAAGCCAAGCTCCACTCGAGTAACTCACATGCGTGGCCTCAACCTGGTCTGTGACATCAACAGGACTTGTTGGTGGAACAGATGTGTCCCAGAGACTCCCCCTTCTATGGAATAGACTCCCTCTCCATGTCAGGCAGAGTACCTCTTTACTCTTTTTTTTTTTTTTTTTTTTTTTTTTTAAGCGCAACCTGGATAACTGGAAGGGAAACAGAAAATATACCCCTGGGATTCCACCCATGTCCCTGCTGGATGGGGGTATAGGGTGCTGACTTGTCTAAACATGGGCTAAACTCTTGGCTACCATATAAGGGCCTCAGAGCCAATGCCCCAGTAACCTCCTATTATCTCATTGCTTGAAGAGTGTCAGTGACCACCTTTGCTTTGTCACAAGCCTGAATCAAGTCAGTCTGTTCCTGCTGCAGGTACAGATGAAGCAGCTTAATCATATCAAGCACAGACTCCATTGCAACCAGAGCTACAATGAAACTGAGTCTTGTAATTGAGTACAGATATCTGTCAACATTTTTGTCATACTCAGTAAAACACTCTAAAGCGGTGAGAAGGATGACACATCTATGCTTGAAACTGTGCAGGCAAATCAGCCTTACTCATCCACTAGATATTGCCAGGTGCCTGAAGTGAGGTATTCTGTCTTCATACTCACATGGGAACTTTGTGAATTCCTTAATATGGGTTAAATATGCATTGTAATGTTTAGCAGATGACTTTAGCATTGAAATACTTTCCTACAGGTGTCAAGAGTGTTTGTCATGTCAGGCATTGCACATGAATGAACTGTGGCAGTGTTGAGGTTGTGTGCTTTACAGGCAGTGTACACAGCTTCTGGAAACAGGGCTCGAATTCTTGCCTGCACACTATTAAAATGGCCAGACACGTTGCTTCCTCTGTCATAGCCTTGTCTTTGCAATAGTTCCTTATCCAAACCCCATGCTGAGAGTCTCTGGAGAAAGAGGTCAGCTAAAGCTTTTTCCTGTAGTATCATATCCTTCAACAAATTCAATGACGTCTTCACAGATTTCTACATTTCCCTCACTTCTATGAACAT
Source organism: Protopterus annectens (assembly GCF_019279795.1). Taxonomy (NCBI): domain Eukaryota; kingdom Metazoa; phylum Chordata; order Ceratodontiformes; family Protopteridae; genus Protopterus; species Protopterus annectens. The sequence continues at coordinate 1,056,164,633 of NC_056739.1, forward strand.
AATGTAGAGACAGGGTTGCTTGCTCCTTATGGGAGATGTCAGTTGTGCCATCAGCAATTAAACTGAAGAACTTTGCCTTTTTACTCTACCTACAGTTTTCCTCTGAGTTTATAACCCAATAAGATTAATAATTTCATTTTGAAATTGTGCAGATGTATGCAGTGCATTTTACGGACCCTCCCTTAAATGGTCGAGTACAGAGTATACTTCTGCCATGCATTTAACCAGTGCTTTAAAATTTCCTGTGCAAGTCAGTTTTCCATGAAGTGGCAAATTCTGTCTTCCACAGAGAAGAATTATCCACTCAATACGTCTCAAGGCATGAACTGTGCATTTGTACAGCAACTTATTTTTCTGTGCAATGCACTGACGAGCTGTTTGCAGTTGGTCAGAGCATACTTCTAGAAATGTCTCCGACATTGCAAGTGCATTTCCATGGTCCTTTGACTTTTTCATTCTAAACTCTTCCTTGCATTAGACCAATTGGTTATAGATTATGGAGACCGACACACACTAGCTGTTTGAAAACAAAGCATGGACTGCAGAAGACTTTATCCAAACTCTGTGAATACTCTGCAAACTTGAATTCATGCAGAAGTTGTGGACTGAATTTTCTGTTTTGCTGCCTTCCAGAATACCCCATGAAACACTTAGAGAACTCAAAGCCTTCACTTGGTAGCCACTACATGGTCAAGATGGTCTTTTTGCCGACATCTGTAAGATGACCATGTTTGTACAAGCCAATGTCATAATATTTTCTTATGGCATCCTTTGTGCTGTTACAAGCTGCAGTGTGGGTGTTAGAATGTTTGGAGAGTTGCACATGTCCTGATGCAGCACTTGTGTAGTCCACTGTCATGGCACTTGATTGAAGATCATCTTGCTGGAGGATGTCTCGCATCCTTTTATCAAATACCATCATGATCTTCACCTCGATCACATCACCAATGCTGTCATAAGTGCTACTTGGATGTAGCACAGGCCTCACATTCAGGACTTCTAGATGGAATCACAGCTACTTGTTCTTGATTCATAGGCTCAGCTGCATGAAAGCTGTTTGGAATTTGAAGGCCTGCAGCTGATTCTCCAGGAACATGCGGTTTGCAACTCCTCTCATTAGTACTTTCTTATATCACAATGATTAAAAAGAAAGGGGGAAGCTAGTCAGGACGATTGCTGCAATGTATTAAGAGAATTATTGCCAAAAGAGCTTTGCAATAAGGCAATGTATGCTTACACATAATCTACACTGCTCTATAGAATGCCTTACCCTATAGCAAGTTGTCCTTTATTCAGTTCTGCTGCTGCCACAGACACTGATGGTCCCATGACATGCCTACAACACCCAGCCCTGCTGTTGCCACAGGCACTGACGGTTCCATGACATGTCTACAACACCCAGCTCTGCTGCCACAGTTACTGATGGTTCCATGACATGCCTAAAACACTCAGCTCTGCTGCTGTCACAGGCACTGACGGTTCCATGACATGCCTACAGCACCCAGTTCTGCTGTTGCCACAGGCACTGACGGTTCCATGACATGACTACAACACCCAGCTCTGCTGCCACAGGCACTGATGGTTCCATGATATGCCTAAAACACTCAGCTCTGCTGCTGTCACAGGCACTGATGGTTCCATGACATGCCTACAGCACCCAGTTCTGCTGCCACAAGCATTGATGGTTCCATGACATGCCTACAACACCCTTCTCTGCTGCTGTCACAGGCACTGACTGTTCCATGATATGATTAAAACAAATTATTATTACTTCTGAATGATGAAAGGACTACTGCATCTTTCTGCAATCTAAAAAAAACTACCTAATATTATACTGTCCCTCTGTAACCACTGCAGGTACCATAGGATTCGACTGCTTTTCGACTTGCCTGCTAAAAGAACCTGCTTTTAGTATATGCTGTTGTGCAATACATGACTGAAGCAATCACATGGTTACTCAGTAAAATAAGTGCAGAGATGTTGCCAGCCTGACACTGTTATGCATTACACAGAATATGAACAGCTCTACAGGTCTCTCCTCAAAATGTGCTGCCTACATAATACAAAGGCAATGACAAGTTATACATGACATAATCACCACAAAGCTGGCTGCAAAATGGTTGAAAAATTCTTTGTTGCATGTGTACTGAACTCCCATTTAAAGGATCCTTCCTAAATCCATCCATTGATGTGTTTATACAGTGTCATGGATGGTAATGGTGATAGAATGTCACATATGTGTGTGTGTGTATATATATATATATATATATATATATATATATATATATATACATATACATATATGCATGTAACTCTATATATATATATATATATATATATATATATATATATATATATATATATATATATATATGCCTTTTAAATGTGGGTCACAATTATAAGGATGAATTTAGAGCCCTGTACATTATAGTGGTTTACACTTAATGGGCAGTTATGGACAATGGGTTTTAACTTAGAGTCAGGAAGGCAGCTAAACTTGATGACAGATGTGCTGTCTCTTCCTGATGAGCACACTGCCTTCCTCTGCTGATCATTGTTTTCATTTCAGAGTAGACTCCATTCCTAAAACACAAACTCACAATTGGAAATGCACATTTCTTCTTCCTACTAAAGTCAGGGTGATGCAATGCAAACTTATATTTTTACAGGCAACATTCCAATGAAAAACTGACTGCCCAAGGCCTAATTTTTGGCCAGAACTTCTTCTCCGTACACAAAAAATGTGTACCACTGTCACATGTATTTCAAAGCCATGCAGCATGGAGATGGCCAGTAGAGCCCAGCTACATCTGAGATCACAGACTAGATGCATTACAATAGACATAAGCAGCATGAATGCATAAATAACATCACCGGATGCTCAATGAGTATAAGTTCAGCAACTGTATTTTCCACAATGGGCAAAGAAAACAGACACGATTTCTAGCTATCTGTACATTTAATATTCCAGGCATGTTGAAGCCTAAAGCAGACTGCCTTCCATCATTTCAGTCACAGATCAGTTATTCAGAGAAGCTTTGAAGCAGTGACAGCAACTTTTTCCAGCATCAGGTCTGATGGACAATGGAGAAATCTGCAGGCAGCTTACGTGTTTACACAGACGTTCACCACATCACTCAACCTAAATACAGTATAATGCAAGATGCCATGACAGTTGTACAGTATAATGCAAGATGCCATGACTGCCACAGAGTATAATGCAAGATGCCACAATTGCCACAGAGTATAATGCAAGATGCCACGACTGCCACACAATATAATGCAAGACGCCACAACTGCTACATAGTATAATGCAAGACGCCACGACTGCCGCACAGTATAAAGCAAAATGCCACGACTGGCACACAGTATAATGCAATACTGCACAACAGCCACAGTACAATGCAAAAGGAGCCAAACACAAATAGGCAGGTTTTTCTCTCATTCCACTGTATTATACATCTGTTAAGGCAATTGCAACAGGGTAGCGAATTATAACACACTTAAGTTGCAGTTCTATCCAAGCTTCCAGTGCTACACACCTCTGAATTCCATGCTGGCTGTTACAAGTAAAAGTTCAGATAATTCTCCTCAACTAATGTATTTGTATCAATAATTTTTGGCTAACTGTGCCTGCAGCAGTGAGAAAACTCCACAGCACCTTAAACGAAGGCTACAACAGTCAAGACATGAACTAGAACTGGGCCAGTCTTTGAAAGCTCTTTCCCTTTGGTACATCATTACAAAACATGCAGGTCCAGTGCAGCACACCTTTGAATGGTGTCACTTCAAGACAACACAATATTTAGTAAAATAACACACTCTGACTGCTGACCACAATGGAAAAGTTATTCACAATAACTGTCAGCATAGAAGGATATGGTGCTGCCTTGCTAGGAATGGCTTGCATCTATCTCTTCTAAACTTTCAAATATTGGCCAAAACAGTGCCTAAAAAGGTATAGTGGGGGAGGACAATGAAAAACTGAGAAACTTTCAAGTATACCAAAACCAACCCTTGAAAATCTAAAGATATTACTTGTTATTCACAGGAATCTAAAGAAACTGTACTCACTTTAAAATTCTCCCACTGTGGAGAATGCAAACATTTGTGCAGTTACCGAGACATGGCTTAAAATGTATAGAACAGTGTAGGGCTACAATGCCTTCAACACATTTAGATCAGCTACTGTACAGGCACAGAGTAAAGGTGGAGGTATTTCAATGTATATTAAGTTGAAACAAACCTCAAGGCTGATCAAACAAAATATGCTTCATGTGTTTATCCATGTCCAAATTACCACAGGAAAGTCCCATACTGTGTCGTTGCAAACTATAGGTTTAACTCTCACCCAGGAATCCATAACACATACTTAGCTGGATCTCCTCACCACATAACTCATAGTTTAAGTAGATGTAATCACTACTAGCATGGAAGAACGCTGCATGCACCCTACTGTAATATTCTCTCTGGGAAAAGTCAAACCATTTCAAGGCAAACTTTCTACTATTAAGTGATAACCTGACAACATTTCAAGCCCCCAAATCCTGAGGACACTGCTGGCTATGCTGAATTGTTAAGAGACTATGTCCCACCATGTTAGAGGCATAGCTACAGACTTACCAAGAATAAGCACAGAACAAAATCAAAAAAGCCACCCTGGTGGTATTGTAGCAGCAGCAGGTGGCATAACAAAAAGGAAGAAAGTCATGGCAAAAACTAGAAAATGGTCAGCTGAAAATGTTAACTCAGTAACAGATTGACTTTGGCCAGTATAGCACGGAATGCACTGCTGAGCAGAGCTTCACCAAAACATACTGAAGATCAGCTATAATAGTGAAAGTCCCAGAGGCAGCAGTAAAAGCAGAAATACATACACAGGGAAGGGGGGGGGGGGCAATGGCAACTGTTAAGCTGCACTTCAGACTTTCATTACAGGACTTGCACCCGGTGCCAACAGAGTATTTAACTGCAAAATATAAAGAAAACCAATAAGGTCAGAGCTTCCAGTCAGCACCTCTGAATTCAACTCCACTGCTTTAGCAGATTAAATGGTGGACATGTATAGACAACTAAACAATAGTTTTTATAGTGACCTAAATCAGATTTTATTTGTGCCATAATATAAACTAGGAAATCATATGCTAGTCACCAACTTTACCCCACCTTTTGTACAGAAGTAAAGTAGACCTGCCTTCTACCTCACACAAGTCCTGCCATTAGGGGAAATGACCAGAGACTCCTGTAAATGATCTGGTAACCACAATTTGATAAACAGAAAAGAAATGAAACTACGTTACAATCATGAATTCACCTACTATGGTTAAGAATAAAAGAGCTACACAGTGATTTATGGCTAACATTCTTGTAGCAATGGCGCCTGCACTGTTCACTGCCCTAGTACTGTTTTGACCTGATTCTGTAGGGATTCAGCTTTAGATTATAGTGCTCATGTCCAGGGGACGAAGTGTAAGGATTGATTTTTTCCTGACATTTTTGCCGACCTCCTCCTTCACATAACTGCCTTGCAAGTTGGCATAACATGAAGATGCTTGTCACAGTGTAAAGAAGTCCACTTGAAGGAAGAAAGTGCTTACTGGTATATTTGTTTTTACATATTTATTACTTTATTAAAGTGGAACTATGGTTTTATCATTTGTTTAGTGGATTATTACAGTTATAATATTTGAAGAGGTGGTTTTCTTGGTATTGTTTTGTTCTCCAAATGGAGGGGGTGGGACTTTTATATAACCTGCAGACACCTGCTTGCATATTACTTGCTGCATATTAAAATGTGCTCCAGATTAGCTGTAGAGCTAAGATTTCTTCTTCCCTTTTTACTGCTGGCACTATGTTTGGGTACATTTCCTAGCTGATGTAGGGGCCTAAGGCACATCCCGAGAGAACAAAATGATCTGACACATATTCTTCCTGCAATGAAATCAGTTCATGTAGTTATCTAAGCCCGTCTGTGACTACTTACATGCAGAATAACTGCCAGATAGCATCCATTCACTTCAGTGCTGTATGGAAATGGTTCTGTGCACATACGATGCAGAATGAATTTATATATGCAGCCTTTTTTTTTTATAAAATGTTACAATGAACATTTTGGTTACATGGTGACAATTTGATAATATCTGAAGTAGCAGAAATTATTTGACATTTTGAACTAGGAAAGGCATGTAATAATAATAATAATAATAAATACAGAGGAATAATGTTGAATACATCTGAGAGCAACCCCTGTCTGCCATTTATTGCCTGTCCTCCTCGTGTTTTCTGACCTGTAACATTTTGCTCTTCTTTTTATATACAGATTGACTTAGTTCACACAATTGGGGAGAGCGCTGCCATGGGAACGGCAGGGGTTGTCCTGTGGAGTGATCTCAGTTTTGCAAAATCTGTTGTAAGTATCCCTTTTTTCTTACCCATAGTACCTGTGCAGTGTGTGCATGTTTTAAATAACAGTGTAACATTTTGTAACTGTGTACTCCTCCTGTATATGCATCTGTTTTCAGAAGAGACCTGAGAGGATGCAGTATCAGTATACTACACAGTCCAAAAGTAATTACTGCAGACACAGAAATCCATAGAATGAAGAATTCAAAGTGGTGGAAAGAACTGATATACGGGAAGTGATAAGAGTTGAACTGAGATACAGGAAGTGAAGGTCATAGAGTTAAAATGAGTTACATAGTTAGAATCGGACATTTGAGTGAGACCAGGTGACTGTGATACTGGGTGAGCAAGACAGATGGAGTGGGCATTGACAGTACTGGGGCCACTAGTTGAGAGGGTGTGTGCAATTTTGGGTAATTGGGAATGAAAAGGGACTGTGTAGCAGATAAAAAAATGTGTGTTGTGTTTGACTTGGGAGGGGATCAATCTGAAACTAACAATGAAAATGCCTGAGTGTTAATGAATGCAGGATCGGAATACGACCATGGGGAATTTCAGACAAATTGCTTGATTGGCCAGTGCTGTCAGAGTCAGTGTGTCAATTAAATGCATGCATTTTTTTTTAGCTTCATCATTTTCAAATTCAGTAAACTATTCTGCCTTACATGGATTGATTTTCTTTTTTAAGTTGCCCATCTGTATTTTCAGCACAACTTTATCTAAAATATGCAGATGCGGTTCTGTGCATGTGTAAATGATGCTGGTACTGCAGCTTTGATGTACAAGCTGCATAGAAAATCAACATACAAATTTAGTTTGCCCGCTCTAGGAGCGAGGTGTGGAACATCTTGTCTGGAATTAGGCACTCCCCTGGTGATTTTTTTTTGGGGGGGGGGGCTGCTGTGATCATAAGACAGATTGCTGATAAGAACTCTGCAATAGAGGGTAGGGCTTGCGCTGACTGCTTTTACATGTAATGATGCATGTGGCTGCAGCAACTCCTCCCATTTAAGGCATTCCAAAAGAATTCCCCATGTATACAATGCAGTCCCAGGCACATGGGGCTAGTACAATGGATATAAAGATTAGGAACGTGTGGAGCAGAAATAGGCATGTGGTCAGATAGAAGATGTGTAATGGGTGGGGCAAAAAAAAAAAGATCCACTCAGGAAACATTGTGATTTTTCAGGGTTTGTAGTTTAATCTGATCAGTTACTTATCTAGGTATTTATTATTATTTTACAAAGCTTTGCTCTTCAGAGTCAAAGATGTGTGGAATTTGTCAAAAAATTTTTACACTCCCAACTGTTAATATTTTATTCAGAAAGTCACAATGGTGTACATGTAAAACCTAAACCTTTATTTGTTTCAGCACTTAAATCACAATTACAAAAAGGAAATAAAACAAATTATTTTTGTTCTATCACTATAAAACCACAGTGTATACCATTCTTCATATATACAGTGTATTATGTTTGCTTCCAGAAGAAAGGAATATGTCAGCTTTGCCTCTTATAATATTCTTTCATTTAGTGTCATAAAAACTACTCTTGTCAATTTTCTTTCTCTGTGGCTCCATTTACTTTTTTTTTTTAAATGTTCTTTAAAATTACACACATACCTCTCAACCTGTAAGCATAAAAATATGTGGACAAAGCCAAACATAATGGGGGACAAAGGCCCAAAAATAAGGAAAATTAGAAAGTTAATATACTAACAGTTTTTGCATTAGCATGTATTTTCTGAAGGCTGTGAAGTCTGAAACGTAAATGTCTGTTATTATTTAGTGACATAATTCCTCAATGATTTGCCAGAAAACCATAAGTTTTACGAGGGTCATGCCGAAAATAAGAGGCAAAATCTGGGCATTCTGTGAAAATCTGGATAGTTGAGAGGTATGACCACACAGTGTGAATCATGACAGAGATGATCCACATTTACTCTGCTTTCATAATATAAGGCTAACAATGATGCCATATCATCTGCAAAATACCAAGGCACTCGATCACCAGGACAATAGATGTCTAGCAATGTGCACCTTTAACTAGTTACACTTAAAAGCTTATGTGTCACATTTTAAGCACTTAATAATGCTTACCTCCCATATTGAGTAGGGCTGGACATGATCCTGGTGCAAATTTGTGCATCCCTGTCCAATCATCAAGACTACCCTTAACTCATTACAGCCTAGTAACAACTTTAGGTGTTTCTACAGTTATATCCTACTGATACCTCTAAGGGTCTAATATAGGCTGTTCATATTTGCTTTAATAATTTCAAAACCATGCTATGTGCAAACTATTGAATGATTTCATCTTCAGTCTTGCATAGTCGGCAGTACAAATTAACTGATATTTGACCTTTGTCGTAATTATTTCTTTCATCATAATTTAATCTAAATAGCTCAATAATCTAAATGCTGCTAACAATATATATATATATATATATATATATATATATATATATATATATATGTATATATATATATGTAGCTTGAATGGTTCCTGAGATATTGTAAGTTGTTTACAAAATACTACACAATATTTACTGAGCTTATTATGACTTATAAAATCATGTTTAAGATTTAGGATTTTATTAACTAACACTGTAAGGATTTGTATATGCTGAACAATTTGCATTTCTTTAGTAACCCCTAAAGCTCCTAAGATGAAATGTGAGGCTATAACTTGATTTTGTTAAAAAGCTCAAGATGAAATCACTGGGAGTTGAGTACAAACTTTCAGAGCTGCATGGGAGTGAATGAGTAAAAGGCAGGTAAATCAGTACTTTGACATGTAGAAGTAACTTATTCCATAGTCTGGGAATATTCTACGTTTGGAACCTCTCTCTCCTGAGAGACTTGTTCATTTGTTGGTGTAGATTTAGGACCATAGTGCAGGTATTTGCAGTGTCACTATATTTACAAAGAAAGAAAAGGTGAAATAGGAAGGCAAGAAACAGATCACCTCTGAGCAGCCTGCGAACTACTGACTTTTATAAGAGATGTGCTAATCTGTCTGGATGTTTGACCGATATAAGGCCTTTGTTTTTCTTGGTTAGGTATCTTTGGGGCTCTTCTAGTTGCAGTGTGCTTCAATTTAGACATAAAAAGAGGGCACTGTATTCAATGATGGGTCTGATAAGGGAAGAGTACAGTGTCTGGATGATGTCTTTAAATCGTGAAGATATACCCTTGGTAATTAACTGGGACAGATAGAAGGATTTCCTGACTGTAGTGGAAAAGTGATGACTGAATGTGAGAGAATTGTTCACATAAGTGACAATGTCATGTCCATGTCTGTTTAAAACATATTGAAGTGGGAACAGCTTTTTTTTACCTAATGCAGCTATGCTGCACATTTTTGCATTTAATGTGAAATCATTTTCAATGCACCAGGTGTATGCATTTCTTAGCCATTGCTGGAACTGTTTAGTGTCAGTGGATGGGGTCTGTCCTAAAATGTTCGAACATCCAAAAGGTTGAACATTACATTGTCGAGACCAAATGTTCGAACATAAAATAAAAAAAAAGAAAACACAGAAAAAAACACTTTAACAGTGTAGGCGGGGGGGGGGGCTCCCATGCAACCACCACACCCCCCCCTACTTAAATATACCAACTCCGAGACCACACTTCAGTACAGAAAAGGGAAATTCTCCCTATCTGCACTATACGGTGCCATTGGAAGTCTATCTTCGAGCACTCAAAATTTAGAACGTTTGGTCTCGACCATGTAACGTTCGAAATTTTGAGCATTCGAAGATTTGACAGGTACCCCAGTGGATAAGTGTGTAACAGTGCCCAGCTTGCAGTCATCAGCAAAAATCATCACCTACACACTTTTGGGATATTTAACTGGATATCCGCTAAACAAATACAAAACAGGAGAAGGTCCAGTATAATCCCCATGGTGTTCCAGAAATTACAATGTTATATTCAGAGAGGATGCCAACAACTTTCTAATCCAGATATTTGTCAAATAGCAAATTTGCAATCCAGTGATTAACACTGGGGTTTACATTAAGTCTGAATTTTTTTAACAATACAAGCAAGTGGGGATAGTTATCAAAAGCCATGGGTAGATCAAGGTAATCAGTGAGCATTGAGTGACCAGAGCCCAAAGCCTCCCTCACCATTTCAAAGAAGCATACCTGCCCTTCACAAAACCAAACTGCTTGGGATCTATATCAGTTAAGCTACCTATCTCTGCATAAATAAGTTCTACTTTTATATGTTATGTAGCTTTGCATATAAACCTGGTAAGGCTAATTGGCTTGTAATCACTTGGAGCTGCAGAGAGGCCACTCTTCTGAAGGGGAGTTGCAGTGGCTGTTCTCCAGGCTTCAGAAATGGACTCAGTAGGTAGGCTGAAGTTGAGAATTGAAATGATGACTCAGAGAGTGCATACTTGGCACTGATGACAAAGTAGCCTGTATGTTGTCTGGTCCTATGGAAGTATTACTTTTAGCATTTGATGGGGATGTTAAGAGTTGTTCCAAGGTAATTTGTGCTAAACTGCATTTTCAGGGATAGTGGGTGCAGCAATGTTTATTAGGTGAGGTTAAGCCAGCACTAAATCTGTCTGCTAATGTATTGGTTATATTCTTGGGTTTGGAATACATGATGATATTGTGGATGGGTTCACTGCATTGTTGGGCATTATTCCTTAATTTTTTGACCTAAGTGAAGAAAGATTTGTGGCTGAGTTTGATATCTTGTAATACCTTTAAGTTGTTCACACTCTGCTTCCGATTTTCCAATAATAGGTTCATAGGTGTGTACTAGTCCAATGGCCTTGGAGCCTTTACAAGCCTAGCCCATAGAAGTGCCTTGGCATCTTACTTTTATGTTCCTTGCTGGCATGTTTTACTGTGGTCCTGAGATAAGGGGATGAGAATTTCCTACAACTTTTCATAATTTTCCTTCTTTTGTTATACAGTTTATTGATGTGGGAGTTCCACCAAAGAGGGTTATTCCTGCATTTTCCATTACATTTAGGGTGGACAGGTACTTACTTTTTCTCTGCAGCATCTTAGATGTTGGTACAAGTCAGAGGTAATTGCAGCAGCCCTCTCACTTGGGTTAATTTGCTGGGGATTGTTGGGAATTTTGCATAGGTCTTCTAGAAACTGAAATAGTTTTAATGTCAATGATAAGGTAATTTCCATGATCTTTGGGTTCAATGATGGAGATTTGCAGCTAGCAATGAAGTAATAGTTGAATTTGTTAATGATGATTTGGATCTGTAGGAGCTACTTTTAAGAGCTGTTGATAATTTGATGGGAGGTGATGGGATTTCTGACAAATACAGATATTCTCAAGCAGTTACCCAAGGGTATGAAGGAGTAATAAGTGCTAAACCCACTATACTTGGCACTAATCCAACCCATAATTGAGTATAACACCCCATGCTGCATGTGCTGTGCAAAGCACCTGCAGCAATTGGAGAGACCTCAGATGTTTCTAACAAAGAAGATCGAGGGACTCCATCATGTGCCTTACACAGAACGACTAAAGTCCCTGTCAGTATACTCTGTATTGTATAGACTTCTGGGGAGACTTATGCCTAGCTTACAGAGCAATCTTAGACCCGAACCTAATGAACTTGTTGCATATTTGTAAATCAAACAGGACTAGGGCTACCCATTTCAGGGACCTAAATATGGCTTTCAACTTAAATAGGACATGCTGTAGGGACAGATTTGTCTCCAGCGACTGCTGCATCTTTGGAACAGGCTACCAGTTCATGCGAAACAGAGTACCTCTATGACACTGTTCAAGAGCAACCTGGATGAGTGGAAGAGACACCATAAATTCTTAATGGGGGTAGCACCCAGAACCCTCCTGGACTGAGCAGTCATTACTAAATGCAATCTTGGGTGTTGGCAATTCTATGGTATTGCATTGGGATGAAATAGATCGGCTTGAAATAATCTCTAAATCAATAGCCTAGTTATCTCCTATAATCCTATGAAGCCTGGTACAGAGGGAGTGCTGATGCTTCACTAAGATTCAGTAACTACACATATGAATGTGTTTGAGTTGCAGGAGGGCCTCAAGTTTTGGCATGTTTCTCTTTAGATTCTTAGAATTGAGTAGTGCCACAGTGATGTTTAAGTTGGAATTTGAGTTTATGTAGGAATGTCCAACAGGGGGGACTTTACCTAAATGTAGGCAGTATGGAGGCAGCAGATGCTTTAGCCAGTATGCAGAGGCCCTGGTATGAGAGGTGTTAGCCATCCTTGGCAAAATAGGAAGTCTTATCTACCATCTCATCCTAGGCTGAGACATACTATATCCTTTTAGAATGACACCAACTACTTAGCAAGTTGTTAAAGCCAATTAACTCGTCTTGGTATATGAGCATCATTCTAGGTAAAAACAATATATTACTTGAGACTTTCCTACCTCTAACACATGCACATTAAGTTCCATCATGTCTCTGTGCATGCCCTTTTGAGTGCAGTGTCACAGGTCATTCTTTCAAGATGGGCAACCACTAGGTTGTAGTAATTTGTGTCTGGTGTAAGGGCCTTTAGGGCCCTTGTGACATCACAGATCCTGTCACCAGACAGCTTACAGTCAGCCTGCTCTTGTGCAGTCTGGTGAGTGTGGAGTAGGTATGCTTAGATATAGAGTCACCTATGCCTAAAACATTTCCTTGTGCAGAAACAGACGTAGTGGACCTTATGGACTTGGGTCTGCTTTCCTGGATTTCTTGGGCGAGCTGGATGGATTTACAGTATTAGCATGGGGAGGAGTAGGTGGTGTCTTGTTTGCTGGAGGCTAGGAGCATTTAGTGTGTTCTAAGAAGATTTGGCAAAATTTTCTTTACAGTCTCAGCATAAATTGTGAACCTTGTAGTGTGTTGTGATGAGGTGTTTTGGAGGTGTGATGCAAGAGGTTTGCTTGCATGTTAAATATTTAAATCTGTTGCAGGCTGTAATGTCAACTGGTAGAAGCAGTGAACAGTTGGCAAGCATAAGGCAGTTGCTACACTGCCTTAGAACATGCAATTTGATCAGACTGGGCTGAGAACATACTGTTGAGCCATGTTGCTAGAGGGTGGAGGACCAGAGCTTGTCACAGTATTTAAGGGAAGGAGGGAGACTATTATAGCACACCCTGAAGATTTATGGACAAAGTATTTAGGGTGATACTTTTAAGTTAGGGTAGCTAGCCTAGCAGTACGTAGTGAACAGAAGGAATTAGGTCTGCCAAGAATATTACTAAAAGTCAGTGTACATTTACTACTTCTGTCAGCAGAAGTAAAACAATAGCACTAACTTCAAGCTGCTTTCTGAGGAGCAGTATTGTGTCAAATGGTTGCTGGGCTCAGGACTCTTGCTATATAGTCCTCTTTCAGTAGATACCCTGGATAGTGCGCACAGCACCTCAACACAAGGGAAAACCAAGCTGCGCAAAGGCACTGTAGAAGTTCTCACCAAAACTGCAACCAGACCTAGTCACAGACATCACACACACATACACACACTGCACAGTGTCCCTCTGCTCTTTCTCTCACCTGGAGACAGTTAAAAAAGCATTTCCCTGCAGTACACTGAGCATTTGACACTGAATGTACAGGCAGTACAATGTATTCACAGGTTTTAAGAATGCATAGTGCTATCCCATGTGAAAGCAGAATATGTACATCAGAACAGAACTTAAACTTTGTATCCTACTCCTAATGCCAGATAAATCAGCCTTTAGAATTATGGCAGTAAACAGCATTAGATGCTTATTTAGAGAACACTTCTTTCTTGAAGATTAGAAAGCTATATTTGCCTGACCCTACAGCATATTGTAGCATGTACGTTGTTGGGGCATGCTGTGAAGTACCTAGAATTCCGTTTGGGTTATGCTAAGTAGCTGCACCCCCAGGGCAGTTAAAATATGCACTATCCTTGTATGCATTATTCTGTCTGCAGTGTGCACATTGGCATTACACAAATAGCTACACCAAGAATGCCAGTTTCCTTACTTAACATATGAACACAGGCTTCCTAGAATTCCATTTTGATTGTACCAGTTGGCTGCTATAAAAGGCGGTTGATATATGGATTTCCTGTTCATCTCTTGCACTTTCTGTTAGGCACTGTCTGTTGGTACACTAACAGTTGCAGCAACAAAACCAACGGTCATCTATCCATTTTCAGTGACCACAGAGTACAGTTTGGGGTCTCTATGAGGTGGAGACTATCTAGGCAACATATAGGGTATACTAGGGAGGGTGCATGCAGGATGGGAAGTCTGTGAAGTGACTGAATAACACAACCATACCCATATGCAAACAAATCTTAAGACAACTTTGCATAAAAAATCTGCTTTGTACCATTAGGAAATTGGAGTACATTATTGTCAACCTCTTGTCCCAAGAATCCAAAACACAGTCTGAAAGTAATCACAAAAGAAAGTGGGAAAAGTTGGCTTTTTAAATATTGGAATTCCTCTTTTAGGCATTTAATATAGTAAATGATTTGTAATTGCAAGCAGTTCATGAAGAATAAGAAATGTATAACTGTAATGTCTGCTCTAACTTAAATTCTCAGCAGCCCACATTCCTTTTTCCACACAGCCATATATTTTAAGGAGGCCAGACCACATTTTATGCCAAAATCAGAAACATTGTAGTGATGTATTAAACTACCTAGGCAAACGTCATGTGAATGTGGGGAAACATACATACTGTACATGATACACAATTCTGAAATGCAAAACAGACCTGAAACAAGAGAATTGAACTTTGCTGGGACTTGCATCTGCCTTTTCAAAATTAACTAGTAGCCATCTGTAGTCCACATTTTATTTTAGTGCATTTTCTGGTGCTACATAAATAGTTGCAGCTATGACTTTCACAGCAACTGAGAGTGGGATTCAAGAGCCTTTATTTGTTGGAGTCCTATTATACCACACTAACACCAGCAGGATGGGAGTATTCATCATTATCATAAAATCACGGTACTGCTGGATGAGAATATTCATCACTGTCATAAAACTACAGTACTGCTGGTTCTGATATGGAACAGTAAGATGCAAAGGATGTACATTCAACTGCTCCATGAAAATTAACATGGCATACCAGAATGGAAATGAGTATTCCACTGTGACATGCAGTACTTTCTGTCTAATTTATAAAGAGGAGAATAGAATGGAACTGGTATCATAGTAAAATGGTATTTAGCAACTCATGTGACCTAGCTGCATCCGGGGGTCTCTTTTTTAAAAACCTTTATTGAACATCCAACAAGCTAAAACAAAACATTAGAACCATTAGCATGTGACAGCAGATTTGAACACAAAATAGATATTGAATATACACTTCAGCCTGTTGATTCAATATATAATTAAAATTGTAACTTACAGTACATGGAAGCATATAAAACAAGTTAATAGTTGGAGAATAATTGAAAGTGGAAGGCCAGCATGGTACCTTATAACATTCCCTAACCTCTAATCATTTGTCATGAGGGAGGGGGTCCCCTATCATCAAACATATCCAAATATTGAAGCCATGGGTAGCCACTTATTCAGAAAATTCTGACATTCACTATTATTGCCCTTTTGCCATCTTCAACAAATTATGTTATTGTCTTCCTTAACACTTCTATTTTACAACTACTGTTTGTCTTGTGGTTCTTCATTATTAGCTTTAAGCTTAACAGCACAGCAGTATTTACTGGCTGAGGATTATACTTAGCTGGATATCTGAGGCTACCCCTAAGAGTTGTAACTTAGCTTGTGGCTGCATTTCTCTACTAAAAACACTCATTAACATATTTAAATTCCCATTCTGAAACTCTCCATCTGGGATAAGCAGAAAAATATGAAGACAATCTGCTACTTCAGTTCCACACTTCAGCATCCTTCAGGAATGTTCAGGAACATTCATTAAACCTGTTTAAAAATAACAGCAGAGATGTTTCCAAGCAAGCATTTCAGATATACTTGATTTTGTAACGTATCTTGACATAAGATGCACCTGTTCCCATTTCTCCTCCTCACATGGACAATTGGGCAGTTTATTCACACTATCCCTAAACTTATCCTTCTTAATCTCCCTAAATTCATGTAGTACCTTATAAGCTTGTCCGACCAGTATCCTTACTGTATTGTGTACCCGCCAGCTCTAATTTCCCAGTCTGCCAACAATGGCTTGGATGCTGTCTTCCTCTCAAACTTCCTAATTTCTTAAATTCATTGATAAAATACTAAACAATGGGCTATCTCCCAGCCAATGAATCACATTTTTCTTCAAGTTCTACACACTGCAGTATTTGGTCTTATTCATAGAGCTGATGCCAGTATCTCAAGTCCCTCCTCACCCCCATCTCCTGCATAGTTTGTTCTGCTTCCAATTTCTGCTACCCATAGCAGTTGGTATAAATTTATCCACCCATTTTCTGTAAATCTTCTTTTGGCTGCTCCTGTCAGGGGTCGCCACAGCAGATCAACTGTTTCCATTTCTTTCTGTTCTCTGCATCTTGCTGTGTCACCCCAACCACCTGCATGTCTTCTCTCACCACATCCATAAACCTTATCTTAGGCCTTCCTCTTTTCCTGTTACCTGGCAGCTTCATCTTTAGCATCTTTTTCCCAATATACTCTGGATCCCTCCTCAGCACATGACCAAACCAACGTAATCTTGCCTCTCTGGCTTGGTCTCCTAACCTTCCAACCTGGGCCGACCCTCTAATATATTTATTCCTAATCCTGTCCATCCTTGTCACACCCAGTGCAAATCTTAACATCTTCAACTCTGCCACGTCAAGTTTTGACTCCTGCCTTTTTGTCAATGCCACTGTCTCCAACCCATATAACATAGCTGGTCTCACTACCCTATTGTAGACCTTCCCTTTCACTCTTACTGGTACTCGTCTGTCACAAATCACTCCTGACACTCTTCTCCACCCACTCCATCCTGCCTGTACTCTATTCCACACTCACCATTACTCTGAATTGTTAATCCCAAGTATTTAAACTCATCCACCTTCGCCACCTCTACTCCCTGCATCCTCACCATTCCTCTATCCTCCCTTTCATTCACACACATATATTCTGTCTTAGTCCTGCTGACCTTCATTCCTCTTCTCTCGAGAGCATATCTCCACCTCTCCAGGTCTCCTCCACCTGTTCCCTACTCTCACTACAGATCACAATGTCATCTGCAAACATCATAGTCCACGGGGACTCCTGTCTGATCTCGTCTGTCAACCTGTCCATCACCATTACAAATAAGAAAGGGCTCAGAGCTGAACCTTGATGTAATCCCACCTCCACCTTAAACGCATCCGTCACTCCCACTGCAGACCTCACCGCTGTCACACTACCCTCATACATATCCTGTACCACTCTTACATACTTCTTTGACACTCCCGACTTCCTCATACAGTACCACAACTCCTCTCTAGGCACCCTGTCATATGCTTTCTCTAAATCCACAAAGACACAATGCAACTCCTTCTGACATTCTCTGTACTTCTCCATCAACACTCTCAAAGCAAACATTGCTCTTTCCTGGCATGAAACCATACTGCTGATCAATAATCATCACCTCCCTTCTTAACCTAGCTTCCACTTCTCTTTCACATAACTTCATGCTGTGACTGATAAATTTAATCCTTCTGTAGTTACTACAGCTCTGCACATCACCGTTATTCTTAAAAATTGGTACCAAAACACTTTTTCTCCATTCCTCAGGCATCATCTCACTTTCCAAGATTTCATTAAACAATCTAGTTAAAAACTCTACTGTCATTTCACCTAAACACCTCCATGCTTCCACAGGTATGTCATCTGGACCAACAGCCTTTCCATTCTTCATCCTCTTCATAGCTATCCTTACTTCCTCCTTGCTAATCCACTGCACTTCATGATTCACTATCCGCACATCATCCAACCTTCTCTCCCTCTCATTCTCTTCATTCATCAGCCCCTCAAAGTACTCTTTGCATCAGCTCAACACACTCTCCTCGCTTGTGAGTATGTTTCCCTCATTATCCTTTATCACCCTTACCTGCTGCACATCTTTACTAGCTCGGTCCCTATGTCTGTCCTTTTCTCCCTCCTTAGTGTCCAACCTTTTATACAACTCTTCATACGCCTTATCCTTAGCCTTCGCCACCTCTTTCTTTGCCATGCACCTCATCTCCTTATACTCTTGTCTACTTTCTTCATCTCTCTGACAATCCCACTTCTTCTTCGCCACCCTCTTTCTCTGTATACTCTCCGGTACTTCTTCATTCCACCACCAGGTCTCCTTGTCCTCCTTCCCCTTTCCAGATGTCAGGCCAAGCACCTTTCTAGCCATGTCTCTTACTAGCTCTGCTGTAGTTACCCAGCTATGCGGTAACTCTTCACTGCCACCCAGTGCCTGTCTTAACTCTTCCCTGAACATCACCTCACAATTACCCTTTTTCAATTTCCACCATTTGATCCTTGATGCTGCCCTCACACTCATCATCCTCTTCTTGATCACCAATGTCATCCTACAAACCACCATCCTATGATGCCTAACTACACTTTCCCCTGCCACCACTTTACAGTCTCCAATCTCCTTCAGACTGGCCCTTATATATAAGATATAATCCACCTGTGTGCATCTTCCTCCACTCTTGTGTGTCACCCTATGCTCCTCCCTCTTGTTAAAATACGTATTCGACACAACCATGTCCATCCTTTTCGCAAAATCCACTATCATCTGACCTTCTGCATTCCTTTGCTTAACACCATACCTACCCATCACTTCCTCATCCCCTCTGTTCCCTTCACCAACATGCCCATTGAAATCTGCTCCAATCACCAGTCTCTCACCCTTGGGTACAGCCATCACCACTTCATCCAACTCGCTCCAAAATTTTTCTTTCTCATCCATCACACACCCAACTTGTGGAGCATATGCACTAACAACATTTATCATTACACCATCAATTTCCAGCTACATAAACATCACTCTATCCGACACTCTTTTCATCTCCAAAATACTCTTGGCATACTGTTCCTTCAGGATAATGCCTACGCCATTTCTCCTCCCATCCACACCATGATAAAACAATTTGAGCCTGCCTCTGATACACCTAGCCTTGCTCCCCTTCCATCTGGTCTCTT
Source organism: Protopterus annectens (assembly GCF_019279795.1). Lineage (NCBI taxonomy): Eukaryota > Metazoa > Chordata > Ceratodontiformes > Protopteridae > Protopterus > Protopterus annectens. The sequence continues at coordinate 1,056,184,143 of NC_056739.1, forward strand.
GCACACAATATACCAACCTTCCCTCAGTCCATCATATCAGCTAGCTCTCTCCCTATACCAGTCATACTGCCAGCATTCAAAGTTCCGACCCTCACTATCACAGTCCTAGCCTTTACCTGCCTTCGGCCTCTTCTCCTCCTTCGGCCAACAGTAGCCCAATTTCCGCCAGCACCCTGTTGGCCAACAGTACTGGTGGCGGTCGTTGTTAACCCGGGCCTCGACCGATCCGGTATGTATATGTGTACTTTTGTCTGCATGTATGATTTGGCAAAATTTTACACCGGATGCCCTTCCTGACCCAACCCTCCCCATTTATCCGGGCTTGGGACCGGCACAAAGAAATGCACTGGCTTGTGCATCCCCAGTGGCTGGGTTACCCATTTTCTGTAAATGTTAGTCTAAAATAATTTATTTACTTGTTTATGCATATTGTTTGGTTGCAAAGTTTTATATTAATCTAGACACAAAAGCATCCAAAGTCATACCCATATGTTCTAGCTAAATCATTTTTTTCAGCAAGATTTGTAAGGCCTTGCTATGCCTAAGCAATATGTTTTCACAAGTATGGCTTGACAATATATGTCAAAGTGGAGATCTCCAATCTTTCTGTTTTGTTTCTATTTCAACATTCTAGCCTAAGCTAGTTCAAATTAACAGATCACCTCTACAGTGAAGATAAAGTTTTAAGGAGGGAGTTTAGAAAGGCTTGACCAGTATATGAAAGCTGTGGAGGAATTAACATCTGTAGAGCTAAAACTCTCTAGTCCAGTTATAGAGCCAATGACTTCCATCTCTGAAAAGTGCCAGTTCCATCTCTGAAAAGTGCCAATAACTTCTCTTTCAGCTTTTGACATGAGAGCTCAAACAACTTACAGAGTGAGTCAGATAACCATAACCTAGTATTGCAGAGTGTTGGTGACCTCCACAAGCTTACATTGATCTCTTAACTCCCAAGCAAGGTTATTGTTTATTGTGATAGTCTTTATCTTGGATATGTTCATTTTATACCCTAAGAATCTACTGAATCTGTCCAAAAATGATGACAGGTTTTTAAGACCGTTTTTGAAGCTCCATTAACATCAACAATATATCAGCAACAAACAGGGATAACTTAATCTGTGCCCACCACACTGATATTGCTGTAACCCTGACTACCTAATCTATAATGCTAGAGTCTTAAGACTGATTGCAAAGGGTGAAGGTGATAGTGGACACCCTGATTGTGCCTCTAGAAAGACAAAGATATTCAGGAAACAAATATGTAGTCTTTATCTGAACTGACAAACCTGCATAATTTTAACATAGCAAACCTGCCAGTGAAACCTACCGTAATTAAAGTTCAAAGAAAAACATCCAGTCCACTGTATTGAAAGCCTTTCTGGCATGTAAGATCAGTATCTGTCATGCCATTTTACTGTGATGGACATCTTCCACCACCATCAGTGTTTTAATGATGTCAGTATACCCCTGAAGTCCTCCTACAAGGTCACACTGATCCTGCTGTGTCAAACACTTCTCATAGCTCTCCTCTTCCTCTTCTGACAGATTACCTTTTTCTAGCTCCTAAAATCCTTCATTATTTGAACTGCCACAAAATCTCTGTCTAGCCATTTCATCTTTGTAGATTTATTCCATGGAGTATTTTTAAGTTCGCACTCTGTTAATTGCTGCCCATTTGGCCATCATTGCCACAAACAGTACAGAGTCATGGTTCCACACTGAGATTGGTCTGCAGGAGAACAGCACTGGGTTATTCCGAGTTAACAGGTTCTTTCCAAGACTGGGATACCAGTCCAGCTATAACAACAGTTTATCAGCCCAACACATATACATTTTCTCCTTCTAACTTCCAGACATCCAAAGGGATGCTTTCTATCCCCAGGAATTAATTTATTGCTTACTCATATATATAACCAGTTTAAGGTTTCCGGTGTGACTGGTTTAATTAATTATACTGCTTGAAAGGCTTCTATGTTGGGTATTTCTAACTCATCTGAAAACATGCTCATTGATTGTGAGCTTTCCTCTGATATAACTCCTTGTAGTTTTTTCTAAAACCTAAAAGACTCTCTTATGGGTATCTCTGAATTACATCATTGAATTCATTTCCAGTCAGAAGGACTATGAAATCAACATTCTTCTTCCTTAATGTAATGGACAAAAACCTTTAACAGTTTAGGAATAGTATCAAAGTACATAGCGCTAAGGTCACTTTTTTTTGAAGTTGCAACCTCTCTTCAGAATATTCTTCCATTCCCTTTTTCACTTCTCATAACAGCGTTCATCTTCCTTTTCTAATAGGTTACCATTTCTATCCTGAAAACCCTTCACTATTTGTACTGCCACAAAATTTCTTTCTCATCTTTGTAGATTTATCCCACTGAGAATTTTTAAGTTCACACACTATTTTCATTGTTCCATCAAGATTGCTTCTCACTCAGCTAATGACGGTTGCAATACATCTCACTTAGCTATGGGCAGTTGCAATACTGCTCTGCACTGTTTCTCAGATGCCATCCCATCCACCATGTATGATGGGAATCTCCACTGCCTATCCAGTAAACTGAAGATCCTATCCGTCCTAAATTAGGCTGAAAACCTAAATAAAAATTAAGTAAAGTAATTTGCTGCAGTCTGCTCATGTACTACTAAATATGTACTGTAAGTGGTGTTCTTCTTTCGACTTTTCCAGGTTAAGGGTCGCTACAGCGGAACTCATGTCTGCTAATGATTGGCAGTAGATTTTTATGTTGCCGAGTTGCCAGCTCGACACCCAACCTTCAACAAAGGCACGCCCATTCACGCATGTCTTTCGAATGCCACTCGACCGCGGGGAGGACATGCAGACTCCACACAGAATGCACTCCAGCCGAGAATCAAACGGGAAAACCTCTTGTTGTGAGGCGACAATGTGACCGCTGCACCACCAAAACAAAAATCTCTCAGTTGGTGACATGCATACTGTCAAGGGCCCACCATCAATATCAAACATCTGGAGTGCCAAATTCTAGTAACTCGTAAACAGGTAGTAACATGGTGGTATGATATTAGCCTTAAATTCCAGTAACTCCTAAACAGTAGTACCATGGTTGTATGCTATTAGCCTTGAATTTCAGTAACTTATAAATAAGTAGTACCATGGTGGTATGCTGTAAGTCTCAATTTCCAGTAGCTCATAAACATGTCGTACTATGGTGGTATGCTGTTAGCCTCAATTTCCAGTAGCTCATAAACAAGTCATACCATGGTGGAATGCCATTAGCCTTAAATTCCAGTAACTTATAAACAGTACCATGGTGGTATGCCTTTTTGCCTTGCCAATCTAGATCTTGCTTCACTGCGGTCAGCTTATGTTGGAATGCAGTGCTACTGTGAAATATTCAGCCTAACATCAGCCTTTCACCTCTCTACATGTCTTTCATGTGTGCCCTCCAGTACTTACTTTATTTGTAATGGAAACAATTTGGACCACAAAACTACCACACCTTTATAGTTCACTGATACACCAACTGCTGAAGTCGTCCTTAACACAATAAAAGGATGAAAGTGCTTAACCATTATTCAATAAAAGTTTTTGTTCTGGCCAGATGGTTTTTATTTACTAGGTTTGGATTTTAGTCTTTTCAATTCTTTCCCCTTTAGACACAATCTAGAGTCTGTGCTGTTGCTCCATTCTTGGGTGAGTTTGAGGCAGAAACACTTGGTATGTTTTTGGGAGGTGGAAGGAACCCAAGAGAGAGACAGGGAGAGCATACAAATTCTGTACTGGCGTTTGCTGGAGTTCAGGATCGAGCCTTGCATCTTGTACACGGGAGGTGTACTTTAAACATCGTATCAACTGGTCTCCCTATTAGTAACTATATGCAAAAAAGTGGTTGAATCTTTATCTTCAGAGACATGGGATCTAGTCAGATTAAACAATCTGCTAGATGTAAATCATCTGCCATGTACAAGGATTAGAAAGAAGAGCATTATTATATATGTACTCCTGCTCAGTATACCATATCCCACATTTGGTGGATCACAAACAGCTAACATATCTTGAGTAATGACACTTTTGGCCTGTCAGATTAGCTCTGTTACTAATACCATTTTCAAAACACTCTGTTTTTATTATATACTGATTTCATGTTGCCCAGCTGTGTGTCAGTAGAAAGCTAAATATACAAATAGAATGGAGAATCACTTCCTCCTAATGCCTGAACCCCTTTCAAATGAAAATGTATAGTTTGCAAATCCAAACCGCAAAACATGCTGGAGGGATAGGTTCCTTACCCAGAGACTCCCCAGACTCTGGAATAGACTGCCCATACATGTCAAGCAGAGCATCTCTGTGGCTCTCTTTAGAAGGAACCTTGATGACTGGATGGGTGATAGGAAATTCACCCTGGGGATCAAGTCAGTCACCCCGCTAGACAGGGGTCCAGGGAAGTAAATACTGTGGGAAGAAATAGCCAGGGAATTGTTATGGCTAGGCTTGTGTAGGCCCTATGGCTGATAGCCTAGTACCAACCTATGAGTGCATACCCAACCACAAATATATTTATGGGTCAAGCATTATTCAGTTCAGTCATAGAAGGTTCAACAAATACATTAATCATGCTTTAGTAACCTAGCCAGTTAAGTGTGAAAAGACTTTCAGAAAGCATAGTTACAAAAGAGTGAAATAACTGAAACAGACAATTGCCTAGAAAATGACAGCTTCATTTAAATAACCCCAAATTCAGCTTCTGTATTATGCACTGCTGACATACCTCTCAACCTCTTAGAGCAAAACATCTGGACAAAGCCATAAATAATTGGGGGACAAAGGCCCAAAAATATGGACACTTTTTAAATATTACTCTTACAAACTTAAAAAGTTGATAGAATAACAGGTTTTGCATTAGCATGAATTTTCTGATGGGTATGCAGTCTGAAACTCAAATGTATGTGATTATTTTCTGACTTCAACCCTCAATGATTTACCAACTGTTTCCCAGAAAACCTCAATTTTATGAGAAACAGACCAAAAGTGTCAGGCAAAAATCTGGACATTCTGTGAAAATCTGTACAATTGAGAGGTATGTGCTCTGAGGGGAGAATAGAGCTTTGGGCACAGGAACAATATCTAGATGCACATTAACAAATACAGTGTTGTAGCATACATAAAGCATTATACTTTAAGGTCTTGTTGGCAGTTAGCACAAAGTGAACTCAGTCAGGAGATGAAAATAAAGAAGAAAAAATAAACTAAATGCTAATAAAAGACTCACATTGAAATATTGGCACTTGAAATGCCAAGTGCTTGACAAGCTGGAAAAAGACTGCAAACCCAGGAAGAGTGTAAATCTCAAACATCACTCTTTTTTCCTTTAAACTTCTTTTTTGCATGGCGGGGGGCAAACCCCTCTGTACCCCCCAATGTGTCCCCTCAACTTCTATACACCAACTCCAAGATCACATACTTTGGAGAAAAGGGAAGTTTCTATGAAATGGCCATCTCGAACTTAGTATATGTAAGTCTGTTTTGTAGCCATTCAGTCTCCATGTTTCAGGACTCGCTCTAGCGGATCCTGACATTTCAAATGATTACCAAAAAGGCTAGCAGTCATTTATACATTTAACACTTGCAAAAAGAATTCACTCAGATAAACAGTTATAAATTCTAAATAATGTCAGAAGAACTCAGGCACATGACTTGCTTCACCTTCCCTCTCTTTCAGGTTATTATGAGTCATTTATTCCAAGCATCACTATGGTACTGCCTCGTTGTCATTTTAATAAGCAAGCAGCACAGGATAATCCTCAAAGCAAACGTCCACACCTCCAGAGGCTCCAACTCAATGACAACATTCACTGCAGTCATTACAAAGATCTTTTAAATGGCAACATCATCTCATCTGCAAAAGAACTTGTACTGCATTTCACCTTGACATTTAAATGAACAGGCATGCAAATAAATCATCATCTGTTTGGTTTTCGAATCATGAAATATCCTTATGTGTTGCCAAGTGCATGACAGCAAAATACCTAGCTGTTTCTGTGCAGTCTAATAAACCATATGCATTTAACCCTTTCAGGTAGTTACAAAGGCTTTAGCCTTTTCACTACATCCTGATGAAAATCAAAGTAAATCAGGCTTATGAGTATCTGTCATCAGTTGCCAGCTACCAACAAATATATTGACAAGCCTAGGGTGTTCCTGAAAATTGTCTCATAGAAAGAAGAGCCCTAGAATCCAATTTGTCTCCCAGTATCATATATGCAAAAATTATTTTTTTTAATTCTATCTGCTGTGGCATAAAATAGCACAGCTCTAACACAGAACAATTAGAAAGTCAAAAATCATGCACAAGAAACATGAATTTCACTGTCAGCTGAAGCTTTTACATAATCCGAAAGGGGAAAAACACTCTATTGAACCTTTTACAATAATGCCCTTCGGCTGACATAACTGAGCAGTGATTTTTCAAGATGGGAAATGCATTAGGCCTTTGAGTCCTTCATTGTTTTGCCTGCCCACTAGCTTCCTCATTCTGCTGCTCAGTATGGGCATCTGTGTACCCATGCAGAAACAACTGAGCCCATTTTGGATCCACAAATATTTTCACTGCAAATGGTAGAAACATTATTAAATAAGCCATGGAAAAGAATCTAACTAATTCTCTGCTGCCAACACTGTGTCATCACTGCAAAAAAGGGTCTTGCTTTTGACATGTAGGGGCAGAGTAATCATGTTCTGCAAACACTGTCTGTTCATCCAAAACACATTTGTTGTTAGGCCTCCAGATTGGCAACAGAAGGCTCTATCCTTACAATAATTGGTCTGGACTTCCCCCAGGTCACCCTGGCACCCTGCACAAAGAATCAATGCAGTTTATCCTATTCTAAGCTTGCTTTCAGGTAGCCCAATTGATCTCACCAACTGCTGTTATACAAATAAGGCACAGCTTTGTTCTTCCACTTATATTGATATGTTTGTAATGCAGATAACTTTTTTCTTTATCCTCAGTCTTCTGAATCACCTTGCTTGTTTGCCAACATCTCAATCTTTGACTCTAGGCTAGCCCCTCACTTGGATGGTTCTTCAGTAAATTGCTCCACTGCAGTGATGTCACTTGAGTGTTCTGTTTAAAATAACTTCTTTTTTTTTGGTCCCAAAGATTGGCTTAATTAATCTCCTTCTTGGAGCCAGTTGACCCATGCATTCCTCCATAAGCCCATTCATTTTCTGCTGAAGGTGAGAGTTTGGTGTTAGAGAGCAGGCCAGTCTGCATATCCTGTGGACTGTTGCATCTTTCTGCCCTCAGCAGCCTACAAACTTTGCTGTAGATGAATTGTTGAGGTGCATGTCTGCTTCCACACATGAGCAATCCCCTAACCACCCCCTAACCACCTCTTGCAGTATGAACACTAGGCATACCTCTCAACCTCTTATTTAAAAGAAATCTGGACAAAGTTAAAAAATGGAGGGACAAATTTTAAATATACACTTGTAAACTTAGAAAGTTGCTAGAATAACAGGGTATACATTAGCATGCATTTTTCTGAGGGATATGAAGTCTGAAATTCAAATAGCTATCATTATTTTGTGACTTCAGTCCTCAGTGATTTAGCAGAAAGCCACAATTTCTCTTGATTCACATACCAGAAATATGATGCAAAAATCTGGATAGTTGAAAGGTATGATACTAGTCTGTTCATGGTGTGATGAATGCACCTACATTTATGCAGGTGCTGTTAACGCAGCTAGTCAAACTACCTCCCTCCTCTCAGGATGGGAGAGCCATTGTCAGTTTCTCTGTCTCATTGTCTCCCACCATCTCTCAAGTACCTTGGTCGCTAGACAAACATGGGTTATCTGAGGTGCAGTCAGTGCTTTACCCATATGCTCCACATGATTGTGAAGGCAGAATCTGCTACTTCATGTCTAATAAGTGACTTCAACATAACCTTCTTTAGTTTATATTTTAGGTTAAACTTCTTTTGGAAAGGATGCTGAAGTACATTTCTTTTGCCTGCCTGTCCTCATGTTGATGACTGGTGTGTGTCTGCAGAGCACGATTACTCTGCTGTATTAGTGGCCCACCATGGACCCTGACAACTACAGACCTATCAGCCTTACCAGCATCATTTGCAGGGTGATGGAAAATGTCATGGCTCCCATCAACAACGATATAGACCGCTAGCCTTATTATTTTCTTTTCATTTGTTAAGCCGGTACTTGACCCAGGAGCACTGTCTGGCTAAGCAACTTGCTTGGAATGAGTAAATGTGCTGGTGGAGATTGAAGGAATCAAACGTAGGACATGAGGATAAAGCTCATTAGCAGATCATAACTTAGCTTTCTGGCTATTCTGACATGACAGTTGAATTTTATTTATTTATTTTTGTAACTGGGTGGGTATAATGATCACATGTGGCCATTCTCAGATTATTTCTGGATCCTTTGGCGTAGCTTTACATACATTATGAATATGACCTGATACTCGTATAAATTTGCAAAGCGGAGAGTTTATCAAACTACATGAAACAGCATTACTGATCTAAAGTGTGTGTTATGACTTTAGTATGCATTATTAATCCATGTAAATGTATGCTGTTTTTACTTTCATCTTGGTTATTAAGAACCCAAAAGTCCATAAGCGGTCATCATATAAGTGTTTTAGCTTGTTTGTAAGCATGCAACACTTCTGCGAAATCATTAACTAAAAATACACCAGAATAGGGATGTGGTACTGTTAACGTGCAACTGTTAACAGATGAAGTAGTTTTTGGAAGCAGCTTTGATAACGTATCTTTTATTTCTGAGAAGCCCCAGTAAAACTGTTCTTTAGACAATCAGGCTGCTGTACTGTACTTAGAAAGGGTTCTCTTGCAACAGTCTGTTGCACATACTGTCCTTCCCTTAAGTTAAGGCATAGAGGCCATTTCCTCATTCATGGGGAGTCATGCTAATGATAAATGCTTCTCTTCCCATGACTGTTAATCCTCAGTGCAACTGTCTTAGCTGATGGTTAACTTAATGAAATGTTAAATGATAGCAACTTATCATAACCAACTTAGATACCTGATGTGCTTAGCTTCTTGATGGGCTAGAAACTACGGTATTCTGTTCTATCTTTAATTAACCTAGGTCAGTTGAAGACCCTTAGCTAGTTAAATTGGCAGGAAGGGTTTGCAAGGGTGCTGTATTCTGCCAGACATGTGTGTGTGTGTGTGTGTGTGTGTGTGTGTGTGTGTGTGTGTGAGGTTCTGCTGTACTGTCACAGTAACCATGGTAGCAGGTCAGGGAGTGTGCAGGTCATAGATGGCTCCTCTGACCGGACACTTCTGAAGTACATTGGTATATCTGTGTTTTTCCAGCGACAAGAATTTTCTAAAATGGATAGATGGGGTAGTTAAGACATTTCTGAAGTAGATAGGTAGGGATAGTTATGTATATGAAAAGAAAAATACTAAGGAAATAAATATTGTTGATGTCACTGGAAAAAACAGAGATATATTTTTGTGAAATACTTTCCATCCTAGTCCAAAGCTTAATTATTATACATTTACAAAAGCCAAGCCTTTTAATAGTTGGATGTGAAAACAGGGTTATCTTAAAGGTTAGAGAACTGATCAGCAACCCAATTATGTCTTTTAATGATAGGCTGCATATAAGTGAGAAAGGGAATATGATCCTGACAAAAAGCATCAGTAAGAAATGTTTTCATTTTTATGTCTCTGCCCAATGGTCCTGTTTAACAGGTAAAAAACAGAGTAAGTTTTCTAACTTATTATGCCATCATTCAGAGCCTGAAAAACAAGAGGGTTGGGCTTGAATTCTTAATACATCAGCATTGGTATAGCAGTATTGCTATTTCAGAAGCGTAGGGCATGAGGATCTTACATTTAAAAGGCTTATTATATGAGACTCAGAGGTGTCTTGTTACTACTCCTTCATGAATCCTTAGCATATTAATCAGAAAAAATAGGATGATGAGTTAGAAATACTGACTGTGGTTACAAAGGGATGTAAATCACTGGGGTTCATGCAGACGTACTTATAAAAGCAAAACAGTATGGCTAGTGCACAATAATTTCTTTAGTGTGCTACTGTGCTTTTAGGAGACTAACTATTCTTACATTGATTGAGACATTTGGTAAACAAATAACATCAGGACACTACTTTCTTGATATATTAAGTGCATGTGATCATCAACCCCTTTCTTCCCATTTTCTACATGAGGCCAGGGTGTGGTATCAACTGTTACCATGCGTCTCAGTTCAGTGCCTGAAGTATTTAGACCTGTTAGTTTAGCTCCCATTGTAAGTGTTTGGAAAGATGTGCGCAATGACTGCTAATAAGGGGCATCATGTATGGGATTCACACAAAAATAAAGCACAACATGGCTTTATTAGGGGACATTCAACCTTAACAACATTTCTTATATATATTTTATGAAAAGATATCTTCCCTGATTAACCAGAAGAACCAATGTGTAGTGGTTTACTTATTAAAGCATTTGATATCTTGCTTCATAATCAGATCATAGAGTGTTTGCTTCAGAATGGTGTTGTTTATTATACTGTGAGTTGGACTGATAGTTGGCTGAAACAAAGGAAACAATGCATCTCATTCTATAGCATGAGGTCAGTATGGCAAAACATAACCACTGGAGAACCACAGGGCTCAAAGTTGGGGCCTATATTTTTTTATTATGGTCCTCACAGCCATGGCAACTAGATTTAATTTCTAGACCTCCAAGTATGCTGATGATGGCAAAAGCAGAACTGTAGTAAATGACATTTCAGATACTGAGAGCTTGAATAGATACTAGAAAGACATTAAAGACTGAGTTACCCCAATGGGTTTAATGTGAATACATTTAAAGTTATTACATATGGAGTACTTGGGAATACTGGCATACAGATGGGTCATCACATCCTCATATTAAGGATCTTGGTGTCATAGATGGATCTGGTCTAATTATGAAACAACACATAGGTTCATAGGTAGGTACTAGGCTATCGGCCCAAGGGTCTACGTAAGCCTAGCCAACAAGGTTCCATGGCTAACGCCAAACAAGAAAGTTATTTTCCTGTGCCACAGTTGAGCAGAGACACAGAAGTGATCCGCAAAGTGCATTTTCTATTTCCCATCCACTCATCAAGATTTTTCTTGAAGAGTGCTAATGAAGAACTTTGACATAGATGAGTAGTCTGTTCCAGAGTATGGGAAGTCTCTGGGACAGGAATCTATCCCTCCAGCATGTCTTGTTTATTGTGGTGACAAGGTTTAGGGCCCTAGGGTGTGTAGCTCAGAGGGATTGGGATTTCTTTAGGTGTAGCATGTCCAACAGCTCTGGTTTTGACATAGCTTTATATGTTAGGCAGAGATCATCTTGGAGTAGGCAACATGCTACGGAGTAAAGCTGGAGTTTTTTGAGATGGTCAGTGTAGGGCATTTGTTTTGAGGCCAGTAATCCTCTTTGTGAGGTACTTCTGTGGCTTTTCCAGCTGCTGCAGATGTCTTGTGAGGTACATTCCAAAAGGGGCATTGTACTCTATAATGGGTCTAATGAGTGTCGAGTAGAGGGGAACAATGACTTCTCTTTTCCTGGATGAGAACCTTTTTATGATGAGGTGTGCCACTTAGAAGGACTTCCTGACTACTGTGGCAATGTGACTATAAAAGGAGAGACTACTGTCCACCTGGGTCCCAAGGTCTCTTATCACACATTCAGTGTTAAGTAGATTGCTGCCTATGTGGTAATTCATGGGTACAGAGTTTTTACCAATGGGGATGACACTGCACTTTTTGGCGTTGAGCTTGAGGCCATGGCTCTGACACCAGGCAGCTGTCTCAGCGGGGCCCTCCTGTAGGATGTCCACATCATTTGGGGACTTGACTATGGCTTCTAGTTTGCAGTCATCTGCGAACTTCATTAGCCAGTGGCCTTCTGTGTTAGCCTGTACTTCAGAGAAGTAGATACCAAACAGGAGAGGTCCAAGGACTGAACCCTGTGGTACTCCACTTGTCACTGGTTTGAGGTCAGATTTGGAGTCTGCAACTTTTACAGTGTGTTCTGTCAGTGAGCCAGTTGGCAACCCATCTTGTGATGTAGGGATTTATACCTAGTGTAGTGAGTTTAGCTATAATTCCAGAATGGGGGATGGTGTTGAAAGCCTTGGCGAGGTCAAGATAGGCTGTGTGAACCACCTTACCCTCATCTATGGCTTTGGTGACTGCCTCAACGAAGTTGATCAGGTTCAGGAGACATGATCTGCCTTTCACAAACCTGAACTGGGTGGGATCCAGAGTTTGGAGGTTACCAATGTCTTTGTTAATGAGTTCCATGGCCTTGCAGACCAGGCTCATCAGGCTAATAGGGCGATAGTTCCCGGGATCAATGGCTCCCCCTTTGTGGAGTGGGATAACTGTTGCTGTGCGCCATTCATGGGGCACAAAGCCTGATGCGAGACTATTATTGAACATGGTGCTTAGGTGGGGAGCCAGTTTGTTCTGAAGTTCGTGTAAAACGCAGCCTGGGATGTTGTCCGGTCCCATGGATGCTGTGTTTTTGGCTTTAGAGAGTGCAGCTTTTACCTGCATGGTTATCATTATAGGGACTCTGCATTCTTCCTGTATAGATATGGGCCCTTTAGGGGGGTGAGTGGTGGTAAGTTAGCACTGAACCTATATGCTAGTATGTTGGCAATATCAGTAGGTTCTGTAATTGCCAGAATTCTGTAATTGCCAGACATTACTTAGATAAAGACAAGAGGCATGCAATACATGAGGGTGATACTGACAAATGTAGAATTCAGACACTTGGATTTAGTACAAACATTGTACATTTCAGCTGAGCAACCCATAATAGAGTATAACATTTTTTTTGTTACTTGTCCCTTGCAGATATTGTCATGTTAGAATCAATTCAGAGGAACTACACAAAAAGGTGCGCAGTATAGCTGTTATGTACATATAATCTGGCAAGACATTTCTGAAGTGGATGGGTAAGGGGTAGTTATGTACATATATTCTGACAAGAAGTTTCTGAAGTGCACAGGTATACTTGTAGTCTGAAAGGGCATTCTGAACTGCATAAGTGGAGGTGGTAATGAATGTGTAGCCTGAGATGGCATTTCTGGAGTGGAGTGGGAGGGGAGTGATTATGTACTTGTAGTTTGACAGGGTATTTCTGAAGTGTATAAGTAGAGGTGGTTATGTACAGGTAATCTGAAATGGCATTTTTGATGCATATAAATAGAGGGAGTTATGTATGTGTTGTCAGAGCATTTCTGAAGTGAATTGGTAGGGGTGGTTATGAATGTGTACTTTGAGATGGCATTTCTGAAGTGTATAGCTAGGGGAAGTTATATCTGGATATGCTGAGACTGCATAGCTGAAGTGCATAAGTAGAGGTAGTTATGTACGGTTAATGTAAGACTGCAGTTGTGAAGTTGATACCATGGTGGGGTGGGGGGGTATGCACATGTACTCTCACAGGGCATTTCTGAAATGGATAAGTAGTGGTATAGTGGTATAGCTACTGGCTGCAAATAAAAAGGTTCATGTTTTCCTAGCTATCTGTATTTATTTCAGATGTTTAGGAAATACAGAATGTAAAGGTAGTAACAGTGAGTCTTCTGAAGTTTTATAGAGGAATGGTGGGTGAACAGGTGTGGTTCAAGAAAAAAAGCATATTGCAATGACTAAATTAGTGTGCAAGCCTAAGAGTGTCAGGCAATAGAATGCATGATAAAGTATGAGATGGTACTAAGGTTAGGTGAAGAATAGGATATCATGAACATACAGGATGATGTCACAGTACTGAGAAGAAGGATGCAAACACTTAGTTTCTATATGTATTATGGAGCAGAATGTGAAACAGTGGGGGAGAGTTATGAGGGAGGCATGGAAGGGGACTGAGGGAATGTACTCAGGCTCAAAGTTTAGGCACAAGATCATTATGATGGGGACAGGCATTGGTACCTTTCCTTAGCAATACTTGCTAAAAATGTGTGCATTAGTCATATCTCGGCCTTCTGTATTGTGTATATGTTCCTTTCCCAATACTGATCTTGCTGAATGAGAAACACATATAATGTTAAACGTTACTAATATGTAAGAGCTTTGCATGTGATTCCTTCCCTTTATTTAGCATTAGAATAAGTAAACACTAAGCATTCAATGGTGTGCAAAGAATTGACTCCACTCAGCAATCTGTGAAGAGTATGTGATTTCTTATGTGAATGAATTATGGTTTACATAAGATGATATAAGGTATCTAACATACTTTCCATCCAGTGGGTATCCTAATGCACCACTATTACATTGAGCTGTGTAATGTGGTTGTAGGCCATTGAGTAGACTAGTGTGGGACCCTTTTCAGCAACAACAGAAGACCAAAAGGCATGCAGTCGTACCAATATCAATGTGCCCATTTTGCAGTGCATAAAATGTTTTTAATATTTACTACTAAGATAACCTACATTTGATATAGAGCCTGATAAGGTAATATAAACATCAGAAATTTGAAACTGAAAGAAAAGATTATGGTTAAAAAATGGAAGAATGTATTATTAAAGAATGGTTGTAATGAAAAAGGGTTGCACAATGTCACACACAGTATATACAGATTTATGTCCTGTTTAAGTGGTAATTAATCTAAGTACTTAATATGTGAACTTAAGAAGTACAGCACATAAATCTTACAAGCATATATCTTACATATTTATATTATGATTGTATTGTTTGTACTCATTGCCCTAGTAGTACATGCATTGGGTGAGGCTTGGCTCATTTATGATTTTATGAGATAGTAGGTTCAAGGACCATTTGAGTAATTTTTGAAAATTCCCTTTCTGCATTTTGTTTTCTGTCTTATGGATAATTAACAAAACTGTAGTGCTGTTATTTATTTGCTTGATATTTCTTGTCACTGTCTAGATCCTGTTCAGCTGGTTTCATAGCAGGGGGTTGTCTGCCTTCTTTTGAAGCCAGCCTATCCAAGGTGTGAGCACAGCTTTTTGTGTTATTTGATTCCCTGAGGATTTTAAGTTTTCCTTTATACTACTGCGTCAGTATCTTAGCTGTTCTATCCGTGTTCTAGTCAGGTAGCATAGTCTGGATAGAGGCCTGCTGTTATCCAGGCCTGGTTGTTTTGTTTGTTGGGTTTCCTGTGTTTCTGGCAGCTAGCTTCACTGTATAAGTTATTAACTGGAATTTTCTCTATTTGTTAAACATCTGTTTGTTCTGATTTCCTGCCAATGAGTGCATCATATAACTGATTTGTTTGCAGTTAAAATCATTATCTAGAGTCTACTTGCTCTTTTATCTGTTTAAAACTTTCATTTAGTGGCTCACTGCTGTTTTTCTGCTGTGATAAACATTTCTGTTGTGTCTTCTGCCTAAAATAGTGTAGCAAGTAGCTGTAATAGTTTCCCACCCCCTGCCTATTGGTGTCTTGTTCTTATACTTTGTGGCTTTGCAGTTGCCCACCCCTACTGTAAATTTGATCTGAGACACTGCTCCCAGTCTAGAGTCATTAGCTCATTCTACCTAATACAGAGAGAACATTTGAGAAGGCCAACCCACTTAGTCTCTTAATCTTGAATTATCTTCTGTTCCGTCTTTCTCCCTTTCCACTTTACTAAAAAAAAAAAAAAAAAAAAAAAAAAAACTTTGCTAGACTCTCCTTGTGTTCTGTGCACTTCTCAACTGGTAAGTATATTTTTGGCACTTATTAACTGTTCATAGTTGAATAAAAAAAAAATTGAACTAACTTCAGAATACAGTTTGAATAATTGCATTTATTTAAACTGTATTTGCTTAATATTGCTACACACTCGTGTGCTAGCTTGCACTGCATTTGAATTGTTTTTAGTGCTGTCTTAGCTGCTTTTCTGTAACAAAAAAAAAAAAAAAAATTCTAAGCTTGTTTCCTGCCTTTCCTGTAACTAGTCTAGTCCAGATACAGATTTGCTGTATCCAGGACTGTTTGTAAGCTTCTGAGCCCCCCAAGCCTTTCTGTGTTGGGAGGGAAGCCTTCTAGCATATCAGTGGGAGTGGTAAGCACTAGTTAGCCTATCTACCACAAGAGGAGTGGTTTCTGGCCCACAAATTGTAGTTTATTGGTCGTTTGGGCAGTTTTTCCATCTCTTTCAACTTTCTGGTTTAAATGCCCACATTTGGACTTGTTTCCCACCTTTCCTGTAACTAGTCTGGTCCAGATACAAATTTGCTGTATCCAGGATTGTTTGTAAGCTTCTGAGCATTGCCATAGTCTGCTCTCCAAATTTTCCCTTAGATCTGCTAGTTCTCTCCTCTCCTGCACTTTACTAGCTTATAAATCTAGCACTTTACCAGACTTCTTGTAGCAATTATTGTAGCACACAAGTGCTACCCGCACTAAACGTTTTACAAGGAAACAGCTCCAGTACTTATTATTAATGGCAACCCCTCCGGGCATGTCTAAAGGTCAGTTCCCTGTGCTTTCTCCTATTAACATGATGAACTTGGGCATCCTGAGGCAATGTAGCAACTGCCTCATGTACACTGACCACCCTCTCCTCTTACCTCCCAACACTCAGACTTGTGAGAGATGCACTTATATATCCAAATTGGAAGCCACACACTCTCCAGCCAAGACCGGAATAGCTGGTCAAGAGGAGAAGGTCAACACTTGCACTACACCACATGGAACACTTAGCCCTCCAGAACACACACCAGCACCGCCTTCACATAAAAACACAAACCACACATCTACCTTTGCGGAGGCTCTCAATAAAAATCTACCCAAACAGCAGAGACCTCCAAGGCAGAAATGCAGTTGACCACCACAACACAATACTAATCACGAGACACACAACTCTACTAAACCGTGTGCCACTCAGCCAAAGCCAAAACAGCATGCCCAACACACTAGTCATAGGCGACTCTATAGTCGGGCACACTGATGCCCCACTCACTAGGTTGAATAAGGAGAAAGTAACAGTCAGCGGCCTGTCAGGTGTCAGGATCCACCACATAATGCATGCATTCAGGTCCCTCAACAACAGGTAGAAATATGACTCTGTCATTGTACTTGTGGGTGTGAATGACCTGAGACGTACCTCCCTGGACTACATGAAGAGAGACATGGAGGAATTCTTGGATTATGTAGCCCAGGTGGGTATGACCCTAGCCCTGAGCAGCATCCGACCATCACCCAGAATGATGCCACAGTACAAGCAGAAAATGATTGAATTCAATAATTGGCTAAGTTTCTGGTGTCATTCTAAGTGGATCCAGTATCTGTCTGCCTGGGATGACGTGATTGACAGACCTCGATGCTTTGCCAGAGATGGCCTACATCTGTCATCCCTGGGCTTCTAGATACTGGCCAAGGCTCTTGCCACCCCTATAGTGCCTTTTTTAGGCAGTGTTCCATAGACTAAATTAGCATTGTAACAGCTACAAACAAATGCAATCTGAGGGTCATGCTGCTCAACGCTAGAAGTGTAAATCTCAAAATGCACTCGCTCGAAGCACTCCTTAAAATGAAGAACATTGACATTTGTGCTGTAACAGAGACCTGGTTCAAAGCAGCAGAAAGCACCCCTGCACTACCAGACTATAACTCATTCCACACCTTACAGACCCAGAACATGGACCGAAGCTCCAAAGGCGGTGGTGTTTCCATATTTATAAAGGATGCGCGCACCTAGAGGCTGGTAGCCCAACATAATGCATCAGAGATACTTCAGGTGCAGCTAACATTGGGTAAGACAGTGATTCAGGTCATAGCCTGGTATAGGTCCCCAACCATGTCCCAAGACTCGCACTCCACGTTCCTAAGCACCCTGGAGAATATTGGGGTCCAACCTAACGCTCTCATACTGGGTGACTTCAACTACCCCTCCATTAACTGGGAAAGCTACTCTTACCAATACACTTGCCCAACTTTTCCTGGAATTCATTACTTCCAATGCTGTGGACCAGCTCGTTCTTACCCCCCATTAGAGCTGTCAACATCCTTGATCTGGTCATTACCAACATGGGCGACCATTGCTCTACACCAGTAGCCAACTCCTCCCTGGTTAGATCCGACCACAAACTAATCACCTTAGAAATCCCCCGCCCACAAAGCTAATTTTGGGTCCTAAAAACAGAGGTGGCTAACTTCACGGCACCCATGCAAATGGAGAATAGTTGCATGATTGCTGAATCATACACCAGTGCACTGCATGAACACTCACACAAATGCATGGATCTCACCATACCCATTAGAAAAAAAAGGAAGCCAATCTGGTGGTCCCCTACCATAAACAAACTCTACAACAGGAGGAGGAAACTGATGCAGAATAAGGTGAAGTCCTATGACTGGAAAAACTCCCTTATTAGCCTCAATAAAAAGTTGAGATCCCTCATCAAATCCTCTAAAGCTAGCTATGAAAACAGAATTGCAGCAGACAGCATAGACAACCACAAGGTCTTCTGTCATTATGTAAACAATCTCCAAGGCATTACCCAGATTTGCTCTGAGCTACTGCACAATGGTACCGCCTATACCGAGCCAACAGATATTGCCAGTATACTGGCCGACAGAATCATTGCCAACTTTACAGCCCCAAAGGACCAATCACAATACCAGTAGATTGCCAGGCACCCAGTATTAATGCTGCATAGGTTAAAACAGCACTGTCCAAGGCCAATAGTAATACAGCTTCTGTGGGACCTGACAATATCCCTGGCTGTGTTCTACATGAACTACAGAGTGAACTGGCACCTCACCTGCATGCCCTGTTCAATCACAGGCTCACCTCAGGCTTTGTCCCTACTGAATGGTGCACTGCTACAGTCATCCCTCTCCACAATGGAGGAGCGACTACAGACCCTGGGAACTCTTGCCCCATTAGCTTGATGAGGCTGATATACAAAGCTATGGAATGCATCATCATGGATCTAATAAACAAGGATATAGGGAATCTTCAAACTCTGGATTCCACACAGTTTGGTTTTGTGAAGGGTAGATCATGCCTGCTCAACCTGGTCGACTTCTTTGAGTCAGTCACCAGAGCAGTAGATGAAGGCAATATGGTTCATACAGCCAACCTTGATCTGGCCAAGGCCTTTGATACCATTCCCCCCACTCAGGAATCGTAGAGGAACTCACTAAGGTAGACATCAACCTCTATATAACTAGGTGGGTTGCAAACTGGCTCACAGATAGAACCCACGGTGTGAAAGTAGCTGACTCCCAGTCAGACTGCCGAACAGTCACGAGTGGAGTCCCACAAGGTTCAGTCCTGGGTCCTCTCCTGTTTTGTATCTACTTCTCTGAAGTCCAGGCTAACACGGAGGGAATTTGGCTGACAAAGCTCATAGACCATTGCAAGTTGGGAGCTATTAACTCCCCAAGTGATGTTGACATCCTACAGAAAGATTTCACTGAGACCAACGACTGGTGTCAGAATAATGGCTTTAAGCTCAATGCCAAAAAATGTGTCGTCATCCCTTTTGGGAAAAGCTCAGTTCCCATGAATTACCACATTGATGGTAGTTCACTGAACACAGAAGGCATTGTAAGAGATCTGGGAACACATGTTGACAGCAACTTCTCTTTTAACCACCACATTGCCACTGTGGTCAGAAAGTCCTTCCATGTGGCACATCTCTTTACTAAGGGTTTTGCATCCAGGAAGAAAGAGGCTGTCTCCCTCTACTCTTCCCTCATTAGACAAACAACAAATCTGGA
The DNA here is from genome assembly GCF_019279795.1 of Protopterus annectens. Lineage (NCBI taxonomy): Eukaryota > Metazoa > Chordata > Ceratodontiformes > Protopteridae > Protopterus > Protopterus annectens. Next base: position 1,056,203,852 of record NC_056739.1, read on the forward strand.
ACAACTAATGAAAATAAATTAAACCGAACCAGAGCCACAAAATGATGACAGACCATTTAATTCAACACATCCACAGTAAGCGCTTTCATCCACTAAGGACTTCTTCAGACTGTATCAATTTTTATCATCATTTTGTGGCTCTCGTTCAGTTTAATTTATCTTCCTCATTAGGCCAGTCATCAAGTACAATGCCTCATTTGGCATGTACCTCACTAGATGACTGCAACAACTGGAGAGATTGCAAAAGTACCTCACAAAGAGGATCCTAGGCCTTAAACATTTGTCCTATATGGTCAGACTCAAAAAAACTGCAACTGTTCTCTGTCTCATATCACCTACTTAGAGGCGATCTCTGCTTGACTTAGAAAGCCATGTCTGACCCAGCTCTGTTAGAAATGCTACAGCTAATAAATCCCAATCCTTCCACACCACATGCACCAGATACCTCAACCTCATTACTGCAATCAACAGAATATGCTGGAGGGACAGGTTCATAACCCAGAGACTGCACATGCTATAGAATAGACTTTCCATACATGTCAAACAGAGCACCTCACTAGTCCTCTTTAATAGATATCTTGATGAGTGGATGGGAAATAGAAAATTCACAGTGGGGATTACTCCAGTAGCTCTACTCGACAGAGGCACTGGGAACTAAAGCAGGGTGGCACGATGCCAGGGTATGGGGGAGGCTTGTAAAGGCTCCAGGGCCATTAGCATAGTACACACCTATGAACCTAGATAGGTAGACCAAAAAGGGCCTGGTAAGGGTAAGACCATGTTGTTTGTTAAGAAGAGGAGGACAGCAGAAGGATTTTATTTCAGTTAATTTTACAAGTTTGGGAATGCACTCCACGTGCAGCAATGTGAAGGTTGAGCAACATAGTGGCACATCTTATTCTGGGAAGCCTTTATGCTTCATTTTGTGTTAGACAGTAGTGTGCTGTGGAAGGAGAAAGTGAGGTGAACAGACAGATTATATTATCAGTTGTTTGAAGAAAGGATGGGTTGGGATCTGACATGAAGGCAGCTAAAGGAAGGGTGTATTAAAACCATAGGAAATTAATCCTGCCTATTTTCCTTCCTCTTAACATTGATATGGTGTCATATTAGGAAGAAATCTGAAGTCACTTCAGAGCCTTGCTGGTATTAATTTTTGTTTGGTGCCTAAATGAGACTATAGTCAAGCTTAGAGACAAAAGTATTTATGGACTTGATTTTGGATAATAGAGAGAGAGTTTGGAGTGGTATGCAGATATGTATTGGTTTATTTCTTTATGTTCTGTTTGAGAAATACCCACTAGGACTGTGACCTATTTTTAAGGTAGGCCTGAGGGTAATCATATTGAAGAGGGGGGAATTCACTAGGACACTGGGAAAATTACTCTACTCTTTGCGTGAAAGTCATTACTAATACATTGGATCCCTGATTAGAATGGTGTCCTGGCTTGGAAGGTTATTTTTAGCTCAAAGTTGGCTTTGCTGGACTTTAATTATCCCCCCTGAGTTACTTGTCGAGACTGATGAGGGAGTTTTAGATATCTGAGACAATAAAAGAGGATGTTTTATATGGAAAATGACCATTGCAGTTCTTCATTTCCTAGGGAAGAAGCCAACATGCAGGCTATGGTTGAAAAGAGATTCTAGTGGGCCTGGCAGGTTATGTTTCAGGCTATTTAGGTGACATCCTAGGATATTAACAGGACCCACTAATGTATTGTTTTTAGCTTTGGAGAGTGCATTGAGGATCTATTCCTTAGTGATAGCTGGGGGAGAAATGGTGGAGGATATTTCCTTGGGGTTAACTGGGAGTTGATGGGGTGAAATTGGAGCTAAATTTATTGGCTAGCAAATTTGCTATATCCTCTACTTTGGTACAGGGAGTTCCATTGACTGTTAGTTCAGCACACTGGTTGGTATGCACCATTAAGGTCACTTACATAAGTGAGAAATGCCTTATGGATGGGTTATCCTTAGCTTGGAAGGTTAAATACAAACAGTAAAAATGCAGTAGAAATGAAATAACCAAGGCTTTTAGGGTAGTGTTATCAATGATGTAATTTGCAGGGGTGGTCATCCTGCAAGGGATATTAGAAGACTAAGGTCCCAGACCAAGTCAAAAATGCAAACAGTTGACTTTTGATTAAAACAAGGAAAAAATGCAGGAAATAATACACAATTCAGATTAACACTGTGAGCAATGCAGTTTGCACCAATTGAAATGGGATAATACAAAACAAAGTTTTAATTCAAGCTTTAGGAGTCTATTGGAGTGTCATATCACTTTGAGCTATTGGTGCTTAGTAGAATTAGCACTGGGAGCAGCTTCCAGAGTCTAATTTACAATAGGGGTGGGCAGTTAAAAAGCTACCAAGATTAAAAGTACAACAAGAATTGCATGGATGGATGGGAAAAAAATGAACTACAACTAACTGTAATAAAATAAGACCAAAATCAGTCATAGAAATATCCTAACTTTAAAAATAGTAAATCCAAAACTGAATGCAATAAAGCAGTAGTTATAAACTCAAAGTTCTTGAAGGGAGGGGGAGTATAAGTGAATACCTTAAAAAATTGTTTCTCAGCTCCTCCCACTAATTAGTAAAAGGAATGTTTCCCAATGAATGTAAAATGAATGTTTCCCAACTGCCAAAAACTTTGTAAGACTCCAAGAAAAAGAGTTTATAAAGTTGCCAGCCGGCCACCTATTAGTGGAACACTCCCATTTTGGATCTGATAATCTCATAGCCTACATCAGGAATCAGAGGGCACAAAAAGTCACACTTTCAATAAATCTCTGATTTGCCAAGAAAAAATTTTGAAGTTCAGAATTTCAGTTGTGATGTCACCAACCCAGACCTTCAGGGAGAGCTGTTTCCTGTTTGGTGTGGGGTGGTGAAAATTGTGCATTGATTGGCTGCAGTTTTCTTGCAGAGGTGGGGGTAACATGAGGAAGAGCCTTACAAAGCTAATAGATGCAGAGCACTAAATCATCATTGCTTTTACAGTCCTGGAGAGTCTTAAAAAATTTTTTTTAGGTCAGCCTGCAAACCAGCCAGAAAATTAGTAATGAGGTCAGCTTGTCAGCCAGTAAACCAATAAAGAGGCCAGCTTGCCAGCAACCCAGTAAGGAGGCCAGCTTGCCAGCCAAGCAGCCAAATACTGAGAAGGCCAGCTTTCCAGCCAAGCGGTAAACCAGTAAGGAGGCCAGCTAGCCAGTCAGCCAGCTATCAAGGAGACCAGATAGCCAGCCATGCAGCTATCAAGAATACCAACTAGCTACTCAGCAAGCATGTAACAAAGAGGACAGTAGGTCAGCCAGCAAAAAGACCAATATGTAGCCAGCCACCAAGGAGGCCAGTAGGGTGTTCAGCAAGCCAGCCATTAAGGTAGCCATCCAGCTAGGAGGCCAGCAAGGTAGCCAGTCAGCATGGAGGTGAGGAAGGTGATCAGCAAGTCAGCCAGGATGCCAGCAAGGTGGTCAGTAAGCCAGCCAGCCAAGAGGTAGAGAAGCTAGACAGCTAAGCAGTGTAGGTGGCAAGGATAGTGGGGACCAGCTAACCAAGAAAGACCATGGTTGTTCTGTTCTGCTCTGTAGTGGTAAGTACAGCTAGCATTTTAGTTCTGTAACTTTTAAAGGTGTAAATGTATTCTATTTACTTTGATCAATTATTTTATTATTTTTATGCAGTGTTCAGAGTTAAATGGGGTGTGTTGTACTTCGCAAATAGATTTTATAGTGTCTGTCTTGGGATGATTTACAAGAACTAGTTTTTTAAGATGAAAGTGTTTGTGTGTGCATGTATGTGTTTATTTTGGGGGGACTATGGAGGCTATGCTTAGAAGTAAATGTAGTGTTATTGGCATAACAGTAAGATCTTATAATGGCTGCTTCAAGACAGTTTGCTTTTGCAAGTGGAAATGTGTGCATTTTATTTACTAACTTATTTATTTTTGCAAATGCTGTCAGAAGGAAAAATGTAGTGCTGCACATATAGTGCTTGTAGATTTTGTTTGTGGCAGTGCTGTTGCTGGGGTACTTAATTTGTTTCTTTGTTGTGCAGTACTATAATAATGTTAATGCTTTAATTCTAATGGCTGAAATGCATTTTTTACTTGCCCTGCTTAGATGCAGTGTGTCCTCTGGGCACAAAGCTAAATCAGTAGTCGTTTTGCTTTAAAGTTAATGGTTGAAATGCATTGTTCATTAATGTTTTATGAGGCGCTTTTTACTCATTTATTTTCACTGTTTAGATGAGACTTCTAGTGCTTTTATTTTTAAAGGTGTCTTCAGAAGTAAACTGCAGTCTTTTGGAGACAGTGTTCATACGTGGCTATGCTCTCGTTGGGGTGCCTTTTTTTTCTTCATTGTGCAGGGCAAATTAACAGCATGATGAGATTAATACTTAAATAACTGAAACACATTTTTTTATTGCCCTGCTTAGATGTGGAGTGGACTGTGGGCACACAACAAGTTGATAGCTATGTTTTGTTAATGTTGTTAACTGCTAATATGCTGCATCCATTAATGATTTGTGAGGGTGCTTTTTATTTTTTTCTGTTTAAATGAGGCTTCTAATGCTGTAGGGACTTACAGCTTCTGTCAGCTGTGCCTATATTAATGTTTCTAATGGCTAAAATGTCCTTCCCAATGTTTATCTGTGGTATATACTGCATTGTTATATCCATAACCATTCTCCCTTTTTAAATGTTTGTAATGGTTAAAAGATTTTTATATTTTTCCTGTGTTTAGATTTGGGCTGATATTTTCAATAATTGTAGTTTTTGAAATGCTTTAAGTTGTGTTTTGTATGTATTGACATTGTCACATACACATTTAATTGCAAGGGCTACAACACTTTCATGTTGGTATTTAAGATAGTATATAACCTGTGTTACTGCTTGCATAGAATTGCTGTACCTGCAAGATTTTCAGTCATACCTGTATATAAGTAAAAACATGCACAGTGTTATGCCACTTGTAGTAAAAATCTGTATGTATGTGTACATATGTCCTACTTATCCCCATCCGATAGAACTAAGATGTTTGTATGCTGCTGCAGGCAAGTACTGTAAGGGAAGGGAAGGGAAGGCACTGGTAATTGGATAGGCATAGGTTTTATACATCCCAGCATACCTTGCAACTATCTCTGGTTCTCTGGAATGTCCAGGTTGTCACATGCTTTGGCACACCCTTCACCCATGACCACACCTCTGTGATGTCTTACATCGACCACACACCCCTTGTCCCACTTGGACTGCTGAAAAGATGGCAACCCTAAACCTTTGCAGTAAAACAAAATTTAAATTATAACAATTATAACAAACTATAATATAGCAAGATCAAAATCAAAACGTAATGGAAATATCTAAAACTTAAATATAGAAAATCCAAAACTGTGTGCAGTCAAACATTTGTAAACTCAGAGCTCTTGTCACTTTATGCAAAACTGGATCAATCCTGCAGTAGTTGGTTTGCTCTCTTATCTGTTTTTTGTAAGTAATTAAATACTTTAATGGTGCATGTGGGCTGAGTGCATTATGTCAGTTTATCAATGGGATAGGTTTTGCATTAACATGTATTTTCCAGATAAAATTAATTATAAACTATAAAACTTTAATATCTAACACTAGTGTCTGACTGTAATCCTCTGATTTTTCTAGAAAATTTTTAATTTTATAGGGATTGATAGGATGCAAAATATGAGGCAAAATTAGGAGCATTCTGCAAAAATCATGGACAGATGAAAGGTAATATTCAGTAACAGTGGGCAAAATCAGAGACAATTAAGTATTATGGATTTTGTGCTGCATGCGCTTATGTAACAATGAAACAGAAGCAGCCTCCACATTGCTTTCCACGTAAGAGGTAACAAAATGTATGGGGCTTTCAAGACCAGATTAACAAACAATATATAACTAATCTTAAAAATTTAAAATCAGGCACAAAATGCAAGTAAATGTCTCCTAATCTGAAAATCCTCTCGACATACACTTTTGTCTGCACCACAAAACAAGATAATGGCTTCTTTGATTTTGTCAGTTTGCACATGATCTTGAATCAGTTTATAAAAGGCTGTTTTGTAGTTCATTTTTGTTGTTAAGAGATCATTGTTAATACTATATGAATCAGCAGGTAGTTCTCTCAAAGGAATTTAGCTGCACACATTTTTCACTCATATTTCATACCCACTGAGAGTTTGGCGATGGGGGTTACTTAGGTTTTCACGCATGTTGATAGAATAGTCCTCTATCTATAATTCTTACCATTGTACTGGCTGCTACCTTTGTATTGGAAAAACAATGTCCTTAGTGTGTATGAGCAGTGATGTGGAACATTGAGTGAATATGCAGTCTGCACGTGTCCTTTGTCATAAAAAAGCAGTGAGAAATGACACTTTTGCAGTTACTTAAAAATGATTGATTACTGTGGATTCAAAGACCCTTTCCCCAAACCCTCCATGCAGAATGCTGTGCCTCCTGCATCCCAGTTATAAGTCTAACTTCAATATCCCTGCAGCTTTTGGAGAAAGGAGATTGAAGGATTCCCCCTTTGCAGTAATACTGCCAATGAGTAGATTCTTCAGCCGAGTGTCAGAAATCCCATTTCATATACTTGGGCATTAGTGCATCGTCTGTCTACAAGTCATTATGCTGTATACTGTTGTGGATATTAGAAAAAAATTACAAATTTGGACTGATTTGAAAAAATAATTCTGTGTATAAACAGTCAGTTTGCTTCTTCATTTTCTGAAGCTAACAGCAAATATTTTTTTTTCATGTGAGCACAGCTCATTGTGGCATAATTAATTTAGTATATTTTGGAGGTGAGATGAGTGATTATTGTGGTATCACTGCAGAGCCATTTGTTTATCTTTCAGGAAGCTGGACATTCCCTTATCAACATATGTTAGCAGTCTGATCACGTGAACATTAATTTTAAATAATCAACTTCCCCATAGCTTTGCAAGTCTGCATTATCTGAGTAGACATTTTGTATATGAAGATCTTGTGCATTCTTAATAGTGTAGTCTGTCAAATCCTTTATTGTTGACCCATACATAATGAATGACAGTAACAGCAGTTGCCATTGTTACTAATATGATTTGTGGAGATTTTTCCATTCATTGTGTGTGGTTAATATTGTACATCTTAGTTTGGATGGAACAAGAGTGTGGGAGTGGAGTGTTTTCCCTTCTGTTGTGCTTTTGGAATTGCAAATACAGTTTAACTAAAGCATTCCTGCAGTGAAATGTTGCAGATGTCCAATACAATTTTTTTCGGAACTCATGTTTTTGCCATTTCTTTGCAGTAGTGACATCAAGGAGTTAGTATATTATATAATGGGTGTACAGCAGGGATTACCACTTGCAAAAAAAAAATAGTTTGATTTTGGAGCTTTTCAATATAAGTAAATTTATCCTTATATTTAGTTAATGTGAATGTGTTAAGTTGCTGTTGCATTTTGTGTGTTTTAATTTCTTGCTTTGTCACAGGTGTGTGTGTGTGTGTCTGTGTAACATCCACCTAGTTTCAGCAATGCAAATAAACAGTCTTGTGGGAGAGTCTGATTTTTTTCTTTCTATTATTCTCTGTTAGGTAGAATGATAACCAGTAACATGGACAGCGCACTGATGCACGTCTGTGAATGTACTCTTCTTCAGTCTCCCACATCACACTCTATAAAGTGTGAAACCAAAAACCAAAAATACACATGCCTATCTCTGCTCATATCTTGCTGTATTGTTAGTGTAGATGTTTTGCAGAGAACTGGCTCATGTAAAAATAGACAGCTTTTCTTTCTAGCTGGGTACAATTACTTCACAAACAGAACCTTGTAAAAAGGATTGTCAGCCTTCTGAACCTCTTGCTGGTGTCATGCTAGCAGATCCGTGATGGCCATTTTGTCTCACACCCTTTATGACAAAATTACATTCTTCACGTTCATGCCCTTTGTATTTTTTTAACAGCTGACAGCATTTTACTTCATCTGTACCTTGTTCTCAACCTTAAGTTGCCTAAATGTGGGATAACCTGGCAGAAAGTGGAACAACTGCTAGCAGTTTTAACTGGGGAGCTCACAGCAGTGTTAAAATGGTTTTATCCTTACAGTATGTTTTGTTGATTAGACAACACAATTCAGTATTATTGCATGTACATGTTTAATTAGAAATCTTAATATTTAATGTGTGATAAACCCATTTATTGAAGAATGGAATTTTTTTGTTCATGAAAAATGAGGAACTCTTCATAGAAATGAGGTACAATTGAGAGTTTTGTATTTGCTTAAAATATTTACAGAAAAAATGAAAGGTGGTGATTGTGATAAACTGAGAGGCTGCCAGCCTAGTTAGATAGAATTTTGTAAATAATTATATGTCATTGTACATATTAATATGATCCACAGGCTTGCGTTACAAATGTAAGAAAACTGTTATGTGCTGAGCTTCAAAAATGTAACCACAGTGAACCCTGCTGGAAGATGGCAGAAATGTGTATAAACTCTATGCCTATGGAATATGATACAAACTAGGACATACAGAGTTACTCACAAACTCTAAGAAAATAAGCTGACAAAGAATTTTATGACTATGTGTGATCTCAAGCTAAGAGGCAGGATGTCTGGGTTAGGAGCTTCTTTTCAATTGTCTTAAGACAGAGATAATTACTAGGTTTCACATGTAAAGGGTCTTTTGTTGCTCTGTGACTTCATGGCAGCTGCAGATCACAAAGAAATAAAGTTCTGTGAGCCTGTTAACTTGAGCAGAACTGACAAGAATGGTGTAATCTGAAATGACTCAGCAGTAATGTGTATTATCAATTTAAAACTATCTCTGTGGAAAGAGAGGGAATTTTGTATTTTGTTCTGAATCTGACAACAACTCAACAGCATTTGCTTTGCTCTATAAGTAAGATTTATATCTTAGTATTTTTCTTAGAGATAGATAGGAATGTAGCAAGAGTAGTCTAGCTGTTTTCTCTATTTATGTCAGACTGTCCTACAATGTTGTTTTAATGTATTTCCTGTGATTTCTGAACTCTATTGTCACTGTGTTGAATTAATGAGTGTTGTCTTCTGATTTTATTATTTATTATTAAATGTATTTAAACCTTTTAACTGTGTCTGTTTTGTGTAGAGATATTTAAACTCCTAGAGTACTTGCATGTATTTGGTGATACTGTACAAGCCATTCCAATAGCCTTAGCCCTGGGTCACATTTACCAATTGGATAATGATAACATTGCACAGTATAATTGGACACCCTTTGGTAAGGGCCTTTAGAGTAGCTGTTAAAAGAGTAGTTGGTGGCAGTGATTACCTTATAGCCTGGGCAGAAGGGGGGCATAGCTAGTGAATCTGTGTCCTCAGGAGTGTCTGTGTGTTTGCATATAAATCAAATTTCAAAGTGTGTGTGTGTGTCAGCTACTTGGGCAGGGACATGAAGCAGTGGTTGGACAGAGAGGCTACTGGAGGTCTTGGCTTGACTACTGTGCTGAGATCTGAACCCTGTAACTGTGCCAGTGGGGAGTTTTATTGGGGACCTGGAGAGACAGGGAGAAACCAGCCCCTATCTGACTGTGATCTCTGTGTGCTCTTAAGGGAAATTGTAATTTACTGTGTATACTTTGTATATTCCCTATGTGCACATCCCTTACTGTTGTTAGTGGTGAAGATTGAGGCTCCTTGATTACTGGGCCAGTGCACGGGCATCACTTATTAATTGTTTGGCAGTGGTGGTATATCCACATCAAATATATGTGGCGCAGTGGTGCAGCAGTTAACGTTGTCGCCTCACAGGAAGAGATTCTCTGGTTCGATTCTTGGCTGGGGTGCCTTCTGTGCTGAGTTTGCATGTTCTCCCTGCATTTGCATGGGTTTCCTCCAGGTGCTCCGGTTTCCTCCCACAATCCAAAGACATTCATCTGGAGCATTTCTCCCCCGGTCTCCACTGAAAATAGGCTCTGTCCTAATTGGACTTTTCCGGTCAACAAAATAATAAATAAATAAAATATTAATTGAGTTAGCCACATCACATATAGATTGTCTTGTAGTGGATAGTGAATTTCTGTAGCTTGTGTACAGTGATCACTGAATGTGTTTTTGTACTCTAAATCAGCCATGCAGTGAACGTTCAGAGTTCAGATCACATTTGTTTTATTTCTTTTGTTAGTTTAGTTAGTCAGGGAGAGCAGGCAAGCATGTCAGCAAAGGAGTATGGCAACCTGACAAGGAACCAGTTGGCTGAGATGTGCCAGGCTAAAGGACTGTTGCATGGAAACCTGACTAAAGCAGACATGATTGCAGCTTTGGTCACAGCTGCATCAGAAAATAACAACCAGGAGGACGATCAGACTGGCTGTGGAGATGTGCAACACTCAAAATGGACAGCTCAACCTTTCTACAGAGGACTTAGAATCCATCTGGAGTTAGAGACTTGAGCTGGAGGCCAGGCGTTTGGAAATCGAAGCTGAGGAGAAGGAGAGGCAGATGCAACATGAAAAGGAGATGCTGACTCTTTACCGGAATCATGGAGGCAATGAGGAAGGGAGTAACCGGACCTCAGAAGCACAAAAGGTCAGTAAATTTCTTCCACAATTTATAGAGGGGGATAATTTGTTTCCTTCATATGTTTGAGAGGGTATGTAAACAGTATAACGTTGAGCAAAGACTCTGGGTACTGTTCCTGACCCCCTTACTCTATGGTAAAGCTGTAAATGTTCTATCCAAACTGTCTGATCATGACTTTTTTAAATTTATAATCTAAAGAATTGTTTGCTAGAATTTTTTAAACTAATACCTGAAGCTTATAGGAAAAGGTTTTGTGAGCATAGATGCAAGGCAGATGAAAATGTGTGTGAATATGTTGCTGAACTAAGCACTTATTTTCATAGGTGGATATGAGTGGATATCAGATGACCACTTTTGAAGGGCTGGCAGACCATTAGACTGTTTGGAGATGGAACAAGCCCTTAATATTTTTGCCTGAGGACATGAGGACCTGGTTAGCTGATAGACAATGCCTTACTGTAGATGAGTTGGGGAAGAAGGGAGAACTATACCTAGCAAGCAGGACATCACTGCATAGGAAAGGGGCACCCAGTGCTGCTCATGGGTCTAAGGGAACACATGGTGGGCAGCGCAGACTGCCCCAACAGAATTTGCAAGTAGCATGGGGAAGCCTCTAGTCCAGGTACATATCCCGAACCTAGGGTTAAATGTTTTAAATGCAACCAGTGGGGCCATGTAGCATATACATGTCCACGGAGGCAAGGTGGGGAACAAAAGATGGGAGAGTCAGTAACTGGGAAAGACAAAATGCCAACAGTAGGTTGTCTTGAGACAACAAGGGTACCAAACTACTACAAGAGGTTATATTCTATCTTAATGAGTGGCAAGGAGACCATTGCTAAGAGAGACACAACCTCTGACATAACCATTGTGAAGCCTGCAACAGTTACAGAGGAGCACTACCTGCCTGGGCAGTCTACTCCAGTCAGAGCTTTAGGAGGGACCCCATTCTAAATACCTTTGACTAGGGTTCAGCTTGACTGGGAGGGTGAAAAAGGAAGCCAGAAAGTAGGTGTGTTTGAGGATATCCCTGCAGATGTCCTGATAGGGAATGATTTTGATAATGCAGTACTGTGTGTTCATGCAGTTACACGCAGTCAGGCTTGGAGACAAGCATGTGGGTCTGGTAGCCTGGGGAGACCCAGACAGACCACACACTCACAGCCAGGACTGGTGAGGTGGTTACTTCAGGGAGGGAGCTATCCTGTAGCAGTGAGTCTGAAGGTGAGCCACAGCTGCTTGTGGGTACTGATGTTCCCTTGGACAGAGTGACTGCAAGGGCAGAGGTGGTAGTAGTGGCTGGTGACTTCAAATCAAAGGGGGGCTGCAGGAGACAGCTGAATGGGTGGGGCCAATGGAAAGGGCTGTGGCCAACCAGAAAGGGGTGGAGCTATGCTAAAAAATGCAATAACTGAGACTTTAATTAAATACGCTGCCCTGAGTGCCAAACCATCATTATGAGAGTCCAATCAAGACAAAATTAATTGTAGAAGGAAAAATAGTTCAGTGCATTGGCTACATGACAGCTTACTTAATATCTAGATGGAAATGAAAAGGTTGTGAGGAATGAAAAAATAAATTACTTTTTAAAAACATTACTGGAATGACAGTCAAAATCAAGTATAAAAAAAAGCAGCACTCAACTCAAACCACTTCTCCTTGCACTGCAGTTCTAATTATAATTTATATTCAGCTTTATAAAAGTACCAAGTTACATACTGAAAGCAGCAATCTCTGTGATACCCCCACTTGTAAAAATGTTTCTTATCCAAAAAAGACCTGCTGCCTGACAACTATCTACTTGTTTCATGGGGAAAACATGATCAAAATAAAAAATGAACAGCAAACAAGAAACAAGCTCAAGATAAATTGCTTAAAGGATTACAGCACAGGTTATGGACCACACATGATAGATTGGCATTCTGTTTAGTTTATGGGTAATGCAATGTACTCTAGAGCTTAAATTATCTCTTCACAAAATAGCTACAGTTAAAAAGGTTTAAAAATATTTAATAATAAATAATTAAAAACACAAGACAATTTTTACTACACAGTGCTAGTCAAGAGTTCAGCGATCACAGAGAAATACTTAAAATAATTCTGTAGTACAGTTATGACATCACAGAAAAACACTTAGAAATAGCTAGAAACTAGAAAGATCAGACTAAGAGAAAACACAAGTCTAAGATAAACGTACATATAGAGCAAGAGCAGAGTGCTGATTAGTTAGATGGTCAAGACAAAAATGCTTAGTGCTCTCTGATTCTCTCTGTTTTTAAAATCACATTCCTGGTTCACATTACATCATTCTTCACACTTCCCTGGGTTCCCAGGCTAACAGGCTACATTCTTTAGTAAGCTCACACCAGGTCAGGAAGCAAAGCCATTAAGGACATTTATGCATGCAAATTCTGGCCATTAAATCTGGCCATAAAACAATAGCAAGAATTCCTTCATCTAGACTGGCCGGAGCTGTGTTTACATTAGAGGTTCACAACAGGGTTTACTTGGTCAGTAGAGTCCACTGTTACATTTATTCCAGTTCCACCTGTCACACTATTTTTACCATTTAAGACAACAAGCCTGTGGTTTACATTAATATTTACATATGACAGAATTATCTATAAAATTCTATCTAGGTAGGCTGGCAGTCTTCACCCCCCCCCCCCGAGAAATTAATCTAGTTTTTCAAGTGACCCTTGAGGAAACTGTGCTTGAGAGGGTTAGGTCTATCTGAGTATACCTTACCCCATTCCCTGTCTTGAGAGCCCATCTGCATTGGCATTGCTTATCCCACTGAGGTGCTGCATGGACATATATGCTTGCAACCCCAGGCTCCATCTTAGCAACTTGGCATTTTGCTGGCTGGCTCTGTTTAACCATGTCAGGGGGTTGTGATCTGTCATAACAGTGAATTTCCTTCCATACAGATAAGGCTGAAGGTTCTGCAGTGCCCACACTGTGGCTAGACATTCCTTTTCTACAGCTGCATACCATTTCTCCCTGGGTTGTAGCCTATGACTGAGATAAACCATTGAGTGTTCTTCCCCCTCTGAAGAAATATGGCTAAGTACAGCCCCCACCCCATGGTTCAAAGCATCCACCTGCACAACAAATTCTTTGCTGTAATCTGGACTGGCTAACTCAGGGGGTCCTCCCAAAGCTTCTTTAAGCTTTTGGAATTCCTGCTCACATGCTAGGGTTCGCACTACCTTATCTGGCTTGTTCTTCCTTGTCAGGTCTGTGAGGGGAGCAGCTATGGTACTATAACTGGGGACAAACTTTCTGTAGGACCCTGCTGTCCCTAAAAATGCCCAAACCTGCTTTTTAGTAACAGGTGCAGGCCATGCCTGAATGGCTTCCACTTTGGCAGGTTCCAGCCTTATCTTACCACTCCCCACTCAATGTCCTAGGTAGGAGACCTCTGCCATACCCACCTGACATTTGCTCGACTTAATGGTCAACCCTGCCCTCTGTAGTCTGCCCAGCACCTCCCTGACATGCTGCAGGTGCTCTGGCCAGGAATGGCTGTAGATGGCAATATCATCTAGGTAAGCAAGGGCAAACCCTCCTGCTTCTGCTAGGATATGATCTACTAGCCTCTGGAAAGTTGCTGGGACATTCTTCATCCTAAAGGGCATCTTTGTGAACTCTTACAACCCAAAAGGCGTCACAAAGGCTGACTTCTCTCTAGCTCTGGGAGTCAAGGGCACCTGCCAGTAACCCTTGGTAGGATCAGTGGTTGCAAGATACTTAGCCCCACCCAGCTACTCTAGGGCCTCATCTGTCCTAGGCATGGGGTAAGCATCTGACTCTGTGTGACTATTTCCTGTAGTCCACACAGAACCTGGTGCTGCCATCCTTTTTGGCACCAGCACCACTGGGGAGGCCCAGGGACTGTTGGATTCTTGAATCACCCCTAGTTCCAACATCGCCTGTACCTCCTCCCTCAGAGTCTGTTTGACTCTCTCAGGCACTCTATAAGGGGCCTGCCTAATAGGCCTTTGGGGTCCTCTATCCACCTGGTGCTGCTCCAGGTGGGTGCACCCTGGTTTCCCAGTGAACATGTCCCCAAATTTCTGCAACACTGCTTGGATTTCTCGAACCTGGGTAGGAGATAGCTGCTGAGACATTGCTACCCCTTCCACTGAGGTGTCAGCCCGAGCCTCACTGATGAGATCAGTCCCCAGATCTCCCTCAGACTCCTCCTGCAATCCACTGCAAATGCTCAGCACAAGGGTCTCTCTATCATAGTAAGGTTTCATCATGTTTAACATGGTACAGTTTGTGCCCCTGCCTTCTGCCTAGCAGTTCCACCATGTAGTTAACATCACTTACCTTTCTTACCACCTTGTAGGGTCCCTCCCAAGCTGCTTGCAGCTTGTTGTGTCTGACAGTAATGAGAACCATTACCTGCTGCCCCACAGCATACTCTCTAGCTCAAACATTCCTGTCATACCACACCTTTTTCTGTTGTTGGGCTTCTGCCAGGTTCTCCTGAGCCAAGCCCATGAGTTCTCTGAGCCTTATCCTGATGTTTAGGACATATGCCACAACAGACTCCTTGTGAGACTCATACTCACCTTCCCACTCATCTCAAATTAAATCTAGAGGTCCCCTCACCCTATGCCCATACAGCAACTCAAAGGGTGAAAAACATGTGGATTCCTGGGGAACCTCTCTGTAAGCAAATAGATGGGGCAAATATTTGTCCCACTCCCTCTTAAACTGATCTGCAAATGCCCATAGAATGGACTTGATTGTAGAGTTTAATCTCTCAGCAAGACCAATAGTCTGGGGATGGTGGAGTGGTCTTCATGTGTTTCACCCCACAGGACGTCTACAGACAAGCCAGCAGGTCTGACATGAAATTGGCACCTCTGTCATTCAGAAACCTACCCTGCTGAAAATTTCTAACAAAGCATTTGCCACCTTCTCTGACTCAGTGGAGGACAAAGCCACTGCCTCAGGGTATCATGTAGCATAATCCACTACCACTAGGATATACTTTTTCCCTGTAGCACTTGGGGTACTCGGAGGACCCACAATATCCATAGCTACCCTCTGAAATGGTTCCTCAATCACAGGCAAAGGCATCAGAGGAGCTCTCAGCTTGTCTCCTGCCTTGCCTACCTTTTTGCACTGCAGTATCCCTGTTACATCTCTGGAAATTCCAGGCCAATAGAAGTTCTGCATAATATGCCTCTGTACGTTTTATGCCCATATGACCTGCCAAAGCATCAGATAGTAGGCTGTAGGCACTACCAACTGCTGTACTATATCACCTTCTAGCCCTCCCTCAGGGGTCCACTCTCTGTGTAGTAACCCTTTGTCCCAGTATACAAATTCCCCATTTTCCTTGAGAATCAGATGCCTCCCTAGGTACCTGCCTCAGGCCTTGCAATGTAGGGTCTGGGAGCTGAACATGTCAACTCTCTCCTTGTAACCCTTCCCAGGTCCCCTTCCACAGGAAGTCTGGCATCCTCTGACAGTGATGCCTCACTGTCAGCTTGGGTACTACTACTCACCTCTACCTTTGCAGTTACTCTATCCAAGGGACCATCAGTACCCCCAAGCAGCTATGGTTCACATTCAATCTCATCGCTACAGAGTAGCTCCCTCCCTGAAGTACACACCTCACCAGTCCTGGCTGCAAGTATGCAGTATGTCTGGGTCTCCTGCAGGCTACCAGACCCACATGCTTGTCTCCTAGCCTGACTGTAACTGCATAAGCACATGGTACTGCCTCATCCAAATCTTTCCCTATCAGGACATCTGCAGGATGGTAGTTGGGTACCCCTGTTATCTCAAGGTAACCTACTATTGGCATTTTCTCTCTCCCACTTACTTGGCTCCCTCACCTTTTGTTTCTGACCTTGCCTCTGTGGACACCTGTATGCCACATGGCCCCACTGGTTCCATTCAAAACACTGAACCCTAGTACTTGGACATGTACCTGGACTAGTGGCTTCCCCTGCTACTAACAGATTCTGCTGGGGAAGTATGTGCTGTCCACCATGGGTTCCTTTAGACCCATGAGCAGTACTGGGGGTCCCTTTGCTGTGCAGGGCTGCCCTGTTTGCCAGGTGTAGATCTCCCTTCTTCCCCAACTCATCTGAAGTATCACATTGTCTATCAGCTAACCGGATCCTCATGTCCTCAGGCAAAGTGCTAAGGGCTTGTTCCCTCACCAAAAGATCTGCCAGCCCTTCAAAAGTGGTGACCTGACATCCACTCATCCATCTATGGAAATAAGTGCTCAGTTCAGCAACATATTCACACACACATTCATCTGCCTTGCGTCTATGCTCATGAAACTTTTTGCTGTACGTTTCAGGTGTTAGCTTAAATAGTTCTAACAAGTGATTTTTTTTTTAACAGTAGTATAATCAAAACCTGCAACGTCATACATTTTTGACAAAACAGTTACAGCTTTACCATGGAGTTAAGGGGGTCAGGAACCATACCCAGAGCCTTTGGTCAACACTATTCTGTTTGCATACCCTCTCAAACATTTGAATGAAACTCTCAAAATAATTTTATTTATTTTATTTATTTATATTTATTTACCGGGAAATTCTGACTGGATGCAGGTCCTTTTTCAGCGGATGCCCGGGGAGAAAAGCTCCACATCATGTACATGATAAATAGCGATACAAAGTTGCAGCAATAGTAAACAACATTACAGGTTGTTGGCTTTAATACAATAACAAGATATTGATTAAAAACAGTATATACAGAAAATGTTGCAAGTTAAGATAGTTTCTTGTCATTTACAGTATTAGTAACAAAATTGTCAGACAAGATGTTAAAGTATGTAAAAACAACTAGCTATTTTCCCCCTCTTTAAATTGTGTAAGAAATTTACTGACCTTTTGTGGTCCAGTTACTCCTTTCCCCATTACCTCCATGACTCTGGCAAAGAGTCAGTATTTCCCTCTCATGCCTCCTCTGCCACTCCTTTTCCTCGGCTTCTATCTCCAAACGCCTGGCCTCCAACTTTAGCTCCAGATGGATTTTTAAGTCCTCTGCAGAAAGGTTGAGCTGCCCATTCTCCGTGGGTATTATATCTCCACTGTCAGTGTGATTGTCCTCCTGGTTGCTGTTTTCTGATGCAGCTGTAACCAAGGCTGCAATCCAGTCTGCCTTAGTCAGGTTTCCATGCACCAGTCCCCTAGCCTGGCACATTTCTGCCAGCTGGCTCCTTGTCAGCTTTCCATACTCCTCTGCTGACATGCTGCCTGCTCACCCTGACTAACTAAGCTAACAAAAGAAATAAAACACTTGTGATCTGAACTCTGAGTGTTCACTGCATGGCTGATTTAGAGTACAAAACACTTTCAAAGCTCACTGTACATAAGCTGTGGATATCCCACCACTGCCAAACAATTAATATGTGATGCCCATGCCTTGGCCCAGCAATCAAGGAGCCTCAATCCTCACCATTAACTCCAGTGAGGGGAGTCTCATATAAGAGGAAAGGATAACAAATACACACAGTAAACTGCAATTTCCCTTAAGAGCATACAGAGATCACAGTCAGTCTGGGACTGGTCGCTCCCTTGCTCTTCAGGTCCCCAATAAGACTCCCCACTGGCGCAAGTGTAGGGTCCAGATTTCAACCTAGTGGGAAAGCTAAAACATCCAGCACCCTCTCTGTCTAACCAGTGCACAGTGTTCCTGCCCAAGTAGCTGACACACACACTTTAAGAGATTATACAACCACACAGCCACTCCTGGGGAAGGCTGGCACAGGTTCTCCATTTGTGCCCCTTTTTCCCCAGACTATACGGAAGTATCAGCTGCCACCACCCACTAATATTTATCAGCTACTCAAAGGCCCTTAAAAGGGTGTCCAGTTATTACTGTGCAATATCACTATCCAATTGGTAAGTGTGACTAAACAGTCAAGGCTTTTTAGAGTGACTTGGTACAGGATCACTATATACATGCAATGTACTCTAGAGCTTAAATTATCTCTATACAAAATAGGCACAGTTAAAAGGGTTTAAAAATATTTAATAAATAAAAACACAAGACAATACTTTTTACTACACAATGCTAGTCAAAAGTTCATAGATCACACAGAAATACTTAAAATAATTTTGTAGTACAGTTCTGACATCACAGAAAAACACTCTTTCTAGTTTCTAGCTATTTCTAAGAGAAAACGCAAGTCTAAGATAAACTTACATATAGAGCAGGAGCAGAGTGCTGATGAGTTGGATGGTCAAGACAAAATTGCTTAATGCTCTCTGATTCTCTCTCTTTTTAAAATCACATTCCTGGTCCTGGTTCAAATTACATCATTCTTCACACTTCCCTGGGTTCCCAGGCTAACAGGCTACATTCTTTAGTAAGCTCACACCAGGTCAGGAAGCAAAGCCATTAAGGACATTTATGCATGCAAATTCTGGCCATTAAATCTGGCCTTAAAACAATAGCAAGAATTCCTTCATCTAGACTGGCCAGTGCTGTGTTTACATCAAAGGGTCATAACAGGCTTTACTTGGTCAGTAGAGTGCACTGTTACATTTATTCCAGTTCCACCTGTAACAGTATTTTTACCATTTAAGACAACAAGCCTGTGGTTTACATTAATATTTACATATGACAGAATTATCTGTCAAATTCTATCTAGCTAGGCTGGCAGCCTTCACAACTGCAATTATTTATTAATTGTAAACCCTCCACGTTTTCTTCCAAATTTACCATTTTGCAGAGGGTTTATTAGGGGGAGAGCAACAGTTTGAGCCAAAATCGGGGACACTTGAGAGGTTTGGATATACCTAATTCTATAAATGTATTTGTGCATACCTCTCAACCTCTTAATGCAGGAAATCTGGACAAGGACAAATATATTGGGGGAACATACAAACAGTACTAAAAATTGCTCTTGTGTAAACTTATTTGACAGAACAACAGGTCTTGTTTAGCATGCGTTTTTCTGAAGAGTATGAAGTCTGAAACTCAATGCCTGCCATTATTTAGTGACTTAATTCCTAAGAGATTTGCCAGAAGAAAAGAAGTTATGTACTCATCATAACATTCCATCTGAGTAGTTCTTCATTTGTCTTCAACCTGTGGGTACCGGATCCGTATTTGATCCGAATCCGACAAATTCACTAGCATCTGCTCTGAGCTCCAAGCTCCTCCCCTTACCCATAATACATCTCCACTACCTTCTCACCCCAGATCGAGTTTGCTGACCTTTATATAGTGAGAACCCGACCTGAAGTATACTTTATGACCTAAAATTGCAGCTAGCAGCCTGATCATATGATAAGGTCAGGGGGAAGGAGGGAGGGACTGTTGAAGACAAATGAAGTAGCGCTACTCCGATTGAACATTATGGTGAGTACATAACTACTTTATCTGTAGTAGTTTACTTCATTTGGTCTTCAGCCTGTGGGACAGAGTCCCCAGCTACTAAACTTCTGGGTGGCCCTCATGGGAAGGATATTCCAGAGCACTGTAGAAGCAAAGGACGCTCTCCTTCTAGAAGTCTAATCCAATTTGTAGTGAGAAATAAAGGTACGAGATGAGTACCAAGTAAGTGCAGAACAAATATCCAGTGAGACTCTAGAACAAAAGGCCACAGAAGTAGCCATCGACGTAGTGGAATGCGCTTTCACCTGACCTGGAGGAGACGCACCTTTATCCTTATAGACCTGAAGGATGCTCAAGGAAATCCAGCTAGCAATAGTGACCTTGGAGATAGGTTTACCCAAAAAGGATTTAGAGAAGGACGCAGACAATTGATCAGATTTACGAAAGCTTTTAATCCTGTGTAAATAAAATCGTAGCTGTCTCTGTACATCCAACAAGTGGAGTTTGTATCCCAATTTGTTAGCAAAGTTTGGGAAGAAAACAGATAAATTAATGGTCAGATTGATGTTAACTTGTGATGCAACCTTAGTAAGAAAAGACGGATTGGTCCAAAGTGAAACCCTATCTTTATGGAAAATCATATATGGAACTTTAATGGACAAAGCTTGCAGTTCTGAAACCGTTTTAGCAGAGGTGATGCCTACTAGGAATGCTCTCTTCCAAGATAAAGACTTAAGATCTGTGGTTGCAGCAGGTTCGAAAGGTGGAGCGACCAAAGCTTGAAGAATCATAGTAAGGTCCCATGGAGGAACAGGATCCTTGACCGGGGGGGGGGGGCGCGCGTAACAGGAAAGTACCTTTGATAAAGGCTTTACACAGACTGGAAGAGACCAAGGAGGCAGAATTCTCACCCATGTAAAAATGAGAGATGGCAGTTAATTGAACTTTGATAGTAGAAGAGCTTGCTCCTTGTTGAAAAATATTGGCAAGGAAGTCAAGAATGGCAGAAATAGGAGCCGTGAAAGGATCTAAACTCTTTTGATAAGCCCAAAAGGAGAAACATTTCCATTTGCTGCGGTAAATCTTCCTGGTTGAAGGCTTATGAGCTGCCACCAGAATAGACCTAACTGAAGAGGATAATCCAGGAGTCCTAGCGATCATGGGAACTGGAGCAGCCAAGCCGTGAGCTTCAAACTGTCCAGGTTCCGATGAGGAACCCCCAATGGGTGTGAAATCAGATCCTGAATGGGATCCAAGATCCAAGGTGGAGCCAGAAGATGAGACCAAAGGAAGGGAAACCATACCTGGTATGGCCAAAATGGGGCAATGAGGATCACTTTGCTCCCCAGTCAATGAGCTTTCTGTAGAAACCTCTGAATAAGAGGTACTAGGGGGTAAACATACAGAAGACCGGGAGGCCAAGCATGGACTAGAGCATCTCTGGGGGACTCTCCCCCAGCAGGGGATTCAGAACAAAAAACTCACTGCACTTTGTGTTGGAGGGAGATGCGAAGAGATCGCAGCAAGGCTGACCCCACTCCAAAAATATCTGCTCCGCTACTGAATGATTCAAAGACCACTCGTAAGACATCAGTATAGTCTGACTTAACCTGTCCGCTAGAATGTTGGACCATCCCGGAATGTGCATTGCTATAAGAAAGCGACCAGTGGAGCTCGTCGAATCCCACACTCTGATGGCCTCACGACAAAGGGGGTAAGACTTGGTCCCTCCCTGTTTGTTGATGTACCAGACCACTGACATGTCTGATTGAATTGCAATGGCTCCCAGAGGAAGAGAGGCATGAAGGGCCTGCAACGCCTGAATTGCAATGGTTCCCAGAGGAAGAGAGGCATGAAGGGCCTGCAACACCTGAATTGCAATGGTTCCCAGAGGAAGAGAGGCATGAAGGGCCTGCAACACCAAAAGGACTGCCCTCATCTCTAAAACATTTATGTGCAAACTGATCTCGATAGGGGACCACAGGCCTTGGACTGTCCTTCCCAAACAATACCCCCCCCCACCGAAGTTGGGAGGCATCCGTGGTCACTGTGGCTTGGACAGGAGCTGGAACAAAAGGTCGTCCCTCCAAGATATCTGGAGAGCACATCCGCCACAGAAAGGATGACCAGCAGACTCGACTGAGGTGTATTGGATACGATAATGGAAGTTCCAACAGAGACTATTGTACCGCTAGTGTCCACTGTAGTACTTGCATATGTAACTGGGCTCACTGAAGAAGCGTTATGGTCGCTGCCATTGAACCTAAGGCCCTCAACACTGATTCTGCCGAGGGAAGATGAGAATGATAGATCAGGAGACATGCATCCTCAGGTTTTGTACTCTGTCTGTGGTCAGGAAGATTTTGCACTGTAGTATGTCTATCCTTGCCCCAATGTAGTCTATCACCTGGACATGATTTAGAAGTGAATTGGATGCATTGATTGTAATCCCCAATTGAAGGGCAAGCTTTAAGAAATAATCCCTGGTTTGAGAAAGTAGATGCCTGGTGGGAGCAGTGAGGAGCCAGTCGTCCAGGTACGGATAGACCTGAATCTCTTGAAGCCTCAGGTGAGCCGCTACTACTGCCATCACTTTGGTGAACACCCTGGGGGCTGTGGTGAGACCAAAGGGTAGGGCTAGAAATTGGTAATGATTGACTCCTAGCTGGAAGTGGAGGAACCTCCTGGAACTTCTGTGCATCTTTATGTGATGGTAGGCATCCTGGAGGTCTAACGAGCACATCCAGTCACTCTCTTGCAGGTACGGCATGATGGACTGTAGTGTAACCATCCAGAAATTTTCTTTGACAACTAACAGATTCAGGGTAGATAGCAGCTTAGAGATTTCCTGTGCTACTGCCTCCCTTTGCATGGGTGGTACTTCCAGGAGGTGTTTGGGAGGTTTGGGAGGAAACCCAAAGGGGAATAGAGTATCCTCTGGATAGGGTCTGAAGTACCCAGTGGCCTGATGTTGCCGACTACCATGCCACCAGGTGCAATAACAATCATCCCCCGACTGCCTCCAGAATAGAGCAGTCAGGCAGTCCCTCAGTGTTGCTGTCCGGGCCTGTCTGAGAAAGGTTCTTGAGACCCAAAATTCCTCGGACCCCTTCTGCCTCTGAGCTGGTGTCTATCCTGTCTCCCTCTGCCTCTGGGGGAAGAAGAGCCCTGAGTGTCCTGGGAATACTGTGATTTCTGGAACCACATCTTCTTTTGCCCCCTCTGATTCTGGGAAAAGGATCTTTGAGGGTTAGAGAAGTGGATTCCAATGGCAGACAGTATCTTCCCATTCTTCTCACTCTGGACTAAAGTCTCTTTGATGGTTTTACCAAAAAGAGTAGAGCTGTCATAAGGGGCATTGGCAAAAGACGTCTTGAAAGGTTTCAAAAACTGACATAGTCTGAGCCAGACATTGATCCTCATGGACATGCCGGACCCAGCAGCCCTAGCCGCTCCTTCAGTAGCATGTGAGAGGAGTCACATGGACATGTTGGAGACTGCTTTAAAAGTGGCCATCCTCGTGAAGAACATGTCTCTGTCCTCCTATGACCTGGACTTGAGGGGAGACTTAGCCAGTTCCTTGACCAGGTCATGCTGGAGTCTCGTGACATGGGCCAGGTAGTTCAGCATCCTGATGGAAAAGGTTGCTAAAGCATAAACCCGCTTCCCTAAGCGGTCCATCATCTGAGACTCTCAGTCAGTGGGATGAACCGAGGAACTCTCTTGGGCTAGTTCCTTTTTTTTGTGGCTGCTGCTACCACCATAGCGTCTATGGGGGAGCCCTTGTTCCATGCTGGTCTATCTGATGGTGGACTCAAAATCTTATCCAGACATTTAGGGATTGGTTCCATGCTGTCCGGCCCCTTCCAGGCCCATAAGGTGACCAGGTCTACCAGGGGATCTGCGGGAGGGGACACCCAGGAAGTAGATGGGCCTGTGCTGAAAGCCTCCAGGAACACGGATTCATCATAAGGTTTGTGGGCAGACCAATCTCCCCGCAACATAGGATTTCCATGATGTCTACAAAGGAGACATCCTTGGGAGGTGATCTTGGGAAAACCTTCCCCATCATCCAAATCCGTGTCCTTGGTGAGGGACTTGGGGGGGGGGCGGAGTCCAAGTGCCTCCTCTTACACACATGCGTGTGAGGCACATCTCCGGTGGGGCTGTCCGGGGGGAACTCGCAAGCCACTTGTTCCTCAGGGGGAACTCCTGGGGCTCCTAGAGTATGGGCTGTCCCTCTGGTAAAATGATAGGATTCATAGATAGAGCCAAGGGGTTTGGGGCGGAATCCAAGGAAATAGTCAAGGGTCTCAATCCATTGGAGGGAATCCTTTCTGCCACGTTGAACACCGAGGGAGATCAAGCCTCCTGGGGTACCAGTAAGGAAGCCGCTCTCCCTGGATCTGATGTGAGAATCAGAGCCAGGCCTGAAGTGGATGGAGATTCGATGAATGGAACTTGGCCCGACAATGCCAGTACCAGTGAAAAAGGTTTTGCTCCCTCAGATCCAACACCCAAGCTCTGGCTCCGAGAGCCATTTGGATCCAAACTGGTTGGATCTGACATGCTCCAGGTAGCTGTTGGTACTGAGGAGACAGATACAGTTGGTGTCGACCCCCTGACTAAGGCCATCCTCTGATCCGAGTACTCCAAACACGGTGGATGGATCAGAGAAGGAGAAATTGGTGTGAAAAAGGGAGGAGAGCTCCCCCCTCCAGAGGGAGAGGAGGCTGGCAAGACCCCGATCTGGATCTGAGTACGAATGAACCTCCTCCTCATTTTATCCATGTCAACGTCTGATTAGCCATGCGTGGATCTCGATGAGGCCATGGACTCCAACCTGGCAGGTCAAGAAAGCGAGGTCCTACATGGAGGATGTGTCTCCATTGGCTCCGGGAAAAATCTCGGAGATCGGAGCCAAGGGGAGTCACAGATCCTAGCCTGACTTTTGGTGGGAGTAAGAAGGAAGGTCTGGAGACCTCTTGCGTTTCTCTGGTTTGGAGTGCTTGCCTGATTTGTGCTCTCTCTCCTCCTCTCTGTCCCTTTTCCATTCCACTTCCACAGGCTTAGAAATGGGAGGTTGAGTCCCCAGCCTGAGAGGGAGGAGAAGCAAGGGCAAGAGAGGAAGGAGAGTTGGCCACAGCAGCCACTGTGACAGAAGCAGTGGATGAGGCAGCTGCCTCAGAAGTGGGTAGAAGTCCTTTTATGGGCCAACCTAGCCTTTCTGTCATTTATAGCGTGTGGGTTAAATCCTACGCAGATAGTACAATCTGTACTCCAATGGACAATGCCCAAGCACATCACACACAAGACTGTGGCCATCTGCAGGAGACAATTTGTGGCCACACAGTGCACCTTTTGAAGACAGACTTGGGGTCAGCCATGTCTCTACACAAGAAACTTCACAATAGAGAAGGAAAAGGAGAAGAAAAAAGTTACCGGTTTCCCACTCAAAAACCACTCACCGCACACTCAAGGCACACAGGACACTGAGGGGGGAGGGGAAGCAATACACACTAACTTTAAAAACTACAGGAAATTTTCTAATACACGATGCAACAGCGAGGGGAGGAGGAGAGGGAGCCTGCACTAAACACCTAACACACAAATTTTTAGAAAAAAAAATGCTTAAAAAGCAATAAACCCACTCACTAACTCAGAGCTCAGGAAATCACGATGCTTCAGGCAAGCCACGGCAAATGAGATCTGGGGGTTGGAAGGTAGTGGAGGTGTATTATGGGTAAGGGGAGGAGCTTGGAGCTCAGAGCAGATGCTAGTGAATTTGCCAGCTAGGATCAGATACAGATCTGGTACCCACAGGTTGAAGACCAAATGAAGTAAACTACTTTAGATCCACACATTTTATGAGGAACAAACCAAAGTAGAGGAACAAACCAAAAATAAGAAGTAAAAATCTATTAATTCTGCAAAAATCTGGACAGGTAAAAGGTATAGTTTGGCTGGGGGTGTCTGGGTTTGCCACCCTTCCCCCCCTTACAAAATCATGGTTGAATGCGGCCTCCCCCTTGCATCTATTCCAATGTCCCATTACTTGGCTATTTCACCCCATTTACCATAAACATTGTAATGTGCATGCTGCGTTACTTCTACAATGATTTGGATTTCATTTAAAAGTGTTATTTTACATTTTACAGCACAAACACTAATATACATCTGCTAAACAAAGCAATGCAGCCTCATAATGAAAATAGACTTAGCATTAAAACTTCTCTGCTCTTGAAACTCATATTCATTGAAACGCGCATTCAAAGAAAATACATCTGGCCAGTGGCAAAGATTAACTTTGGTCTGTTTTCAAATCATAGGCCCCTTGCACAGGAAACATACATGTGTTCTTTGATACACCTTCCTGATTGCATTAAATTATATTCCCTGTATAATACAGTCCAGTTGTTAGACGGCATTTTAAATTTATTGTTTTGAACATTTTTCCAGTAAACAATGAAACAAAATGCATGCACCAATAATGACAAAACTGCCCAGTTCAGAACATTTCCATCATAAATGTCTACTCAAAGTTCTACAGTGCACCAGTATCAGTAAATATGCATATTCTCTGCAGAAGTAAAAGTCATTTAAATAATTCCACATTAAAGAGATCTGTAGCTAATGAAGAGGTTGCTGCTGGCAAACAACTTTATATTTCATTGTTTCATCTACAAATAAAGTGCCTGTTGCCCTTGAGGAATAAATTGCCTATGTTACATTAAAAAAATGATAAGCTAGTAATTGCAATAGGGAATGGATGGCAAACTGATAACAGGTTTATCGTTTCTAGGTATCTCCACCAAAGAGGGCATTTTTGGGACTGCAGAATTCACCCCCATTTAAAAGTGTAACACAGTACAGTATCCACAATGCATCTCTATACTGTGGGAGTATAACCCACAGCCTTCTCCATCAAATGCAAGTACACTACCTGTTGTGCTATTAACAATGCAAGCAGACTCAGCATAATCAGCACTAAACTTCTTTTCAAGCTCTCAGCTCCTTTTAAAATCCACTCAACAATCAACTGTATCTCTTAACTTTAAAGCCCAAGAAATCTGGAAAAAGCCAAAATTTATTTGGGGGAGGTGGGTGGGACAAAAGCCTAAAGACTTGGGACACATTTTAAACATTACTTTTATAATCTTGGAAAGTTGCTAGTATAAAATGCTGTGTTACCACCATGCATTTCACTGCCAAGTCTTGAACCCAGGACCCTGTGCACTACAGTCAGAGCAACATACAACTATGCCACATCAGCTGTTTCTTGAAACACAATAGACAGAAACTTAAATGGCTATCATTTAGTGAATTCAGATCTCACCATAGCTCTCAACCTCTTAGCACAAAACACCTAGACAAAGCCAATAACGGGGACTACAGCTCCTAAACATATTCAGTTCTTACCATAACTCTCAAACTTTTAGCACAAAAAACCTGGACAAAGCCAATAATGGGGGAATACAGCCCCAAAAATAGGAACAAATTTCAATCTTATAAACAGAAAATTGCTGGAATAAAAGGTTTTATGTTACCATGTACTTTCTGAAGAATATGAAGTCTGAAATTCAAATGCCTGTCATTATTTAGTGAATTAAAAATCCAGAAAACCACAAATTTCCACAAGAACAAAAATATGAGGCAAAAATTTCACTAGTGGTGGTGGGTAGTGAATTCAAGCTCCCAAGGTACACAGGGTTTGAGTCTAGCCACCAGGTATATTTCCCAAGTTCTGTCTAGCCATCAGGCATATTTAACTGGGACATTTTACACACACACACACACACACACACACACACACACTAGCCACCAGGTATATTTCCTTCTCTCTAGCTACCAGGTATATTTAACTGGGGCATTTTATACACACACCCACACCCACAGCTTCAGATCTGGGGAAATGCCATGAACATGCCTGCGCAAAGGTCCAGGACCCGCGTTTGTGTTTTTTTTTATCTTCTTTTCCTTCTTGTTTACAGCTGTGGGGCTGCAGTCCTGCACTGCAGGAGCACGGGCTGCCCCTGAGTGGTGAGTAGTACTACTTAGGCTGATAGTGAGGTACTACTGTCACTGGATACCAGACTTCATGTGGAAGGGGAGCTGGGAAGGGTTACAAAGAGAGAGTTGAGACAGGCTCAGCTCTCAGACCCTACATTACAAGGGCTGAGGCAGGTAGCTAGTGAAGCACCCGATTCTCAAGGGAAGTGAGAATCTGTATGTATACTGAGACAAAGGGTTACTGTATAGAGAGTGGACTCCTGAAGGAGGGCTAGAGGGTGAGAGAATACAGCAGTTGGTAGTGCCCAGAGACTACCATCTGGCACTTCTAGCCATAACCCATAATATTCCCATGATATTCCCTTTGCAGGTCATATGGGCATAAAACGGACAAAGAGATGTATTATGCAGAACTTTTATTGGCTTGGGATTTCCAGAGATGTAACAGGGTACTGCAGGACCTATGAGCTGTGCCCAACGGTAGGCAAGGCAGGAGAAAAGATGAAAGCTCCTTTGATGTCTTTGCCTGTGATTGAGGAGCCATTGCAGATGGTAGTTATGGATATTGCGGGGCCTCTGAGTACCCCACGTTTCACAGAGATAAAGTATATCCTAGTGGTAGTAGATTATGCTACAAGATACCCTGAAGCAGTGGCTCTGTCCTCCATTGAGGTAGAAAAGATGGCAAATGCTTTCTTAGAGATTGTCAGCAGGGTAGGTTTCCCAAAAGAAGTACTGACTGAGAGGTGCCAATTTCATGTCAGAACTGCTGGCTTGTCTGTGGAAGTACTGTGGGGTGAAGCACCTAAAGACTGCCCCCTACCATCCCCAGACTAATGGTCTTGTTGAGAAATTAAACTCTGCACTTAAGTCCATGTTACAGGCATTTGCAGACCAGTTTAAGAGGGAGTGGGACAAATATTTGCCCATCTGTTGTTTGCTTACAGAGAGGTCCCCAGGAATCCACAGGGTTTTCACCCTTTGAATTGTTGTATGAACACAGAGTCAGGGGGCCTCTAGACTTAATTTGAGATGAGTGGGAGGGTGAGTGTGAATCTCACAAGGGGTCTGTTGTGGCCTATGTCCTAAACTCAGGACAAGGCTCAGGGAACTCCTAAACGTGGCCCAGAAGAACCTTGCAGAAGCCCAACAGCAGAAAAAGTCTGGTATGACAGGAATGCTTGTGCTAGAGAGTATGCTGTAGGGCAGGAGGTAATGGTTTTCATTCCTGTCCAACACAACAAGCTGCAAGCAGCTTGGGAGGGGACCCTACAAGGTGGTAAGGAAGGTCAGCGATGTTAAATACATGGTTGAACTGCTATTCAGGAGCACAAATTGTACCATGTTAACATGATGAAACCTTACCATGATAGGGAGGGCCTTGTGCTGAGTATTTGCAGTTGATTGCAGGAGGAGGGGGCATATTTAGAAAACCTGTGCCAACCTTCCCCAGGAGTGTCTGTGTGTTTGTATATAAATCAAATCTCAGTATGTGTGTGTGTGTGTGTGTCAGCTACTTGGGCAGGGACACATAGCAATTGTTGGACAGAGAGAATACTGGAGGTTTTGGCTTGACTACTCTGCTGAGATCTTAATCCTATAGCTGAGCCAGTGGGGAGTCATATTGGGGATCTGGAGAGAGAGGGATAAACCAGCTCCAGACTGACTGTGATCTCTGTGTGCTCTTAAGAGAAATTGTACTTTACTCTGTGTGTGTACTTGTTATCCTCCCAATGTGCACGTCCCTTACTGGTGTAAGTGTTGAGGATTGAGGCTCCTTGATTACTGGGCCAGTGCACGGGCTTCACAATGTTTTTGCTTCATCTTGCACAAGTAGCATGACAATGCCTCTCAGCATTTTTTCACCAACATATTTGGCACAGTATGTGCAAGTTGGCAGAATCTGTGACATATTACGAGTCTTGACACTGGATATATATATAAAACAAAGAAGATTCAAATGCCGTGTAGTTTATAATGCTTGTGGTCTTCAGAGTATCATAAAGTGTTTAGCAATTTTGCCTGAAGTAGTGTTTGAGTGTGTGTAAAATGGGGGTTGTCTTTTTTTTGTTGGCAAAAGTGTGCTCATTAAAAGTTGCTTATCAGCAGAACTGAACTAACTCACTGGCTGTGCATAAATATTGTTGTTCATGTACATGGGGTTACATGTGCACTGATAATGAGAAATTTCATCTATTCAAAATATTTATATAGGTAAATCTTTGAAGAGGTGCTTCTTTTGCTGTAGAGTGTCTTAGCACTCAACCCAGTGTACCCTGGCCTAGCACGCAGAAGTTAGTTTTTTGTTTTTGAGCTGCCCATGTTCTGTAGTCCCCCTCAAAGTGAAAATTGATCCTTTGGATGGTGCAGGTCTGGTATTTGTTGGATATTGTGTCCTGATTGGCACTTTCCCCAATAAAGATGCCGTCTCTGAGTTCTTTCCTTAATCACATTTTGGCACCTAGTGTGTCTGCCCAGGACATTTTTAAATCACTGGCCTCAATATGCAATGATTCCTATATGTTTTCTATAAAAACAGGAACACATTGAGTGACTGACCCACAATTCCTAACTGAAGACAGCCTTTTCTATTAAGCTTCCCTTATCCTATTCATTCATTCATTGTTTGCTTTCTAATACTTTGTGAGATAGGAACTTTCTTAAACATACTAGGTATATATTACATATTAAAATGACAGTTTCTAGGCCAGGATGATGATTATGCTGTTTACTATGACTTACGCGAACTGCAGTAAATCGAACAGCCGATGTACAAAATTACATTTTCCACGGGACAGGAAACCGAACCAAAAGTGGTCGATCATGTTCAGTCAAGTTGCATGGTGCACTCGACCTTTCGGCAGTCGACGTGCCTAGACTATGGAGGGAGGTTATGCTTCAGTGAGGAACAGGGAAGTAGGCCATTTCCTTATTGTAGTGCGATCTCGTTGTTGTTCTATTTAATAAGCAGGGGGTGTGGGGGCACAGCCCTCCACATAGGGGATGCAGGGGGGGCTATGCCCCCCTGCTAAATAGAGGTAAGATGAGTAACATGGGTGGAAGGCGGGAATGTCGAAAATGTCAAATACACATTTCCGTGTTTCCCATTTTCGACATTTCAGTTTTCCACTGTTTTGAAATGCAACATTATTTTACGATGTTGCAACTGTTCGACCCAACCCCTTTCGAATATACCATAGTAAACCTGATTATGCAGAGAGAGTGTTCCTGTGACTTGAGTTTTATTACCAGAGAGATGACTAGTATGTGTATGAGTTGGGGGGGGGATAAGGAAGGGATCAGCAGTGCCTGACTTGCATTTTTCAGATCAAGGGTAATTCCAAAAGGCAGATAGGGCAGTTTACCAGGAGAGTAGTTTACACCTGTGGGTACTTGCTCTTGCTGTAGACCTGGAAAAGCTTGAATGTCAACCCCATGGAGGTGAATGTCAAAGCATCACACACTTCTCCCAACTATGTAATGAAGCAGACATGATTTGTTGACCCGTCTCCATGAGTTAATTGTTAAAATAATTAATGATAATGATAGTAATAGCAAGAATAATATGTTCTCAGCCCCCCCCCCCAAAAAAAAAAACTATAAGAAAAATCCTGATAGAATTTATGTACAAAGAGTTCAGTATGGCTCACTACTGAATATCAGTACTCATAACGTCAATTGCGAACAACCTGAAAAAAAAAGAAAATGCAGGAGAAGAGGAAATCTCTAATATCGCTCTTCTCTTTTAAACTTTTTTTTTTTTGTAAGGGGCCAAGTCCCCCTGCACCCTTAACCCCCCAAACTTCATATACCAACTCCGAAATCACCATACATCAAATTAGAGGGAATTTTCAAAGAAATGGCTATCTCAGATTTTGTAAGTCCACTTTTTTGGGCATTCAGTCTCTGTATTTTGGGACTTTCTCTAGCAGGTCCTGACATTTTGAATCATTATCGTTCATCACATTGCAGTCTTAGTTTTGTCTGCAAGTACAGCAGACAGATACTTATTAGTAAACAGAACCCAAGCCCACTGAGACTGGTAAAATCCACCACCTAAACTGATCTATAAAAATCACTGAAATAGGTTCATAGGTGTGTACTAGGCTAATTGCTCTGGGGCCTTTACAAGCCTAGACATAGGATTTACCCTGGCATTGTGCCACCCGACCTTAGTTCCCAGTGCCTCTGTTGAGTAGAGCCACTGGAGTTATCCCTGGAGTGAATTTTCTATTTCCCATCCACTCATCAAGATTTCTCTTGAAGAGGGTCAGCGAGGTGCTCTGCTTGACATGTATGGGAAGTCTATTCCATAGCATGGGCAGTCTCTGGGTTATGAACATGTCCCTCCAGTGATTGTGATACTGAGGTTGTGGTCTCTGGAGTGTGTGGTGCGGAGGGACTGGGATTTCTTTAGATGTAGCATTTCTAACAGAGCTGGCTCAGACATGGCTTTGTAAGTCAAGCAGAGATCGCCTCTAAGTAGGCGATATGAGGCAAAGAATAGTTGGAGTTTTTTTGAGTCTGTCCATATAGGACAAGTGTTTAAGGCCTTAGATCCTCTTTGTGAGGTACTTTTGCGGCCTCTCCATTTGTTGCAGGTGTCTAGTGAGGTATATGCCAAATGGGGCATTGTACTTGATGATTGGCCTAATGAGGGAAGAGTAGAGGGAGACAATGATCTCTTTCTTCCTGGATGCAAAACACTTAATAATGAGATGTGCCACATAGAAGGACATTCTGACCACAGTGGCAGTGTGGTGATCAAAAGAGAGGTTGCTGTCAGCCTGTGTTCCCAAATCTCTTATAATGCCTTCTGCATTCAGTTACTACCATCAATGTGGTAATTCATGGGAACCGGGTTTTTCCCAAAGGGGATAATGACACATTTTTTTTGGTGTTGAGCTTAAGGCCATGGTTCTGACACCAGTCGTTGGTCTCAGTGAGGCCATTCTGTAGGATGTCAACATCACTTGGGGAGTTAATAATAGCTCCCTACTTGCAATCGTCTGCAAACATTGTCAGCCAGAGTCCCTTTGTGTTGGCCTGGACTTCAGAGAAGTAGATACCAAACAGGAGAGGACCCAGGACCGAACCCTGTGGGACTCAACTCGTGACTAGTCAGCAGTCTGACTTGGAGTCAGCTACTTTCACACTGTGGGTTCTATCTGTGAGCCAGTTTGTAACCCACCTAGTGATATAGGGGTTGATGCCTAGCTTAGTAAGTTTCTATGATTCCTGAGTTGAGAATGGTATCAAAGGCTTTTGCCAAATTAAGGTAGGCTGTATAAACCACCTTGCCTTCATCCACAACTCTGGTGACCGACTCAAAGAAGTCGACCAAGTTGAGCAGGCATGATCTACCCTTCACAAAACCAAACTGTGTGGAATCCAGAGTTTGGAGATTCCCTATATCCTTGTTTATTAGGTCCATGATAATGAGTTCCATAGTTTTGCATATCAGACTCGTCAGGCTAATGGGACGATAGTTCCCAGGGTCTGTAGTCCTCTCCTCCTTTGTGGAGAGGGATGACTGTAGCAGTGCACCATTTAGTAGGGACAAAGCCTGAGGTGAGGTTGTGATTGAACAGGGCACACAGATGAGATTCCAGTTCACTCTGTAGTTCATGTAGAACACAGCCAAGGATATTGTCGGGTCCCATAGAAGCTGTATTCTTGGCCTTGGACAGTGCTGTTTTAACCTGTGCAGCAGTAATACTGGGTCCCTGGCAATCTACTAGTATTATGATTGGACCTTTGGGGGGGGGGGGGCTAAAGTTGACACTGACTCTATCAGCCAGTATGCTGGCAATGTCAGCTCGGTATAGGAGGTACCATTGTGCAGTAGTTCAGAGCAAATCTGGGTATTGCCGTGGCGATTCGTTACATAAATATAGAAGGCCTTGTGGTTGTCTTTACTGTCTGATGGAATTCTGATTTCATAAGCTAGCTTTAGAGGATTTGATGAGGAATCTCAACTTTTTGTTGAGGCTGATAAGTGAGTTTTTTCCAGTCTTGGGACTTCACCTTATTCCGCATCAGTTTCCTCCTCCTGTTGTAGAGTTTGTTCATGGCAGGGGACCAACATATTGGCTTCCTTTTTTAGAGGAGAGCGTCTTGGTTCTATTGGGTATGGCGAGATTCATGGATTTCTGTATGTGTTCGTACAGTGCATTGGTGTATGATTAGGCAGTCATGCAACTATTCTCCATTTGCATGGGTGCTGTGAAGTTAGCCCCCTCTGTTTTTAGGAGCCCAAAGTTAGCTTTGGAGAAGTTTTTCATGGTGGTTACCTTTGGGGGGGTGGGAGGGATGTGGATTTCCAAAGTGATTAGTTTGTGGTCTGATCTAACCAGGGGAGGAGCTGACTACTGGCGTAGAGTAACAGTCACCCATGTTAGTAATGACCAGGTCAAGGATGTTGCTACCTCCAGTGGGTGTAAGAATGAGCTGGTCCAGGGCATTGGAATTAATGAACTCCAGGAAACTCCCTCAAACATATGAAAAAAAATGTGCCTCAACGCCTGTGCATCCATGCACTTCTTAAATATTGTAATGCAAGAGTGGTACAACAGTAAAGTAAGTGAAAACACTTGTGGACGGGTAGTGAGTTTTGTGCATAGTCAAGCAAGAGAAAAAAAATGCAGTGAAATTGCAGCCAGAGTTCAGAAAAGGAAATTAATCTTTAATTAAAAAATAAATAAGCTTATATTTCACACAAAGAAAAACCTGAAACCACTCCACCAAACATCTTTAACAAATGTTGAGTTGCACGACAGTGAAGTACAAATTCAACTGAAATAGAACTCAGATGTAAGAAATAGAGTACAATGGAAGCAGTGATAGTCTGACCAAACAAACAATATGCTCTGCAGCAAGTTGCTATTGGTGGATGATTGTATTCCTCAGCCATGGCATGCTAATGCATTTTTAGGAAATTTAGTAATTAATTGTTGGACTTCCAGATCTCTGTACAAAAACTGCAGCTGTTCATCTGTGAAGGAGTTATCTTGCTTCTTGCGCTCTCTCTTTTCAGTTATGAAGACAAATGTGTTTTTTTCCAAAAGATCATTACCTCAATATTGGCGACACTGATCTCAGTGAAAATTCTGATGTTCCTGTAGCAGTGCTCTCAAATGATGCAGAGGACTTTCTGGAAGCATCAATCCAAGCTGCTTTGCTAATGATAGCAAGCTGCCCAGGTTCATCATCCATAAAAAGGACCGTACTTATTATGGAAATGTATATTTGTATTTTGTCCCCTTTGTTAGTTGTGGTGAGTAAAGATGTGCCAAAACTGTTACACAAAGAAGGTGCTAGAATGTTCCACTCTGAATCCAGTCCAGGATGTCATTGTCTCTGTGAGGGGCAGATGGGGAAAAGTGCTTCTCCTGGGTCTTTACATCAGTAGAAAACTTATGGAGGTGTGTGTGCGCATGACTTGCAATGATCTGGTGCCCCATCCAACAGCTGGCTGTCTGACTTATAACTGTTACTGTTGGGATAGGTTATGACTCCCATACATCTCTAGAAAAGGCACAATTGGTATTAGAGAATGGATAAATGAAATAATTAATAAATTTGAGGGCAGTAGTCAATGAGGAACTAGGCTTTCAGCCTAAAGTTTGGAGTTGGCATAATGGTGAAGGTGTTTATCTTGCAAAGTGTAAGGTTTGATTCTTACATGGGATAACTGATTAGGCTTAAAATGGCCCATAAGAGCAGTTAGCCTAGTACAAACCTACAAGTTATGAACTTTAACTGAATATCCCTTGCTTATTTATAGGCAGACACCCCTTTTTCTAAGTAACCTGCTTTATTAACAGTTTCTTCAAAAATCACCACTAATTCTTTTCCCCTAACTTAACATCATTTTATAGACTTCATATGGCAGCCCATCTGTCAGTTAAACTTTGACTTTTTAGTCCTTATCCATGTTTGCCTCAGTTTAATTAGCTTCCCCACCTCCTATTGGAAATTCCCTTATCTATCTTTTCATGATGTAGCAGGCATCTATTTTAAATATCCTGTGCTGCCTTTAACATTTTTAGATCCTGTTTATCTTTTCCATCAGCTAGTTGGCCATCCTACTTAATGCTTCCTTTTATAGGTGTAAACTTTTTTCCACATACCTCTTCTTCCTGCCTTTTTTTTAAACTCATGCACTTCTCTTTTTAGTAAAAGCTTTTCATACTTTTCCCCAAGCCCATTCAGATTCATCCACCACTGCCTTTTCTTCTAACATTTAATTAATTGTTCATACATTTTGAATATTGTCTAATACTTCTATGTATTTTTGTAATCCCAACAACTTTTTAAAATCTCCCATAAAATATTTCCGTATCTGAAATTTCACTTCCTAAATTCAGAATATCAATATGCCCACATTGACACTGTATATATATCTCTTATTTTAAAATATGCTCATGCACTTTACGTAATATGTGTAAATTTTAAAATTTATCCAAATTTTATCAGTCATGTATGCATGTCAGTCTTGTTAATGTTCTTCTCTAGTTTGTCAACCATGTATGTGATGCCTATTTTTTTATATTTCTGTATTTTTTGCTATACTTTGTATTTTTATATATTTTTTGCAAATCTTCTGTACTCATTGTACTGCTATACTGCATTTTGGAGCTTTTCTCCCTGGGCATCTCCTGAAAAAGGACCTGTGACCAGTTGGACTTTCCCGATAAACAAATGTAAAATAAATAAAATAAATAATTTTGCTGCTCTGTAAATATTTCTTCCACGTATTGCTTAACCCTTATTTTTTTGTTTTTCTGGTAAACTAATGCTGTCTTTTTCCAGCTCGTTCTACCAGTTCACCTACATCTTTATAATTATTTCACCATTGACATCATATAGTGTAACTGATCCCAGTCCTACCAACATCCTTGAGTTTTCCATTGCTTAATTGAAAATATCCTTTATGGCCATCTCCATTTCCCCATAAAAGGTTATTTTTTACACCTTTTAGTAACCTTTTTTGTTTCCTTTTCCTTAAAACTTTTTGTCCTATGTCCTTGCTCCTTAACAAGCGAAGCACACCACAAGCAGTCTAGTGTAAATATAAGGTGTCACGTCACTTTCTCTTACAAATTTGCTCTCTTTTCTCTATGATACACAAGTACTAGCGTATGTTTTATCACTCAACGCTTTTCTTTAACAATATCTACCATTAATGCTCTCCCCATCCTTGTTTCATGCACCCTCCTGTCCTTTCAGTCCCGTCCCTTAAATCATGCTATAATTCTTGAACATTTCTGTTTGCTTATTGATCTCTCCATCACGCCACTCCCTCACCCTATACCTCTGACCAATTCATACCTATCCTCTCATCTTCTATTGTAAAACAGTCTTATATTAACTATAAGAACTATAAAGCTAACAACTTCCTGCTTAGAGCCAACAAGCTGTCAACATTAGTCATTTAAACACTTGTTCGTTCTCATCTGTTTTCACTGATTGCTTGCCTTCATTTTCACCTACATTCTCCTCAGTGTAGCTTGTTTTCTTCATGCTAAATCATAAAATTACTGTTTTCTTTTTAACACATCAACTCTTTTGCTTGTTCCTCTAGGTTTTGGTCCTCAGTTCTCCTAGAAACTTTGTAAGTGCCTAACATGGTTCAGATGTGCCGACTCTTTTTCACTCATTTTCATTCAAGATGTCTACTTGTAGCTCCTTTGAAGGGCCTGTAAGCTCCTTTTGTTTTTTCGCTCCTATGCCTAAGATTCATCTCACTTCTGCATTTTGTGGACATGTTTCAAAGTGAAATGTTTCACTTTCTGTCTTAAAGCCATGTTTTTACTCTCCATATCAGGCATTTGATTCCTAACAGCTTGCTTACACTTAGCAAAAGTCTGTTCAGAAGCCCCACCATTAAATCTGTATACGTTTTTTTTGACAAAATGATACATATCTTTACAAGTAATAGTTTGTATTTGTGTATTCCGCTTTCATATGACCTATCCCCCGGGCCCCCCAAAAATAATTTGACCAGAACAGGGATCTTAATTTCTTATGTGTTGGTCTACAGTATCTTAAAAACTCCCCTGTCTTGCATCAACCTGACCTGTTTGTGCCTCCACTGGGGTGAGAGCCTTTGGCTCATTCATTTCTTGGTGGAGATGAAAGGTGGATGTAGGAGTCGACCACTTTGTGATCCTGAAGACTGTTTTATCCCTCCTCCTGTCAGCTTGTGTGCTCCACAGCTGCTGCTCTCAAGAGGTGCATTTGTGCTTCCTCGCTTGTGCAACCTCCTGTATAAGAAGTTCACTGCTGAGCAGCTTGGGTGTTCTAGGCTCCTTGCTGCAAGTGTTCACCAATGCACCCCCACCCCCCGATGGACAAGCTGGCAGCAATTACTCACTCCCATCCTTTTCCACTTGGTTTTCCAGCTTTTGTGCTGCTAGTTGTACACAGATCATCTGGGGTATAGTCAAGGTTTTATTCTCATGCACCCTAGAACTGAGTATTCAAATGATTTTATTGAAAAGCAAAACAGGTGTAAAATATGAATAACAAGGGGAGAATCCTACATTTAGGAAATTAACCATTGGGTTTGGGAAACAAGGACATTGCCTTTAGATTTATGTATAAAAAAAAAAAATCACTGATACTGAACCAAATCCTTACTGAGATTTTTCAGTCCTTTGATACTTCAATCCCCGTCTTCTATAGTCTTTTCCTGTATCATATGCAACATAATCCACAATTTCTGGTACAATAATATCTTCTGGTGAAGTGTTATGTTCCTAATGGTAAATGCATACACCATGTACTGTCTTACCCAATGAATATTCCATCTGTTTAACCTTTAAAATTAAAATGTTCACCACTACATTATTCCTGATACTTTCATATTCCATATTTCATTTTATTTTCTTCTGACTTAACCAGTTTCTATAGTTTTCCCTTGCTGTTCCTCCAGGCTGGGTATATTGGGTGTTTGTTTTAATAATTTGTAAAAAAAAAAATGCAAATGCAACATGGTAAATTGCAGAACCATGTTTTCTCCTTGGCGATTTCACATTTCTTATGAAATGCATCACTTGTGTTCAGTGAATGGCACCCAGCTAGCCTTTTCATGTAGGCTAAGGAGTTTCTTCCACCTGCAGCCCTGCACTGTATTAATCTTTTTCATATAATGCATTGTATTAGCATAAGATTAGGCACTCTGACATTGCATGAGAGGCAGGTTCAGTTTCTTAAACAGTACTTTGGCTGTGGTGCCATGTATACATGTTTCTTTCATATGTAAATATGTAATGACTCTATTTTACTGCACACGATTTCATATGCTCATGTATCTGCTAAATTAAAATAACAGTCTTGATGAGCTTTAACTTGAAATACAAATAAATCCTTAAGATACTTTTTGTACTACTAATACTACTGGTACTTTTCCTATGAGTTTTGTGGTCCATGTTCTTAAAGAAGATTGTTAATCTGTGCAGAAATAAAGATAATTAGATGTGTTTCACAAAACCAACTGCTACAACCAATGCAGTAAATGCTCCGCTCCAAAACTTGTATGTAGACAATCCAATAGCAAATGGCATGGCTGAACGTGCACTATTCAGCAACAAGGAGAGTTGTGAAAGTGCTTACCATT
Source organism: Protopterus annectens (assembly GCF_019279795.1). Classification (NCBI taxonomy): domain Eukaryota; kingdom Metazoa; phylum Chordata; order Ceratodontiformes; family Protopteridae; genus Protopterus; species Protopterus annectens. Next base: position 1,056,243,385 of record NC_056739.1, read on the forward strand.
TTTATTATTTTTATAAAAAGTAAAGTAGTACGTTTTAACTGCTTTTATTGTAGTTTCCATTACTGAGTAATTATATGGGTTGTTTAACTACATGCTATAAATGATATGTTGATAATAAAGAGAGGATAAGGGTTATCTTACAGTTTATAACCACAAATGCATCCCTTCAAAATGTTGCCAAGTGACTACAGGAACCTAGAGAGTCGTTCACAGATGAACAACCCAGAGCAAGTATAAAGATGCAGTTGTTAATCACAAGTTATTTTACTGTATATTTAACAGTCATAGTGCAGAGAAATTACTCCAAGCTGTAACTCTTAGTAATAAAAAAAAATAACATTGGCAATGTTTCTTTTATGTATGCTGTACAGATGTTTCTGTAAACTTCACTCTTTTAGGGAAAACACACACACACACACAACAAACACAAAGACTAGAGTCATGTTCTGAATGCTGCTCTTCATTTATGAAGTTTTCTCTGTTTTTCAGTTTTGTAGAGTATAGCAGAGTCCTATCACATACTCAGACCCAGAGGACATAGCCAATCTACTATTTAACAAAGTTTGCTTAAACTTCACCCCTTCTCCTTGCTATTATTCTCAGATCACATGACAACATACACAACTCAACTCAAATCTCCTAAGAACAAGTTCTCAAGACACTATCTAAGGCCATGAATACTACATCTATAGGGCTACATAACATATCAAGCTGCCTACTGATCAGCCTGAAACATGACTTGTTTGATCCCCTTCAGGAACTACTCAATATCAGCCTCAAAACAGGCTTCATGTTAGATGAATGGAGGATAGCAACAGTCATTCCCTTGAACCAAAGGAGGGACTTCAACAGACTCTGGTACAGGCAGTCCCCCGGGTTAGAGACATCTGACATAAGGACAACCCATAGATAAGAACGGGCTGCCGCAATGTCGGAAATAATGTGAAAATAAATAAAAATTCTTAAAGTTGTCCAAATCTTACCTTGAAAATGAAGAATTATGTTGTACTTTCCTTTTCCCCATTTGTGAAGCTGCTCGCACGTCTTATTAGAGCAGTTACTTCCACCTTCACAGAGAACAAGAGATCCAGTTGGTTAAAAGATCGCTGTGTTGGCGATCTGATTGGTCAGGACCGCTGTCTTGTACAGTACTGAAACAGTTATTGTACTGTACAGTAGAATGGGGAAATGACATTGTGGCTCACTATGGTCTAGGTGAAGGTAGGTGGTCTGGCAGAGGTCTGAAAGTTCAGGAGAGAGAAAAACATTCCTGGGTGATGCCTGTAGTACAGAAATGTGAAGTGAAGCTTAAAAAGAGGCAAGTTTAACATATTTTTTTGTATGAAACGTTCTACTGTACTGTAGAGTATGAACATAGTTACTGTACTGTTATTACACTGTACTTACAGTATTGTTATTGCTATTACTACATTATGCAGTATTATGTTTAAGATTTTTTTTTATTTGAAAGTGTTTCTAAAGTATTTTATATGCAAAGAAAAGTAAAATAAAATACTAGACTGAGGCAAGCATTTGACAAAGTTACATTTAATAAGAACCATATGTACTTGTTTAGACTTGCATACAAATTTGACTTAAGGATAGACTGACAAATGGATCTGGTCCTTAAGCTGGGGACTGCCTGTAATTATAGACCCAGAAGCCTGACCAGTCTCATCTGTAAAGCTGTGGGAAAAGATCATTATGGCATTAGTATGCAAGGACATATGTAACCTACAGACTCTCGATCCAACACAATTTGGATTCATTATGGGCAGATCATTCTTGTTTAAACTAGTCAACTTTTCATGGAGTGCTATGGCCTTCAGGTTTAAGTTAACAATAAATGAAGGAGTTCCAAGATGGTCGCCGGCTAGACTGCACTGTATTCACTGTGCTCCTCACTGCTCTACATTTACCGGTTTTTTAATCATCTTTCTAGAGAACTTTTTCCACAGTTTTTTTCTTAGAAAGTTTGTAGAGCTTATTTACTTTAGTTTGATCTCATTTATTTTTGGAATTTCTACAAATTATTGACTAATTTACCACAACTATTTTTGGCCTCAACATTATCCTGTCACGTGCATCCAAGAAGTCTCCTCCTGTGACAAGTATCCTGATTTCACACCTTTTTCCTGGCATGGCTGGCTACTCTGACTCCATGGAAACACAGTCTACAAAGGCCAAATTTTCTTCTATGCTTTCTCCTGAAAAGGAAACTGGCTCCAAAAGACTAAGAACCACCAAACAAACTAATGAAAGCATCAAAGTAAGTACCAAAGATAAAAATGACTCTAACTTTCATCTTGAAGACTTAAAAAACTGCTTTACAACCTATTCAAAGTGCTATTCAAAGTTTTTCTGAACAATTCATTGAGTTTGGCAAAACACTCAAGCATATTAATGATAGAATGGATTCACTGGAAAGCAATAATATAGCCATAGAACTAAAAATAGATTCAGTAGAAAAAAATCTAAAGATTCACTTATTGCTGAGCTACAAACCAAAGTTCTGGATTTAGAGGCAAGAAGTCGCAGAAATAATGTAATAATTAGAGGGCTACCTGAATCTTATGATAATCAAAATATACTGTTACTAAACAAATATTTGGAGCGCTTCTTGATTGTGAACAAAAGACAGATACCCTTATTATAGAAAGGGTGCACAGAGCCCTGAGAGCCCGACAAGATACTGCTTTACCAAGGCTTATTTATACAAGATTACTAAACTTTCAGGACACTCATAATATCCTGGAGGCTGCTAAAAGCAAAAAGCACCTCATTTGGAACAAACATAAACTTACATTTTCACAGGATTTACCCCTGCAAATAAAGAAAAATAGACAGAAACTGTCACCATATTGTTCGGAGCTGATTAAGCGCAAAATTAGGTTTCGTATGAGATACCCAAATACATTATCCTTTAACTACAATGACAGAAGATACACTGCATCTAATCCACAAGAGGCTAAAGATATTTTCCTGAACTTATTTAAAACTCTCCCAGTGTCAGACACACAAAAATAATGCAGCCATATCAAGATACAGTCAGTCATAGATGTCGGACTTATACCACTCAACAAATAAACCAAATATAATTAAACCCATATTAAATTACATCAAAAGGAAAGATCTCTAAACACAGTGTAACACAGAAGAAGTTATTTATTCTTTATTTCCAATTTTTTAACCCCAGGTTTGCCTCAGAAATGGTCTTTTTATCCATCAAAGTCCATTTACAAATACAAGAATACGTGTGGAACTATTTTCTCAAGTGTTTTACAAGAACTGTGCCAGGTTGAGAAATCATCTTCTGAATGCAAATACTATGTATTGTAACAACATCCCTGGTTAGCGACTGTACTTAAAAATAGAGTTTAATATGTACTAACTTCATGAAGTTTTAGTTCTTCATGTTGTCATTAATCCTGGTGGGTTAATGGCATGCTTGGTTTGACAGAATTTTGTGCAGTTCGGAATGTCAGAGTTAAAACTTCCGTATGCAGCGATGGCATTGTTTACAATGCGGCTTCGTTTTGTGCTCCCTCAGATTCCCGCCTTCCAGTTACTAAGTTATCCTGTGAAAGTATGGCTTCTCTTCAGGATTGAGGTTGAAACACAGCGATGAGCTCTTATTCTTGATGGAGCGGAAAGTCGGGGCTGTGATATACAGCCACATGCCGTGATGTGAACGGAGGTATGGTTCTCTTTCCCTGATTCCTCGGTGGTTTGGGTTCCTGATATATGGCTTTCCTGGGGCCATATAGATTCATCTTGAGACTGAAGATTTATCTCTGCGATGGAGTCCTCGTTGTTATCAAGGTATTGGTGCTTACTTGGCTGTTTCTTGGCTTTTAGACTGAAATTCAATTTGAGAGTGCTGCGCGATGTGTTACAGACGGAGGCTTGATAAACATTCACTCGTAGATAAGGAAATCCGTGTATCTGATGCACGTCGGTTGTTCTTTTATTTTAGTGAACTTTTCACAGTTAAATACTGTTGTACAGAACTGTCCTATGAATATACAGAATGTATTCTTTTCTTTTCATGAAATGTTATACACAATCATATGCACACATGTTAATGACTTAGATTATTATATTTAAAATGTATGGAATATTTATGTTCCTACTAAACAAAATACACTGAATAACTTAATGGTTTGAAGATATTCAACTGAGCAAGGTGTGGACCCTTAGCATTTATTTTAAACAAAGCTGCATGGTCAGGTGGGGCTCACTAAAATGTTATAATGTGTAGGTTTTCTTTATATTAGCATACACCATTACTAATAAATATCACAATATCTACAAATGTTTAGGATAATTCCTGCTTAGTATTGATATAATATACATCTATACATGTGTTAATTTAAGGCATACATTATATTACTTTATAATTTTACCCCCAATTTCTTAATAATTAGTGGGGCTGGTTTAATTCTATGGCTACTGTAACATATTAAACTATATCAACTAAAGTTTTTTTTTTAGGATTGTCTAAATGTTACTCCTTTACTTTATAAAGAGTATTATGATATCTACCAGGAAGGACGGCCATACACTTATGTGAGCATATTATTAACTACACATTATTAAATGATATTTTGTAAGCTGGCATAGATTAAGCACTTTTATCATGCTCTATCCTTCCGGGCTCAACACAAAAACTGATTTTTTAAAGATGAGAAGCAATATTTTACATCTGAGTTGTAATACTTGGTATATATTTATATGTCAGTTATAGATCCTTATATTTCATGGCCAATACTATAACAGGTTAGAAAATTGTCAATATACCTGAGTTATACAAATCTTTTTGACAAGGATATGGATGTACGGAATACAGTAGACAGTTTGATTATATAAATATTGTAAGACGATTGAATCTTAAATCTACTTGTAATTAGGTTAATTTACATAGTTATCCTAGGTGAGTTAACTAGACATATATTTTAAAAATGAAGACATACACACTTTTGTAATACAAGTTTTTATAGTAAGTTTGTTTGTACAGTGGCATTTACATTTGTTATGTCATTCATTATACACAAAGGAGCGGTGGGGACTGAAGTGAATTGGGATTAAGTATGTCGGTCATCTTGTTTTTCGATAGTTTTGTATATATGTTTAGATTTGTTAAATATGTTTTAGTCCTTTTTAGGACTTCACTTAAGATATTTTTACTTTTGTTGGATATATTGGTAACCAAGATTTTACATAGTTTATGCTATGACCTTTTTATTCCTTCTTTAGTTAAGGTAGGGTGGGTAGGCACTGGGGTTGGAAGGAAGGAATATCACGATAATACACGCAAATTTATCTTGAATGTTAGTGTTACACAAAACTACATTTTTTTATAGGACCAAACTCTTTATTCCCATTTATATATCTATAATTAAAGAACATAGCCCATTCTTCTGATTTTTTTTGAAGACTAATGACAAATTTTTTAAATATTGACTCATGGAATGTAAGGGGAATCCAGAACAAAGCCAAAAAATCTTTATTATTTCATTTAATTTTTAAATCTCAAGCAGAGATATGCTTTTTACAGGAGACTCATATTCCCAGAGATGATTGGCACAAAGAATTTAACAAAAAATGGATAAAAAAAATAATAGCATCTGGTGACACCTCTAACTCGAGAGGGGCTGCAATCATAATCAAACAAAAATTTCAGGGGACCATAATTGAAGAAAAATATGACACTAATGGCAGATGGTGTTACTTTACCACCATTTTACATAACATCGACAAACCTCTTCTTATATTTAACCTATATGCACCCTGCAATCATCAACATATCTTTATTTTCCAAATATATAATATTCTTTCTTCCTTCAAAGATCATTATATCATTATCGGAGGAGATTGGAATGCCGTTATTAACCCTGAGGTTGATCGTTCCAGGAACACATCTTCTTATAATTATCAAGCATCCATAGCTTTAGAAGAGTTTATATTAGATCATAATCTTATAGACCCTATACAACTTACTAAATATACCAATAAAAAAAGATCGATTTACTTATTATTCAAAATGTTATAACTCATGGTCTAGATTAGACTTTTTTCTTATATCTGCCCCTCTTTCATATAGGGTATTAGACTTTACTGTTGAACCCAGGTTTCTTTCTGATCATTCTAGAATTTTTCTAAAAATAGATCTGAACTTAGACTCTGGATATTCATATAAACAGAATACGTGGACAATGAATAATAACTTACTTAATCATAAGGAAATTACTAATTTAATTGGGGAAATAATACAGGAAATGGAGGGAGACTCAACAGATATTCCATATGATATACAGTGGGCTGCATGCAAGGCAAGACTGAGGGGTATGCTCATCAGTAAAGCTTCCTATCTTAAAAAAATATATAAGAATAAGGAATGCCTTTTAAAACTAAAGATTCAGACTCTTGAAGATAGATATCGATTAACTTCAGATCCTTCAACCTATAAGCAAATTTTGGAATCCCAAAAAGAACTTCTTCTCTTACATCAAAATAATCTCTCCATACTTGAACAAAGGCTGCTAGCTACTTATTCTGAATGGGCTCAAGTGCCCTCAAAAATTTTAGCAAGAATTATTAAACAAAATTTCGCCAGGCCTAAAATATCACCCATACAATATAAAAAACAGATTTATAACACTGATAATGATGTAATGCAACTATTTACCTTATTATATATGGATCTTTATTCTAAAACCTCGAATTCTATGACCAATTCATATATAAACTGATTTCTAAACCCTTTAATATTCCCTACTCTAAGTGATCAACAACAAAACATTCTTTCAGCTCCATTAAGCATTCAAGAAATTTCTGACTCTATTGATAGACTCAAGCCTAGTAAATCTCCTGGGCCAGATGAATTCACACCGGAATTTTTTAAATCCTTTAAAACAATACTTGCTCCCTTTCTTCTTAAAGTTTATAATTACATTAAAATAAATGGTATAACCGATCTTTACTGGAACACCTCAAAAACTATATTTATTTTAAAAAATAACAAAAACAAATCAGATCCCTATAACTATAGACCCATCTCGCTAATCAACATGGATATTAAAATTTTATTGTCTATTCTTGCCAATAGACTTAAGAAGGTTTTACCATCAATAATTTCTCCAGACCAAGCAGGGTTTATGTCTGATAGGCATGTTTGGGACAACACTTTGACTTTAGAATCCATTATACACCTCTCCAAAAACGATAATAATCCATTATATGCACTAATCTTGGATGCATCAAAAGCATTTGATCATGTGAATTGGGATTTCCTTTTTCGAACCATGGTTTGTTTTAATATTCCTGATACATTTATAGATTTAATTAAAACTTTATATAAAGACTCCTATACCAAATTGTATATTAACGGTTTTACGTCGCTTCCTATAAAGATTACTAATGGCACAAGACAGGGATGTCCTTTATCTCCATTTCTTTTCAACTTATATATAGAACCACTAGTTCTATATATTGCACAAAACACCTTACATAGAATTCCCAGGGTCTTGAACACTAATTTGCTTCTGTCAGCATTTGCGGATGATCTGGTCTTATTCTTTCAAACACCGAATACAGATCTTAGAAAACTGGTCAATTCTATAGAGAAATTCTCACTTGCCTCAGACTATCATATTAACACCCCAAAAAACATACATTTTTCCTTTAAATCATTTGGCTCACAAACCACATCTATTCCCTGACTCTTCCTTTCGTATTACTTATGAGGTTAAATATTTGGGCATCAATGCTGAACATAACAGTCTCTCCCCATTTCAAAATAATCTAAACAGGGTTTGGGCATCAATATTGCTAGATATGCATAGATGGGAATTACTCAATTTATCACTTTTATCTAAAGCAGCAATAATTAAAATGAACATTTTACCCACATTTCTTTTCCAGTTCAACTCCTCAGATCAAATTGTTTCAAAATCCTTCTTTAGTAGAGTTAATAAAGAATTAGCCAAATTTTTGTGGTTTCCTAAATCTGTTAGGATTTCATATTCCAACTTATCAACCCCTAAAGATAAGGGTGGATTGGGCCTGCCAAATTTTTATCTTTACTACTTAATAACCGAGGCCAATAAATTGTTATCTATCTCTAAATTGAATAATTCCAATTATAATAAATATCCTACTTGGATCAGGTTTTGGCATTAACATATTGTAACCAAAAACATTAATCCCATTGCCATTCCATTTCTTTCCCTGGATATCATAAATACTCTTAAACTATCAAATTCCCTAAAGCAAAAGGTTAAATAATTTCATGAGATATTACATTTGGTCAATCTAGAAAATATTTCCTATCTATTACAGCCTCTTCATTTAAATCCCAACATTAAGTTGAATGATATACAATTTAATCTTACAAATTATCCTCTAATTAAAAATTTGAATGTATGGGATTTATTGAAATATAAAGATGATTCCTGGGCTGATCTTCGAAACATTTTAAAAGTCAACAGCAAGTATACCACAATCTTACGTCAATTAAGGGAAATAATTAATGCCAAATTCGTGCATATTAAGCCAACAAAACAAGATATAAATAACTTAGACACGATATTGAAAACCTTGCTACTCCCAGAGAAAATGTTATCAAAAGCATATAACCTACTAAACAAATTAATACAAGACTCAAAGTGTCTTTTTTCCAACTTTTGGGATAAACACAATGCTCAATTAACTATGAATCAAAAACTGGCTGCTATCAAGATTACTCTAGAGCATTCCCCCTTCAAGAAATTATTTTATACCCAATTAATGATAAATAATAATGCTTATTGCACACCTTCCAAACTTAATAAATTCAATGCTAACAAATCCCCCTCTTGCTCGTGTTGCTCCTGTCCTAATGCTGACCTTTTACATATTTTTTGGTACTGTAATCACTCACACAAACTCTGGACTTCCTTGAAAATACGTTTACAAAAAATAGGTTACCACAAATCCACCCTATCCTGGGAAACAGCAATCTTACACATACCTATGATACATCTTTCTAAAATAGACATGAGGGTGATTATATATATTTGTTCTCTTATTAAATTCTACATTTCCAAAAATTGGCTAGATCGCACTAAAATGAATTGGAATGGGTTTAGGTCTCTGGCATATAAGTATATCTCTGCACAAAAAACTTTGCTGAAAAGTCCTAAAAAAATGGCTTTCAATAATAAAGCTTTAGAGAAGGTCCTTTACATTATTAACAATGATTAATACTTGTCTTATTTTTGTCTTGTTAGAATATATGATGTATTTATTGAAATTTATCACTAGATTATACGTTTACATCTGATTAAGCTAACTGTTCCTTGGTTACCTTTTGTATATAGTGTTGCATATCCTCATTTTCATGAGTAATGTTTTATGTTTCTTTTACAACCTGTGTAATTTACCTAATTCCTATATCTAGATGTTCAAAGGTCAATGTTACTATCGATATGTCTTATTCTTTAAATTTAATATTCAATAAAGAGATTTTTGAGAAAAAAAAAGTTAACAATAAATGAATATATAAATACATTAAATGGCCTTAAACTGGATCAAGCAGTTGCTACGGTTTATGCCGTACCATCACGGATGGCTATAGCACTCAGGTTTTAGTTAAAAAAAAAAATATATATATTCTTTTGCTTGCTACAATGTAGCAAGAAATTTCTACTGTTTAGACCACACACGGACTACAGTGTTCAAATTCAACCGCAAATACAATAATGGCTTTTAAAAATTTGTATTGCTTTACAGAGAGCTCAGCTCGGCTGATAAAGCCCCCCCCAACACTTTGTGGCCAGAGCAGTTGCCCTCTTGCCCCACCTTAGCTACTACTACTTGGGGCAATGAAACATTTACAAACAGAGGCCTGAGAAATGAACCATTAAAGGCAGCCTCTGTCCATTAGAAATGAAGGTGCTATATCAGGGGTGAATTTCCAGTTCACTGTCCAGTTTTCCAAGTTACACTTGAATTGGGTTAGGGAGGAAATCTGTTTCGCATGGATGGGGAGTGTTCTCCAGGGAAGGGGTATTTTCTAAAATACATACTGGTTTCTCCAGCAGGTCTTGTTTATATCACAGGCAAGGTTTAAGTCTTTGGAATGGATAATCCTGCTGCTGTTTGCTTTGTGGATATTAAGGAGATCCGTCAGAGTGGAGTATGTAGATGCCCTGTATTTCAGGCATAAATCTCTTAACAGTCTGTAGGAGACAGAATACAGGGATAGAGCTTTAGGGCAGTGTGCAGAGGATGTGTTATTTATACCCTGTATTCTTTTAGTGAGGAACCTCTGTGGATGTTCCAGTTGTTAGATATGCCTGGTTAGGAACATGTCAAAGGGGTAATTTACTCAACAATAGATATGATGAGCACCAAATACAGTGAAACAATGACTTCCTTGGGCATAGATGACATACCTTTGTTTATAAGTTGCACAGCATAGAATGATTTCTTCACTACCATAGATCTGTGATGTTTGAAGGCTAGATTACTGTCTACGTGTCCTCTAGTCCCTGATTACTGGGTCGATTCTTGGGTTTGCCAATGTAGTAGTTACTAGACATGGATGACTTTCTGAAGGATAATATTTTTTTCTTGACATTTAGTTTTATTCCATGGCTCTGACACCAGTTTTTTGTCTGTGTTAGCCCTTCTTGGAGAACATTAGTGTCAGTAGGGGATTCTATGATTGCTCCTAATTTGTAATCCCCTACAAATTTGGTCAATCAGAGACCACTGACATTAGTTTTGACTTCAGAGGAGTAAATACCAAAAAGGAGCGGTCCAAGGACTAATCACGGAGGGACTCAACTTGTGACTGGCCTCTTTTCAGAGGTGGACTCCTAAATTCTAACTTCCTGGGTCCTGTCTTTGAGCCAGTTGGCTATCCACCAGGTGACATACGGGTTTGTACCTAACCTCTTGGGTTTGTCAACAATGCCTGAGTGAGGAATTGTGTCAAATGCCTTGGTCAGGTCAAGGTAGGCATTGTGAACCATTTTGCTCTCAACCATTGCTTTGGTGACATTCTCAAAGAAATCCACTAAGTTGAGTAGGCAAGACCTGCCTTTGACAAAATCAAATTGGGTTGGGTCTACTGTTTGGAAACTTACTATATCATTATTGATCATTTCTATGATAACTCTTTCTGTGGCTTTGCATACAAGACTAGTGAAACTTATGGGTCTGTAGTTTCAAGGGTCTGTTGATGGCCCACCTTTGTGCAGAGGGATGACTGTTGCTATTCTCCATTCATGAGGCAAAAAGCCTGTTTGGAGGCTACAGTTAAATAGCAGTTCCAGAGGCCATTATAGATCATGTTTCATGCTATTTAGAAAGCATCCTGGGATATTGTCTGGGCCCATTGATGCGGTATTCTTTGCCTTAGAGAGAGCATAAGGAACTGTTCCCTAGTGATAGCATGGGGAGTTATATTTGATGGTACTTCCGGAGGGAAGGGTAAAGTTGGATGTGAATCTGTCGGCCAGTAGGTTTGCTATATCTTCTTGATCAGTATAGGTAGCTCCATTGACAATGAGTTCTGCACACACTTGTCTATTGACTTTGAGGTTGTGGACATAGCTAAAGAATGTTTTGTGGTTGTACTTGGCCTGGGAGGCCAAATTTACCTCAAAGTTGGCTTTGATAGACTTTATTGGTCCTCTGATTTGTTTAGTTTGATAACAGTGCTTTTTATCCTGCTTATTGCTATACCTCCTAATTTTTGGCATGATTTTCTTCTTTCTGTTATACAGCCCATTGGATTTGTGATTCCATCAGGGTGGCTTATTTTTTGAGTTCTGTACTTCTTTCTGGTGGGTACAACTGCCTCTATGCAGCTATTAACATGCTTTTATATGGTTTCTGTGAACAGTTCTGCATAGGCAGCAGTGTTCTCAGGATATATGGGGGCTTGAAATTTTGCCAGGTTATCACTTAATAGCAGGAAGTTAGCCTTACAGTAGTTCCTGAATATCAGAGGGTTAGCTGAGGGTCCAGTGTTTATTTTTGCTTCAGAGAAAACCATTTTGTGGAGGCCTTACCAGGGAAGACGGGAGTGTGTGCAGCACTCTTCCAAATTAGTGAGAACCACATCCAGTATGGTTGCACTTCTGGTTAGTGTATTGACAGTCTGGTACATGGAATTTGTGTTTACAAAATCAGGAATCTCTGTGCCTGTACGTTTGGTGTTGTATAGGATTCCTAGTTAATAGTGGGTTAATTAAATTTGCCTATGAATATGATATTGGATTGGATGGTTAGTATTTCTAATGAGCTTTAAATACATGGTATGGATTTCCAGTGTCATAGAAGAGGACCTATAGCTTGCAGGGAAGTGGTATTGGATTTTGCCTATGTTGATTTGAACATGGAGCAGCTCAAGTGCATTGTGCTGTTTGACCAGCCTTGGGGTATATTTATTTTTGATGTATACCAAGACACCTCTAGTTTTAGTCCTGGTTTGTGTAGTAGGTGGTCTAAATGTGTGGAAGGCATTATAACTTTGCACTGTTTGTATGCTTCCTGCAGCTTTAGACCATGTGTCAGTGACCGCACAGACATCAGCATTCTCTAGAGTGAAGAGAGCTTTTAGGGAGTGGAGTTTTTTGTTTAGAATCCTAGCACTTGAGCAGTAACACCTTTAGGTTTTCTTGGTTCTGATTTGCTATGTCAGAAATACTTTCAGTTTGGTATTGCCTAAAAAAGGCACTATGGGGGGAAGACAGTGTTTTAGCTAATATTCTAAAGCCTAGAGGGGAGAAATATAGACCATCCCTGGAAAAGCAGTGTGGTCTGTTGAGCATCTCCCTCTATGCTGACAAATATTGCACTCCATTAGAATGACACCAGAAACTAAGCCAATTATTAAGGTCAGTCATCTTTTGTTCATACTGTGGCATCATCCGTGGACAAGGTGAAATGCTGCTCAGTGATGAGCTCATACCTGCCTGGGACACACATTCCGAGAACTCCATGATGTCTCTTCATATAGTCTAGGGAGGTATGTCTCTGGTCATTTACACCAACATGGACTATGACTGAGTCATGCTGGTACTTGGGGTCCAGCGACCTGAGTGCGTGCATAATGTGGTGGATCCTTGCCCCGATGAGCAACTGACAGTGATTTTTCTCCTTATTCAGCCTGGTGACAAGAGGGACAACAGTGAGTCTCACAATGGAGTCTGTAATTACCCAAATTTTGGATTGGGTGATGCCTTGCCTTATGGGTTTAGAAGTAGAGGCTCCATGAGACATGGCTGTATGTGTTGATGTGGTGTTGTCTTAATAGTGAATTTGGGGCTGCTGTGGGTATTTGTTATGTGTACATCATCTAGGAGGTCTTTGGGGTTTAGGAAGGTTACATTTAAGTGCCTCAGCGTATGTCTGTCTATATGTCTGCTTTGAACTGTGTGTGAAGGGTGCAGTGTGTGTACTACTGACAACCTTATTGACATTAGTACTTTTGTGTGAGAACTTTGCTTCCAGTAACATTATGTAAATACATCTCTCACTTACCATATCAGTTTGTTTGAGAATTAACTGTCAGTAAACGTGAAGCAATTTCTGTATTGCTTCAGGATGCCCATATTCACCAAGCTGGTAATGGAGATGGTGGGAAAGTTCATATCCATGGCAACCGACCCTTTTTTATTGATTAGACAGTTGGAGTGAGAATATAAAGCAATGCCACAAGTATCTGGTTTGCAACTCTGGGGACAGTTCTTGTCACTGCAAGCTAGTTGTCCTGTGTGCAATGAGGTATTGGTGAAGTTTCAGCTGTGCTTTTATAGGAAAATGACACTTAAAAGATGCCTGTGTGTATACAGGGCACTGCCAAACACTTGAAGGGATACTAATAAGTAGACCCTGAAAATTGAAGGATTAAGTATTTAGGCAGATATTCTGAAGTTAGAAACAAATCAAGCAGTACTTACTGAAAACAAAGAATTAGCTTGTCAAGAATGATGAAAAAGATGGGAGTTTTGTGAATGGCTACTGCCTGGATACTACCTGGCTATTACTAATGCTGGTTTCACCACAGCTTCACCCTTCTGGGATGCAATGCTCCTTAGCTTCTTCTCTCACCAAAAGCAAAACAGTATCACCAACCCAAACATGAGGAGCTGCCACAGCCTGTTGGCTTGTTCTAGCCTTTTACTGGTATATGCCTTGAACAGCAGGCAGTCCAATCAGGAATGTCAAGCACAAACACTCACTGTCCAACCAGAAACAGTTGAGAATCGGTGCACTCTATTTCTTCTCTCACCAGGAGCAGAATATAAGCACAGATTCCAAGCAGGCACCTATGAAGCAGTTATTAGGCTTTCTGATGATCAGCAGTCTCCAGGAAATAATGTCCCTGTAGTCCTTTTCCCACCAGGAGAAAACAGAAGCACTAATCCCAAGATGACCTCTGAGAGGCAGAATGTCAGCTCTCCAGTAACTGGTGATTTTGCAGTAGATGTTTCAGATTTTAAATGTAAGATGTAAAAAAAAAAAAAAAAAAGGGTTAATATCCTGAGCACTGCAGTGTGCACTAAGCAGGTAGATTTGAAAGAGGGATTAACATAAGCTTTAGCTGTCTAAGTGGAGAGCCACTAACTGTAAAAGAGCAAGATAGACTGGAAGCGGGTGGGCACTTTCTATTCTGGTTCTACGAAATATGGTCGGATGGCCAGTAAATAGATGAAGTGGGGTGATTTCACAAAATGATAATTTTGTGCTTACAACAGCCAATGAAAGGGGAGATTGAAAGGGATATATGACCAAATTAGCCTAAGGGCCAGGCAACTAGAAAGAAGAGTTTAAAAATACAACAGTACTAGGCTGGTAGAGTGTTAAACACACAATTTCTGTGAGACCAATAAGAGACAAAGCTGTGGTCTCTTTCCTAGTTTTAATATGCAGTTAAAAAAAGAATACAAGTATAAAACAGTGTAAAGAAACCAATTTGCAGTATACAAAATAGAAAAATGAAATAATGTAATACAAAATACAAGAAAGTAAAAGCAAACTAACCTTTCCCTCACAGCAAGTTGTGGCAGAGTCTGGTTGAGCTTTTCCAGTAAATTAATGAATTGTTAATCTTAATATAAAACAACGATATTCAAGAGAAGCAACGTACTCATAAGGTATATACATCCGTGTTCTTGGAACACAGTAGAGAGCTGTTACTTCACGTTACTCTTACCACATTCATTAAATGCATGGTATTGCATTATGCTGTATGGTTTACACCTATATAGGTTCATAGGTAGGTACTAGGCTGTTGGCCTTGGGGCCTATATAAGCCTATCCAAAAAGGTTCCCCGGCTTTCACCACCCAAGAAAATTATTTTCCTGTGCCCCTGTCAAGCAGTGCTGCAGAAGTGATCCCCCGAGGTGAATTTTCTATTTCCCATCCAGTCACCCAGATTTTTCTTTGAGGGCCAATGAGGAGCTTTGTTTGACCTGAATGGGTAGTTTGTTCCAGAGTATGGGAATAATGTATATAGATGTTGCATTGCAATATTTTAGTTGAAAACATCCATTATTGTCTCTTACCTTTGATTTAAATTGTATTAGATGTCATAAATCAGAATGCTGACTATAATAATTGTTGAACTGTGCAAATGATATTGGTCATTTTTATGCCCAAGCACCCATGCATAATTGGCGAGGTGTCAGAAGAAGGTAAACAGGATAAGAACGTGGTCCAGGATTGGTAGTTCCTTTGTGTCAAAAGGAGAAAAACAGTAATTGTGTCTCATTCATGAGACAGCTGTCCTTTATGCTAGTTAAGTATGCATTTAAGAAAGGAGTTAAAAGATGTTCATCACATTGATCAGTGCTGCAGTAGGCCTAGCTATGTGGGTTATATCCTGCCAAGGGTGTAACAGCTGGCTAGCTTCCAAAGCTACTGGGCACCTTCCATGCACCCAAACTGTCAAGCAATTTGAGCTGAGCTGACTAAAAGACAAGTCTGAGTGCAAAGCTCTTAAGTTTTACTTATACCAAATAATACGCTCCTCTGAGGATTGATGGTTGGCTTGTGCTTTCTTTTGCTAGGCAGATAACATCCCTTTGGGTTGGAAACCATCCATTTTCTTACATTTATTGTTTGTTTATTTTACATTTGTTAACCGGGATGGTCCGACTGAACGAAGTCCATTTACAGCGGAGGCCCGGGGAGAAAACCTCCACTTAATTAAGACAGACAGATAATAACATTATACATAATGTAAAACATTGTTATACTAGCAGTATTTTGTGAAAAAAGAAACAGTAAAATAAAATCTTATCAACAATATTTACATATGTACATTCTGTTTGTTGTGAAAAATACGGACAGAGATGACAACAAAGTTACTGTTTGTCAAGGGATACCATTTGTAACAACCATGTTTGCTGAGGGCCTGAAATAGGAGAGAAAAGAGAAAGGATGGAGGTAACAAAATCTAACACATGGACAGAGCCAAGAGCTTTTAAGATGAGCCTTAAGGGAGTTTTTGAATTGTGTGGTATTTGATGCAGAAGTCACAGAGGTAGGGAAATTATTCCAACTTTTTGCTATACTGTGTGAAAATAGAGCTTTACCTGCTGTGTTGGCTGACCCGCGGTGGTGATGCAGAAGTTAGAGGTAGGGAGATTATTCCAACTTTTTGCTATACTGTGTGAAAATAGAGCTTTACCTGCCGTGTTGGCTGAGGAGATGGAGAGGAGTGATTTGTTGGCAGACCGGAGTGGACGATTTGGCGTATAGTTAGTAATTGCCTTGGAGCTGGAGTTTTGTCAGGATGTTTTAGGTTGTTATATGCTATGACAAGTTGGTGATAGGTTAATAGCTGTGGGAATTCAAGCCACTGAAGTTGCCTAAGAGGTATACAATGATGGGTTCTAAAGGGGGAATTTTTAGCAAACTTGGCAATTTTGTAATAACAACACTCCAGTTTATCTAGGTCAGATTTTCTAACATAAGTCAGAATTGGTGCTGCATAATTAGTGTAGAAAGAAGGTGGGTTTGAGCTAGGGTGACCTGAGCCTTATCTGATAAAAAGTTTTTATGTCTGTATAGGGAACCCATTTTTTGTGTACCTTTTTTATAGTTTGAGAGATATGGATGTCAAAGTGGAGATTATCTATTTCGACACCAAGGAGCTTGGTGTGGAGAGGGTGAAATGACAGTTCCATTATTGGAGGAGATAGAGAAGGAGAGTGGAGAGGTTTTTGCTTTGTTTGGGGTGAATAGAAGTAGTTTTGTTTTGTTAGGATTTAAGATGAGTTGAATATTAGTTCTCCACCTTTCTACTGAGGCAAAGATTCCTGGGTGACGTGCTGTAGGGAGGTAAGAGATGAGGCTGAGCAGATTAGGGTGGAATCATCTGCATACTGGATTAGTGAGGCCTGCAGGGTAGAGGTATGCAGGTTATTGGTGAAGATAGAAAAGAGTAGTGGACCCAGTATGGAACCTTGAGGTACACCAATGGTAGTTGGGAGTAGAGGTGATAAAACTCCTTGCCACTGGACCGATTGTTGTCGGTCTGATAGATAATTTTTAAACCAAGCAATAGTGTTGGGGGTAAAGTCTAAAGAGGTTAGAGTATCTATTAGTATGGAGTGAGATACCATGTCAAATGCTTTAGAGAGGTCAAGGAATATAGCAGATACAAATCTGTTATTTCTATGCTGGTTAACCAGGTTTGTGAAGGAGAGAAGGGTGGTGGTTGTGCTGTGGTGTGGGTGGTGAGAGGAGATTGTTTGACTTTAGGAAATGCATGACCTGAGAGCGCATGCATTTCTCAAGTATCTTTGATAAAGGAGACAGAATGGCAATGGGGCAGTAGTTTGAGAAATCATAGGAATTTCCACCCTTATGAAGGGGAATAATGTAGGAGATTTTCCACAGTTGAGGGATATAGGATTCCTTTATGGAGCGGTTGATAAGGATTGAGACTGGGAAGGTTATGGAGTCTGCTGCCATTTTTAGGAAATTTGCTGGTATACCAATTGCTGCAAGTGTAGTGGGTTTAAGTTTTAAGAGGTATTTTTTTATTGTAGAGGTTGGGACAGATGAGAATGTAAAGGGAGATGTGCTGTTAGGAGTTGTTGGCATGGATGAGTAGCTATTTTTGGATAGTTGAGTAGATAGTGATATGCTGTAGGTGGATTGAACATTCTAAATTGGCCCTAGGCGTGAGTGCATGCATGTGCCTTCCATGGAAGGTTGGGCGGCAGGCTGGCAACTCGACATTGTAAAACTCCACTGCCAATCATGAGCATACAGTGATCCGCTGCGGCGATCCCTAACCGGGAAAAGCCGAAAGAAGGAAGTAGTAGTAAAGTGATGATTGAATTGGGAGGCTATATCGCTATCTGTTTTTGTGGAGGTTGAGGTGGGAGCTAGTGTGGTGGTTTTATCAGGTTTTAGTAGGGAGTTAATTGCATGCCAGAACTTTTGAGGGTTGTTGGAGTGTTTGTTTTGGATACTTAGATAATAGTTCTGTTTATCAAGCCTTGTTTGTTTATGACTTGATTCCTGAGGTGTTGATAGTTTTGTTTGGATAGACTAGTGTTGTCTTTTTTCCAGGTTTTCCATGCTTTATCTCTACATTTTAATAGGGCTCTAGTGGACTTACTAAGCCATGGAGCATCATGTAGTTTAGCTCCAGTATGGAACCTTGAGGTACACCAATGGTAGTTGGGAGTAGAGGTGATAAAACTCTTTGCCACTGGACCGATTGTTGTCGGTCTGATAGATAATTTTATTACTTTTCATTTCAAGAAACTTATTTTAAAGGTGGTAGTGTTGTGTGTTAATGGACTGTCTGGAGATTGTACTGCACTTTAAAATGGTGCACTTTTTTGTAGTTTAAAAACAGCATTAACTAACTGAAAACATATTTTCTGTGGAGTAATTGTTTATTTTTCCTTGACATGGGTGGTATAGTGTTTATATGCCTTCTTCTATGTTTTTTTCTGTAGTAAAAAAAGTAACTTTTGTGGACTGGTAGTTTTCCAGGCATTTGGCACCATTTTTCAGCTTGATCATGTAACAGACTACCAGTCTCAAGGTTGGTGCTTCTTCCAGCCATGGAAAGAAAAAGTTAAGCAAACAGCTTTTGCAATCATGGCAGGCTAGCAATTTGCCTCAGCCACAGGTGGGTAACCCTGCTGGGTCCATTTGTTGTACCTCAGAGCACTCAATGTTTACCCTGGATCCCTCATCCTGTGTGGCTGTTGAAGATCCCTCTGTGGGCAAGGAAGAGCCATTCTTGTTGGCCCTGTGATAGGAAACAGCAAAGGTTTTTCTGTTGGATCAGAATGCTGTGCCCATCCCTGAGGAGCCAACTGCTGTCATTAATAACATGGTTGGTCCCAATTTTCCTGTCAAAAAGAAACAGAAAATCAAGCATGTTATCTGCTCCTCAGAAACTGTAGCTATGTTGACTACATGCAAACTCCTCCAGACAAGGTTAAATTATTTATTAACTAAAATGACTATAAAACACATACAAATAAGCACTTTCATTTCCCTATTGGAAACCTCATCAAATAAACATACAAACATTCCTTGGTTCCTTTATTTACACCTAAAACCAATCAGAGTTACTGGAAACCGTCATGTGCTAGCCAAGTCCTCAGCATGAATTCCAATGCCAGCTCATTTTTAAAGGCAACTTACAGGGTAAACGAAGCAACAAACACTAAGGTATAAAACAAAAACAAGTATTAAATCATAAAACCAAGCTGACGTGGTCGACATTGTATTAAAATATAAGGTGTTAAAATTATACATATGATTTTATATATATATATATATATATATATATATATATATATATATATATATATATGAACCTTGTCACTTTAGTGAATGCATAAAAGTATTCTAGCAATATAAGCATTTTTACATAAGGGGATGAAGTCAAAATTAAAATTAAATGTCCACCTAGTTCTTTTATCATTTTAGTCTTAGCTAACTTTCCAATGATTTTAACCTCAACAGACAATTTATTGAAAGTTATCCATTTAAACCAGGCCAGTTATTGGAATTTAACTTAAGCTGATAATATAACTTATGGCATTCAAGTTGGAGTTGCCATGGGCCATGCCTATCTTGTGAATGGATTTGTTCATCAATACACAATTTTACAAAAACTGAACGCCATATGTCCTTCAATTCTTTATTAATTACTATCCCCAACTTCTCCTCTGGTTGATAAAAAAATATACCTGACCAGTGTATAAGACTAACAGGACTAAAAACATTTTAATTGGTTGTATCTTACTATCCATATCCATATAAAAAAGCTTCCATTTTCTCAGTTTTTGTATTGTTTTATTTAGTCTCTTCCCACATATTCTTAGCTGCCACACCAGAATAATTTTTAATCCATACTCCTAAATACTTCATTTTATCATGTCCCCGTAAATATGGATATTGGTGAACCATTTCATATGTGGGTGCATAATTTGCCTCTATTGCCTTTGGTTTAGCTTCATTAATTTTGTATCCACTGAGCTTCCTAAAGGGAATTTACAGAACTGTCAGAGTCTCTACTGGTTTCCCCAAGTTCTAGGTAAAATAAGTGTGTGTAACCTTTGGAAGTAATTTGTATTTTTCTATAGCTGTATTGAATTCCTTGCGTGTGAACACAAGCAGCCTACTGTGGACCCCACTCATCCTGCTCTCTTCAGTACACCCCCTTTCCCAAAGTGCTTGTGCCCCTTCTCTGTAGTTACTGGTTTTGTCCACGAGGTGGCAGCATTTACCTAATGCTATCAAAGTCTTCTTAATCTAAATTACTTTTTAACACTTTGTCTATGCTATTATTGTCCTACTGTCCCCACTAAACCTCTGTAAACCTCTCTGCTTTCCTCCTCCTCTCCCCTAGTAATCTAGTGCATCACTTTATCTCTATCCTTCTCTTTGGGGACATGCACCTAAACCCAGGCCCCTCTCCCTCACAAAATTCAACCTCCCCATCTCTTTATCCCCACTCACTTGGTAGATTCCTCCATTTCACAGCTCTAAATGCTCAAAGCATATATAATAAAATAAATAAATGCTCAAAGCATATATAATAAAATAAATGGTTTAGCTCTTATCTGAAAAACAGACAACAAGCTGTTCCCTGGGATAACCATATCTCATCATTGTTGCCCATTTCCATTGGAGTCCCTCAGGGCTCTATTCTTGGTCCTCTTCTTTTCTCCCTCTATATAAATGACCTTCACACAGTAATCCCTCAAGCTACCTGTATCCAATATGTTGACGATTCTACCATTATTTGCTCAGCATCTTCCTGTTCAGATCTAATCTCTCTAACTCAAAATACTTTCACCACTGTCGAAAGATGGTTTACTAGACGGTATCTACTTCTTAATGCTAAAAAAAACAAAATACTTCTCTTCTCCCCAACCTCTCGGACCTCCCCACTAAACTTCACCATCTTGTCTAATAATGCCACTGTCATCACCCCTGACTCTACAACTAAACTGTTAGGAATAACTATCGATAATAATCTTACTTTTGATCATCACATCAACACCGCCATCAAATCAGTTAGAAAAATAGGATCCTTATACCATATTAAAACCTTTCTAACCCCAGCTACCAGAGCTACTATCGCCCACTCTCATCTCTTATCCACTTTATTTTATGCATCTCCGATCTTTACCAACCTTAAGAAAGCTAACCTAAACAAACTAGCCATTTGCTACAATAACATTGCCCGCTTCGCCACAGGAAACCCCTTCAGAACCCATCACTGTCATAATTTGAGACTTTTAGGCTGGCTGGAAATACAAAACTACCTTACAGTCTCACAACTCACTATTGCCCACAAAATACTGCACCAACCTGGAAACAACCCTACACTCTCTCAACTATTAATCCCTTACAACAATCTAACCTCCCTTAGATCCTCCTGTAAACTTTTGATCAGTTCTACAAAGTCCAACAACTCAGCTGGCAACTCTCTTTTCACAAATTCTGTAGGTAGGATATGGAATCTGTTACCTAGGGATATAACACTAATTACTTCTTTGCCTCTCTTCAAACATAAAATTAAACTGTACTTCCAAGAACACTGGCTTTGTTCTTGTAGTACACCTGACTAACTTTCTTCACTCTACCCTATCATCTCATCTACTCTGATTTTTAACCTATCTCTTCAGCTCCTACCTAGACTAGCCTCTGCACTTGGACTCCCTCTATCCCCATATCTACTACTCTCTTCCTTTTCCCTCTCCTCTCTGTTATAGACCTTTGTATGTGTTACCTTTTCTGTCCTTTCTAAATTACTACTCCTGCTTTTCGTAACAATATGGGATTAGGAATTCTTCACAGTATTTAGTATTTTAAGTATTAGACATTTTCTGTAAAAATGATGTAATTTATGAACTGTACACTTCTGTAAAAATGCTTCTGTATTGTTAATATTCTGCTTTCAGTTAGTTCTTAGATCCTTATAAGCTGTATCTTATAGTAATTGATTTTATGTAATGTACCAGTATATAGTGGAGCTTTTCTCCTCGGGCCTCTGCTGAAAATGGACATGTATCCAGCCAGACTAGCCCGGTCAACAAATGTAAAATAAATAAATAAAATAAAAATAAAATCCCTAACCTCCATGCCTGGCTCCTCCACAATCAATCTGATATTTTGTCCATCTCCGAAACCTGGCTTAAACCTCATATAAAAGATACAGAATTGATACCAAACAACTACTGTATTATTAGAAATGATAGAACACATAAAAAGGGGGGAGGTGATACTCTCCTTTACTCCTCATCCCTCTTAGATACCCCATACTCTAAGTCTATTCCCAAATTTGGTAATGCAGAATTAATTCCAGCCCTTCTTCAGGTAAATGAACTTATTTGCATCATCACCCTTTACATCCCTCCTGGAGACAATATCCCAATCCTTAAAGATATTCTCTCCTGGTTTTCTGCCAATATCACCAACGAAACTATAATCCTGGTTGATAACATTAATTGGGTCACAATTTGGTCTCCAGCCAACCCCCTAAATATAAACTTAACTTATTAACTTAACAACCAGACCTTCCAGAGATTTCCTCTCTGGAAGCACCCTAGACTAGATTATAGTCTCCCATCCCCACTACTTCTCTGATAGTGGTACCCTTCCTGACCCACTAGGTGACCACATTCCCACTTTCACCCATCATCTTCCCACCTCCCTACAACTGTCCCACACCTATACCTCTACTTGTGTACCTAAAACACTTTAACCCTGATGCATTCATAAATGTACTAAAAAGAACAAACTGGAACCCACTAAAAACTTTATCCCTAGAGAATTCTGTTACATACTTCAACACAACTTTCTTAAACTTGCTAGATTCTTTTGCCCCCTGTAAAACAAAATGGATAAAAAGTAACCCCATTCTATGGTTAACTAAGAATACTTTACCCATCATGCGATTTTGAGATAAAGATTGGTAGCTCTACCAAAAAAGTAAGTCCTCCACCACCTTTAATGAATACAAAACACTTCGCAACAAGGTTAAAAAAACTCATTATCATAGTCAGCAAAGCCTATTTCTCCACACTCCAAACCAGCCATAATACTAACCCTAAAAAACTCTGGGATGGAATCTCCTCTCTCCTTAACCTCGGTAAAAAGGAAAACCCCTGCCCCAATCCAAATGCCTCTGACCTAGATTTAGCTATTCAGTTCAACTCTTTTTTTCACTGACTCCATAGCCAAACTTACCTCCTCCTTCACCAATAATTCAGCTCCCACTGATTCACCTCTACATATCCCTTTCTCCTCTAGTATATCCAGCCCCCAAACTCCTCCCTTCTCCATGAACCCTATCCCCATCTCTACCATAAAAAGGCTTCTAAACTTGAAACCATGCTCTAATGCACCCAATGAGATACCCTCTTACTTCCTAAAAATAGCCACATAAGCTGTTGCCTTCCCTATCTGTATTCTAGTATACCAATCAATTTCAGAATACCATGTTCCCCAGCTCTGGAAAAAAGCCTTTATTATTGAACTCCACAAAGGGGGCAAAAACAGTGATATCCCTAACTTCCGTCCTATTGCTATCTTATCTCCTATTTCTAAACTTCTTGAAAAATGTATGCACCTACAACTTCTACCCTATCTCATGAAAAATAACCTTCTTACTTCCACCCAGCATGGATTCTTACCCAGTAATGGCACCATCACTGCTCTCCTCTCCTTCCTAGAAACTGTCAACAAGGCCCGTGATTCCGGTCATATCATGTCCACCCTCCTCTTAGACCTCTCCAAGGCCTTCGACACCATCTCTCATAACCTTCTCCTCTCTAAACTCTCTCAACTAAATCTATCCCACTCCTCTGTCAACTGATTCACCAGTTACCTATCAAATAGGAAACAAGCAGTTAAGTGAAAAAAAGCTACCTCACCTTTCCTGAATACTCCCACAGGCATGCCCCAGGGTTCAATTCTAGGTCCCCTTCTATTCAATATTTTCATAAACGACTTCTATCATGCCATTGCTAATGCCAGCCAATATGCCAATGTTTCAACAATAATCTGCTCTGCCACTCCATTTCTTCATTAACAAAACAAACCCAGGATGCCTTCGCTTCTACTAAACAATGGATGCTAGATAACCATCTAGCACTCAATGCAACCAAGACTAATCTCATATTTACCCCTTCTAAAACCACCATCCTAGACTTAAACTCTTTTTCCATCACCAGCCAAAAAGATACACCTCTTGAAATAGTCTCCACTGCAAAAGTATTAGGAGTCCTCATTGATGATCAGCTAAAATTCGATAGCCATCTATTAGTAAATATCACAAAAACCCATACAAAACTTGGCATGCTTTACCACCACAGTCGTTGCATGTCATCTTTCACCAGGCTTGTTCTCGCTGCCACTTACCTTATCCCCTCCCTCCTATATGGCGCCTTCATCCGTACTAATCTGCAGTCTTCCCTCAAATCAAAACTCTCCGCTTGTTACTATACAATTTCAAAATTTGCAACAGGCCACAGATCCATTACCCATCACTGCATTTCCTTACATCAACTGAACTGGCTTGAGCTCCCCAAATTACCTTACCTATATTCAACTTATCCAAGCACACAAACGTCTTTTCAGCCCCTCTCTCTGCCCCCCCTTGCCTCTACCTTCCAAATGCATGCACCTGTTGAAGTACATAAACCTGCCCGCCTACCAGGCAAACATCTTCCATCCTTCTGGCTCGCACGTCACTGGGATGCTCTCCCACCTCTCATCTGGACCACCAATAGTCTCTCTGCCTTTAAAACCTTGCTCTACTCACACCTAACTACTCAATGGGAATGTTATTGCTCCTATCCTACATAACTTTCCTGATTATAGTTACTCTCTACAAGCTAACTTGTCTATGAACAGCCACCTATAGTCTTATAATGCCTAGCAACAAGTTATTGGAACTAGCATATTCTCATGAACTTAATTTATCTGAAATTAATTTTTTTCTTAAATGCATTGTACTAATTTGCTCCTGCAAATGCCAATTTTTCTGTAACTTTGTTACTTTGTATTTTTCTAATTCTAACATAGTTGTATTTTTTGTAATCTTGTAAATTGTAATATTTGTACTTTTTCTGGAGCTTTTCTCTCCAGGACTCCATTGAAAATGGGCTCCTCGTGGCCCAGTGGACTATCCTGGCAAACAAACTGCAAATAAATAAATAAATAAAATAAATCAATAAATGTCTTTCTGGTATATGTCAGTTATAAAATATCTGCAAATTGAGCCAGCTTTTTTTGGCTACCATACCAATTATATCCTTGAATTTCTGAGTCCCTTATTTTCTTTGCCAGTGGTTCTAAATATATTGCAAATAAAGGGTAAAGAGGACATCCCTGCCTGGTTCCTCTGCTCAAGCAGAAATTATCAGAGAGGACCCCACCCACTTTAAGCTTCGCAACTGATCCCTTAAATATCCTCTTAATCAACCTTATAATTTTTTTCAGAAAATCAAATGCTTCCATTGCCCTGCTCATAAAGTCCCAACTTACTCTGTCAAATGCTTTCTCTGCATCAAGACCCACCAATAACAATGACATTTACTTACATTTTGCTTCCGTCTGGATCATCAATGGTTCTGTTAATGTCAGATGTTTGCCACCCCTCTATAAAACCACATTTATCCATATCTATCAATTTTGGCATTACATTTCCCATTCTTTTAGCCATTATAGACACAAACACTTTAATCATGGTTTAGTGTTGAAATGGACCTGTATGAAGCTAGTTCTGATGGATCTTTTCCCTCTTTAGGTATTACAGGTACCACTGCTTTCTTCCAGGATGTTGGTGCTTTTCTTCCTCTTAAAATGCTTTTAAACAAAACATTCCAGATCTTTATAAATTTTCCCTACTAGCTTCCAAACCTCCACAGGAATACCATCTATTCCTGGGGACTTTCCTGTAGACTGGTTATACATCACAATTTTTATCTCATCTCCTCCTATCCTAACTGGTAGTAATTGAGCCTCATCTACCTCAAACCTTAGCATATTTAAATCTTCCGTAAACATTTCCATTTGTATCTTTTTTTGATTTCTGTATTTCAATACTTTATACAGACTTTTATAGAATTTCCAAAATATTTCTAATTCCTCTACACGATCTCGTTACCTGCCTTGTTATAGGCTCCCTAAGCTTGGCGATAGCCCTTCCTACTTTCTGTTGTCTGAGTCAGTGTGCTAAAAGTTTATGTGCTCCAGTGTTATCAAAAAACAATTGTTTAACAGCAGTCTTTCTAAACTCATGTATATTATCAGATAATCCCTTAATTTCTGTTTAGAATTCTGCAGCTGATACTCTTCTTCTATGAGAATCCCCCGATTCTGCAATACTTTAACATTTGTCAGTCCCTCTAAATAATTCTTGATACTTTTTAACCATAGGTCCCTTTCTTTTATTTCAATCCTATTTCTAAACTCCACCTTAATTTTATCCCACTCCCTAGCTATTTTTTCAGAAGTAATTTCTCTCCTCTTGAATAGCTTCTAAATAATCTCTACTTACCCATTCCTTAAATTCCTCTCTTTTCGACAGATAGGTGGGAAAGCACCACCATCTCATTTTTATTTCATTACCCTGTGATTTTATTTTAGTTATTATTGGTGCATGATCTGAAATAGTTATGTAAATTCAGTCTGAACTCCTATTACTGAATTTACATCTTCCATGCCAAATATTTTCATAAATTTTTTCAAAAATCTACCCTCCTTTGTTATACTTTCCCTTCTGGGCCCCCCAGGCACATTTTCCCGGCTGGAAATCAAATTCCAGTCCCCACCTATAAGTAATATCCCTTGCTGAAAATTTATTATTTCTCCCAGAATTTTCTTAAGCTCCATTATAGCAGTTTTAAGTGGAATATAAATACATGCCAGTGTAATCCTCATCCCTGGCCAGTAGCCCCTTAGCACTACAAATCTGACACTATTATTTTTTTATCCTCTTCTATCACAATTGGATCTTGTCTTGCAGTTAATATAAGTACTCCTACTTTCCTTTGTCCCAAATATTCCACTGAAAAACTGTCCTGAAAACCTTTCTTTATCAAATTCACATGTTCAGGTCTTTCCAAGTGTCTCCTGTAAGATAGCTATTTTGCACTTTACATTTTTAATATATTTCACAGTTCTTTTTTTATTATATTTGCCCATGAGACCATTGACATTTAAAGACATTACAGAAAGCATCATTGTATTAAAAAGTTGTTATTCTTACCTTTTATGTAGAACACCTTTGTTGTTAAATGTAGTTCCGGCTTTTGTGTTACATGCACACACTGTTTGGCAGGTTGAAATTTTATATAGCTGTTTCTTGTCAAGTCCATCTGAGCCAATGTCACATCTTACAAAACTTTTTGTTTCATTGAATGCCTTCAGAAAATACCCCCTAACATTTATTAATTTATTAGTAATACACATAACTATGTATGTGTCAAATATTGATGTTTTACCCTGCTAATACGAACAGATGTCCCAAACTGACAGCCACACTCATAGACTTGAGTTCACCTAAAAGAAAGGTTATCCACACTGATATACCCATGGTGCAACCTGTGCATCTACTAAGTGCTCACTTGTTTTATCTTATCTTTATATCTCTCCCAGCTGGGAAAACCATTGAATGCTTTCAGAGAACATTACCTCCTAGCCTGTTTCTTTTTTTCTTTTACTTTTTTTCCCTAGCTAAACAGTCTCCACCAGACTGTAACCAGTTTCTCTTTATCAGACTGTCTCTATGGAGACATGAGAAGCAGGCACCCAGTTTCTCATTATCAGATTATCTTCATGAAGACATGAGAACTAGACTGTCAATTTCTCTTTATCAGATTGTTTCCATGAAGACACAAGGGCCAGATAGAAAATTGCTATTAAGCATACATTCATTTTTTAGAAAGAAATACCCCGATAATAATCAGTATTCTTTTTCATTTACTTGCTTTCTCTTAAAACTTGTTACTAACTCAATCTAAGGTCCTTAATCCAGTCATTCCATCATGCACAAATGAGAAAAACACATTTTTTTACATTACAGTGCCTACATTTCTTAACAGTGAACAAGAAGAAAGAGAGAAGGGAGAAAGAAAGGAGAAAAAAGAGCAGCAGCACCTGTTTACAGCCCCCGTTACACTTAAAAATAATGGAAAAAACTTTACTTTATAGCATGCAAAGATACCCATACACCACAAAAATAGTACTGTTAAGAAAAAGCAGTATTTTCTTTACTTACACTTAACTTTCTCCCCTCTCTTCCCCTCCCCAAAGCATTTTTCCAAACATTAATGACATGAAGTAGGGAATATACTTTAGAGTCCCCCACAAGTCCAACAGATTCTGAAAAAGTACAACATTTCCAGACTTTCTTGTTCTGTTATATTTCACAAATATAATTATTGCAGACACAACAACATTAGAATCCCACATTGAGTTACTGGTTTTATTACTGTTCCTCTCCATCTCTCAAATCCTGGCTTTGCTTCATTTCCAATGTAATCTCAATTTTTCTAGTCAACGCTTGTGCTCCCTTCCTTCTCTCCAACATTTTTCATTGAAACAGCGGAAAAGGTTTCACAGGCACAGTCTTTCTCTCTCTGTGGTCTTTATTACCAGAAGAACAAGAAGCAGAATATCCTTCTGTTTTACAGCTCATTTTTTGTTAGACAAACTTTTGTATTTCCTCCTTAGCATGTACTTCATAAAGTGATTTTGTACCCCCAGTAGTTTGAATATCACACCTACATCTCGGCATTCCGTGAACATTGGAATGAATTTATTCCTATTCTGCCTGGTGTACAATGAGGAATCATCATCCACAAAGACACTGCTATCTCCCACTTTTAGTATTTTGCCCTTCTGCCACAGTTTTGTCAGAATCATCTCCTTCTGCTGGTAGGATTGCAACTTTACTATTAAAGGCCTAGGTTACTTTCCCATCGACAGGTTTGGAGCATGCACACAATGTGCCCTTTCAGCTAACAACTCCTTCTGTGGAATACCAGTCCATTTGCTTATTTGTGCTTTCATAAAATTAATGCAGCATGTTACTTCCAGCTTCTCTGGTATAGCTAAAAAATCTCAGGTTTTCCCTATGTACTCTGCCCTTTAATTCTATTATTTTTTCAACATCTTTTCCTGATCAGTCTCATATTCAGGCAGCCTTTTCTTTATTTCAGCCTCTGATTTTTGTAGCTTTATCATCTCATCTGAATATCTGTTTTAAAGCTTCTTCCATTTTTCCAGTCTTTTGTTGTTTGTATTGATATGCTCTGTCAGTATTTCATTTATTTGACCAGGTCTATGTGCAGTTGTCTTATATCGTCCTGTAGGTTACTGGAATTCTTGTCTGGAGGTTGCATTACTTTTTGCTGAACAGCTGCAGAACTTCCACAGTCAGTGTTTCTTCCTCACGTTTTGTAACTGATTTTTTCCCATGTGCTCTGTATTTCTTTTATCCTGGCATCAAGGCAGTACACTTACTAGTGTGCTACTGACCATATTTATCCATAAACACAAAAGTCTACTTCCCTTCCCTTTTGAATTTCTGTTTTCAGATTAGAGAGCTAGTGTTAAGCTGTTAATGTGCAGCCATCATGGTAGTCAAGGGGCTTTCCAACATTTGAGCCATCTGTGGGGAGTACTTCAAGTAGACCTTTTTTGTCTCCTCTTTGAACAGTCAGCTGGCAAGATTCTGTTCCAGAACTCTATGCAAGAAGACCTGGAAGACAGATGACTTTTCTTTTTTTTTTGGACAGGAATGGTATAATTTTCCACACTTTCTACTAATATCCAGGGTACATCTGAAGATTCAGAAGGAATCCCCCAAGTTCATTCTGGTGATTCTCATCTGGCCTTGGCAACTGTGGTTCTCCCTTCTTTTGGAAATGGCCAGGGGCAATTACCACAAGCTTCCTTACAGACTGGATCTACTCATACAGGAACAGGGGCGTTTGATAAACTCCAACCTCAATTATTTTCAATTGACTGCCTAGATGATGGTCTTAATTCTTTTTAGGCACCTGTTTACTGAGGACGTGCAACAGGTACTAATGGAGGCAAGAAAGTCTGCTACTAGAAAAATCATATATTAGCAAATGAAAAGATTTTCTAGTTGGTGCTAACAACATAACCAACACCCAATTCAGGGTTAGTTGTTTCTCTGATTTTACAATATTTACAATATTTCTGTAAGTTACTATCCTATTTTTCTATCAAGTTTCATTTATCAACATTTCAGCATGTCTGTTCATAGATCCTCTTTCAAAGCAGCCTCATGCCAATATGTTCTTGAAAAGGGATTTGCATAAGAGGCTAGCAAACATGTGGACCCTCCTTGGGATCTTACTTTTGTGTTAAAGAAGCTAACACTTTTTCCATTTGAACAAGCTAATCTAGCTGACTTGAGGTTCTTAACATGGAAAACATTTTATTGATTGCTCTGACCTCTGCAAGAAGGGTATCTGAGTTGGAAGCTCTTATGGTGAGTCAGTCCTACCTCATTTTCCATACAGACAGGGTTTCTTTGAGAACAAATTCTTTTATGTCTAAAGTGGTATCCAAGTTTCCTTTAAACTATCCATATTCTTCTTTTCTTTACTGAATCTAAAAATGAGGAAGAAAAGAAACTCCATACCTTGGACATCTACAGACAGCTCGGGTGCTATCCTGACAGAACTCTCTCTCTCAGATCTACAGATTGTTTATTTCTTATGAAGGTAAGAAGAAGGTATAAACTGTGTCAAAAATTATTTCCAAATGGTTTTCTAAGGCACAACCAGGCAGGGTCAAGGCGCCCTCTACTATGGCTTTTTGGAAAGGGTTGGATTCTAGAAATATTCTAGAAGGTGCTACTTGGTCCACTATACTTTTACAAAGCGCTATAAGCTTGATTCTTCTCTAGGTCCAGGTCAGGCTTTGCTAGGACCATTCTCCAGGGGTTTCTGGACTCTCCTTCCACCTCCCAAATGTAGTTAGCTATGGTAATCGGGTCTGTATTAGATTGGTGAAATGGCATTACAGCTAAGCCCCCCACTTAGTTATGTTTAAAATTGCATGTATGTGTTTTTGGTACTACTGATGTCTTTCCCAGGGAAAGAATTGAATGTCCGTGGTTCAGTGTGGTTGGTGTTTGTCACTGAAGAGGTATTTGATGTAATGCCTCTGCCAGCATTTAATACAGACCCATGGTAATCTACCCATATAGCTAAGGCTACTGCAGCAGTGAGCAATATGATTAACATAGTACAGTCGTGTAAGCTGAACTTGCCATACCAGTAGATGTTTTAATAATCACTGCTGTAGTAGCCACTCCCTACTTCTATCCCTCTTGTATTTGGTGTATTTTTTTATGCCTGGGTATGGACATTTGTTTTGTTCCTAGCGTAGTCCTTTCAGGGTTCAGCCTCCCTGTTTCTGCTGGCAGGAAAGCTCTGAAGAGCTTCATGCCCAAACTTCTCTTTTAGTCAGCTCAGCTCAAGATGCTTGACTTATGTGGGCACGTGGAAGGTGCCCTGAAGTTGAAAGTTGGCCGTCATTATATCCTTGTCAGGATATAACCATTATAGCTAAGGATACTGCAGCAGTGATCATTTGAACATCTACTGTTATGGTAAGTTCATCTTAAATCGAACATTATCTTTTCAGTGGGCAGCTTGCTTTTGCATCTTAAAGCAATGCAGTCTTTAGCAAAATGAAAAGGTAGTACATTTACAGTAAGCAAATAGTTATGGGTAAAATGAGTGTAATATTACTTAAGGGGCCATAACACATTGATGAGATATATTCCAGAAGTGGCAGCAAAGAATAGGGTTCACAGAAACTGCTAAGCAACATGGATAAAGTATGGCTGGATTGAGTAGACACAGACATGAAGAAAGGAGAAATTCTTGCGAAACAAAAAAAATCAGTGTTGCATGCACTTAGAACTCACACCTGCAGTGCTTTCCTATGGGAAAACAGTGTTCAAGGAGTTTAGCACTGTGGACCGTTAAACCTGAGCAGTTGGAACATCATCTAGTTGTCTCTTGACAATGTATAGAAGAGCCTGACATATATTTCTTTACCTGGAAAGTCAGGTCTTTTTGGTGCCACCTTACTTTAGATGGTTTATCTGAACCCCAAGATAAATCCGTGCATTATTACTTTTGTGAATTGTTTCCATTTAGGATGATCTGGAGCCATGTTTCATCAATGTTCTGAAACATCAAATCACATATGGTCCAGATGTCTGGGAACACTGAACTGTTTATGCTGAGAATGAGGTACATTGTTGATTGGGAAATGTGTACTTTTCCCCTCTGTAGTTCAATCTCAGGGTTGGCATATATAATTAGCAGGGGGTGTGGGGATGCAGCCCCCCCTGCAGAAATACAGTTTTGGTTATAACAATTATTACTGTTGTTTTCAACATTCTGCAAGATCTATCATATGGTCTTTATGTTTCAGAATGTCAGTGAAACAACATGGATTCTTTGTAAAGTGTTTAGGTTTTAAGCATTTAAATCATCTTCTTCTCCTTTCGGCTTTTCCCAGTTAGGGGTTGTCACAGCGGATCAGCTGTCCGCTCATGACTGGCAGTGGAGTTTTACAGTGTTCAGTTGCCAGCTCAGCGCCCAACCTTCCACAGAAGGCACACACGTGCACACACTCACACCTAGGGCCAATTTAGAGTGTCGAATCCATTTAAATAAAAGGGCAAAATAATGGCAGTAAAAGAAGGTACTTTGTGACTGGAAAACTACATCATATCAAAGTTGATAACCACCAGTGAAAAAGCTGAAAGCATCACACCACACGTAGTAATGTGCAGGAACTTGGATCGTGATTTTAAAAAGTTTTTTTTTCAAGGGTTGCTATTAGTTTCAGTTAAAATCATCTTTAGTAATTGTGGAAAGTAGTTGGACCAACCCTGGTTTAGCCATGTACATTATATCCCTTGCAGCAGAATTGGACTAAAGGTGAGCACCCTTTTTGCTGCAGACTGGCATACCTTAAGTGCCTATTTTTAGTGCAAGACATTGTTGATATGCTAGCAGATTTTTTTTTGTGTTGAATTGTTACCCTTTTATTATCTGATTTTTTTTCTGTTAGTTTTCATTGTCATTTTCTCATTTCTAATATACTGTTGTCATTCAAATTTGTTTTAGTTGATGTATCTAGTCGCTTTTTATGTAAATAACATGTTGAGGGAGATGTGAAAAGTAAGAAGCAGTGATTATGGTAAGACAAAAAATACTCTGCCTGTATTCTGGGGTGTTTAAAATTAGACTTATTATGCTGTTGTTTTATATGTGTGTGTGTGTGTGTGTGTGTGTGTGTGTGTGTGTGTGTGTGTGTGTGTGTGTGTGTGTGTGCATGTGCAAATGGTATCATTTTTCATTATTTGTCTAGGGGGATCTATAGGCACATTGTCAACACTTTTTTATTTGAGGCTTTACATTTCTCATGCAGGGATTGTACCCTCTGTATCCCTCATCAAATACTGAAGTAAGTTATAGAAGCTGTCAAAGAGGAGTCTGGCTTCCTGGTTCAGACCAATCATTTTTCAAATATGTATGGCTGGAATAAAGTAAATAGATACCATTAGACTACATATGCATACCTCTCAAATGTACCTCATTATGAGAACGTACCTCATTTGGGGTCTTAAAAAGTTCATGTTCCTTGAAGTTCCACATTGAAAGTGTCTGGCGCACATTCTGTGTTAGGAATTTTTTAATTCATTAAATATATTTTTTATAAGTAAAATCAGCGTATTTTAACCATCCTATGACCCTCCCTAGTTGAAGTTGTCAGTAAGCCATTAGTATGTGTTTTTTGCTCATGTGTTCCACATTATGAAGGCTGGTGTTCCTCATTTTGAGTATGAAAGGTTGAGAGCTATGTACGAGTGCAATGAGTGTACTAACAGCTTTTGACCACCAGATGGCAGTCAAGCATATTAAGAATAGTGACTTGGGTCTAAGTATCTCAGCCCATCCTTGACATGCATGCTCTTCACACATTCATATTCTCAAGCTCATTGGTATTTAGGCATGTTTCGTGAACTGATTCTGTCTTTTGGTCATGTACCAAAGAATCAAGCCTCTGTTGCTGAATTTAAGTAGCTTATATAAAAGGTTGTTAATCCACAACAGTTGTGTTATTAGGGCAGTTTATAGTGTTAATTATTTTTGTATAATGTACACTAGACAGTAAGAACAGCCATAGGATCATTGGAAGTTACCTGGCTAATGGTCCTAGGGCCCTTACAAACATAGCCAAGTTTTGCCCTTGTTTCTATGATCAGCACCTATTGCCCCTATCCAAGAGAGACACAGGTGGAACCCCCGGGGTGAATTTACTGTTACCCATCCAATCGTCAAGATTGTGCTTGAAGAGGGCCAAATTGGTGCTCTGTTTGACATGAATTGGGAGTCTATTCTACAGGTGTGGTAACTTCTGGGAGACAAATCTGTCACTCTAGCAGGTTCTATTAATGTCACGTACTGGGTTAACACCTTTAGAGCAAGTAACTTGAGAGCTATTGGACTTACGGATATGCAGCATTCGCAATAAAGCAGAGTCAGAGATTTCTTTATATGCAAAGCAGAGATAGCCTCTGAGTAGTTTGTATGAAATGAAGTAAAGTGACAGTGATTTTAGCCAATCCTCATAGGACATATGCTGAATACCTTGAATTCTTGTGAGGAACTTTTGTGGTCTCTCTAATTCCTGCAGGTGCCTGGAAAGATGCATACAAAAGGGGCATTGTACTCGGTTATTGGCATGATGGGGGAAGAGTACAGGGAGGTTATAACCATGGGTGCTGGAACCATAGAGCGAGGGGGAAGGGGCACCCCCCCCCACACTTTTGCATCCTACTTATATATACAAACTCTGAGAAGGAAAGGATACATTTCCCTTTCCCCACTATAGTATGATCTCTGTTCCAAATAACGAATCCACAAGAGCGAATGCACACTGGCATTCACTCTTGTGGATTCGTCATTTTCAAAATCAAAACTGCACTCCTCAGAAAATTGATTTCGACATGGG
This sequence comes from Protopterus annectens, assembly GCF_019279795.1. Taxonomy (NCBI): domain Eukaryota; kingdom Metazoa; phylum Chordata; order Ceratodontiformes; family Protopteridae; genus Protopterus; species Protopterus annectens. Next base: position 1,056,278,969 of record NC_056739.1, read on the forward strand.
TCACTGTTCATGATTATCTGCTTTACCTTTAATGGCAATTCAGCTATGACTCTTCAAGTACATGCATCAGCTAAAAGAATTCTTGATTGAAAGAAAATAACCTGGTAGTAATGTGGTAGCAGTCCTACTGTAATACTTTCTTTTAATTCAAATCGGATTAGGATCCGATAGTTTGCACTGTTGTATTGTGCCTCTGCTGCTGCTTGCCTTCCACTTCGACTTCCACTTGTGTGTGTGCGTGTGGGGTTCAGTTTCAGATACTAAGGGCTGGACTATACTGCAAGCACCACTAAGCAGGTGCATTGGTCTGCCTTCTCCTTAGCCTGACTGACTTAATAGTTCAGTGTGGTTATGGTTCAGCAGCAGGTCACACAGGTGTACCTATAGCCAGTTAAAACAGTTATGTTTTTTGTGTGACCTTACCGTGCTTTTTTCTCAAGTGATATAATCATTTGCTGGCTAGACCGACATGAGCAGTCCTCATTACTCTCTTCAATTGAGAGTGATTGAAGTTTTTTGTACAGTTTGAACAAGAAGAAGAATTGAAGTCCATTGCTGTCAGTGCCGTGGTCATGGTATGTTAAATATATTAGTCTTCTTGCAGACAGTTGCAGCCTCTGTAGCCAGTATTTATCTATTTTTTTGTTTGGTAACTGGGTGAGAAAGGCACTGGGTGAGAGTCTTGGGTCTAAGGCAATGAAGAGGATGTTGCGGAAACTTTCATTTCAGTGCTTGTGCATACATAGGCAAAGTACTGAAGGGGTCGTTGGGGAAAATGTTTAATTTTTGTGCTTGTGCATACATCGACAAAGTACATAAGAGATCCTTGGGAGGGATTATTCATTTTGATGTCATTTGGTGGTGCGTGTGCATACATGAACAAACCTGACTGAAGGGGTCATTGGAGAAAATGTTTAATGTTGGTGCTTGTGCATACATGGACAAACCTGACTGAAGGGGGTCATTGGAGAAAATGTTTCAGTTTAGTGCTTGTGCATACATAGACAATTTACTGAAGGGGTCATTGAGGAAAATGTTTAATTTTTGTGCTTGTGCATACATGGACAAAGTACGCAAGGGATCCTTGGGGGAAATGATTCATTTTGATATAATTTTGTGCTTACTATACATACAAACAGACTACTGAAAAAGTCATTGGAGAAAATGTTTTATTTTTGTGCTTGTGCATACATGAAAAAGTAATTAAGGGAACCTTGGGGGGAAATGATTCATTTTGATGTCATTTGCTCCTTACGTGCATACATGGACAGGCTATTGAGCAGGCCATTCGGGGAAAATGTGTAATCTTTCATGTTTTTGCATACATGGATAAACTGCTTAATTTCTAATTCTGTAAGAAATGTATGCGCAATTATCCTTAATGAAACTTAGCTTGCATCATGCTGATGCTCCTGTAATGGTAGTAAATACCTTTAAAATAATTAGCTCTTTTTAAATCGCTAAGTGCCCCTCTTGCCTTCTGCCCCCCCCCCCCAAGTCTTTAACAGCTTCCGGCAACTATGGTTAGAACAGCTTTTTTCTGGAGGCAATGCCCTTACTTATGAGGTGAGCAATGTAGAATGCCCTTCTTACCATTGTGGAGACATGGTGATCAAAGGTAAGGTTGCTGTCAACCTGTATCGTAGGTCTCTCACCGATGAGTGTATGCTTAGGGGGGTTCTATTGATGTGGTAGCTAGCAGGAACATCAGTCTTACTGAAGGGGATGATAATAAATAGATTTTTTGCATTGAGTTTAAGGCCGTGACTTTGGTACCAATCATTTGTTTGTGTAAGACCCTATTGTAGGATGTTGACATCTTTTTGGATTCTGTGACCACTCTCAGTTTGCAGTCATCAGCAAACTTTGTCAGCCATAGACCTTTAAATTTTGCTTGTACTTCAGATAAATACATTACGAACAGCAGAGGTCCCAGGACTGATCCCTGTGGAATGCCACTGGTTATAGGTCTGCTGTTGGAGGTGGATTCCCTTATTTTGACTAATAGTACTATAAAAAGCTATATGCATCTGATTTTATTTTATGTATTGTTTTTAAGTGTATGTATGTTGGGGTCAGGGATCTGAATTTCTGAAAGCACAAGAACTGTTTGGCTGTGGAGCAAGGTTAATATTCCTCATTAGAAGAAACTGTATACAAAGATCAGAGTTTGGAACAGTGATTTTCTGTGTGCTCAGAGCATAACAATTAGCTTGTGTTATATAAAATTTAAAAACAAAACAAACAAAAGCTACTGTGATACATTCTGTAACACTTACATTTTTATTTAATCTATTTAGAGACGTTGTGAATCCCTCCAAAACTACATCTGGAATGTCCTGGGTACATATGTCCTCAATGTAACCACTTCCATGCAGCTGTGCAGCCAGAGATTATGTGGTGGCAATGGTCGATGCGTGAGGAAAGAAGTAGACACACCTTCCTACCTGCACCTGAACCCTGAAAGTTTCAGGATAACTCGTGTTGTCACTGGCACCCAAGGGGAGCAAGAGTTGTCTGTAGTTGGAGAACTTCTTGAGACGGATTTTAAGAAAATGAATGAAGCCTTTATGTGTCACTGCTACAGAGGCTGGCATGGAGCTCACTGCCTGAAAAACAGCGTTCATAGTTGATGCAGTGCATCATTACATTCTAGATAATAAGCAAAAAAACCACAGAAAATATTCAAGCAGAGTAAATTATTTTACCTGATGTTAAATATTTGTGGGATAGGTGCTCAAAGAATGTAATACAAGCTAATTTCATACTTGTCTTCTATCAATTTGCTTGTCTGTAGAACTGCACTTTTTTTAGGATTGCAAAAAAACTTTTGTCTTTATTTCTGTAGATCAGCCATTTGGTATCATGTGGGGATATTATCCCTGTAAAAGTGGAAGGCTTCTTTCAACTTTTTCCCAACTTTCAGCCATAAACTTCTTCAGATAGACACATTTTTTCATACTTTTATGCAAATATTTTTCCCACTACTGTTGCTTAATCATTTTCAGATGTTTCCATACTTAGTTTACACTGTTCTCAGGATGATTTTTTTTTTGTCACCAGGTAGATTGGACACATTAAATTGTCCATAGGTGCGAGTGCACATGGATGTGTGTGTGTCTGTGGTAAGGAAGAATGACTCTGGCAGGTCTAGCAATTTGGTGGTGTGAACACTGGCTCTAAGTGATGATCATTGTTGATCTGATACCCCAACCAAATGTACAAAATGGGGGGGGGGGGGTTGATGCTGAAGTCCCTTTGGAATGGTAATGTTTGCTGTGTCCACTGGGAGTGGTTCAATCACAGAATTTCCATCATAAATTATAAAACCTATGCCATCAAGCAGTCCACTAAGATGGGTAGGAGACCCTGTTCATTATATAACTGTGGTAATTTGAGAGCTGTGAGCCAAAAGTTAATTTGCTGATTACTTGCATTCATTATGTCCTTGTTCTTAACAGCCAAGTATGTAGTTGGGAGTGCACCAATTCTCTGTGCCTTCTTTATAGTCATTCCTTTATATCCATGATTAAATGGTTCCAGTTTATAGCTTATGACGCAAGGCTGTTGTTAACTTCTCCACTGCTTTCTATGCTGACATTGAATTCACAGGTTCCATTGCCATGACAGGAGCCTGTTTTGTAGTTAGGCAACTCTAGTGTCTCATGCTAAGCTTGGGCTGTCATTTGTCCTGAGGTTTGTCTTTGACAAGGATTCTTACAAGGAGTACAGCAAGTGACTTTATCTTTTATCTTTCTGATGTCAGTTTGTTTTTAAGTAGTACATGTCTTTCCCTTACAGAGTGGCAGGGTTGGTTCCAAACTGGAGCAGGACAAATGCTTATGGCTAATAATAAACAAGAGCTGCATCAAATCCACAAAATTTGACTAAGCATGCTGTGTGCAGTCAAAAGTGGGCTAGCATTGGAGTGCTGCAGAGGAGGCTATGGATATATGTCTGAAAATAATCAGTCAGGGATTAAGAAGAACTTATCCAATCACATTAGGTCAGGGTGTCCAACTGCTGAAAAAGATCAGGTGAGTGGATTGACATCTGCCTTCAGCTGTTCCCAATTCATATGGTAAATACCACTATTTGAATGTATACTGTTCTAATGAATATACTCGTACGACTGTACTTTCTAAAACATAAGGCAAATAAACTTAGTGGTCTCATGACTGCTTGCAAAATTGTACACTATTAAACCCCTCTCCCCTGAAGAGATGTGTCAATTTTAACAGGTTGTGCTCCATACTGACACTCTGTTCATTTCTTTTGAAAGCATGCAGAAAGATGGTGATTCTAAGGGGTCCTGCCCCTCTTTTTTTTGACAGATGGTAAAACATTATGTGATATGTTTGCTAAAATAAAGTACACACTCTAGAACTCCTGGAACTCATCCTGTTATGTACTGAAAAAAGGGTCATGACAAGGGCAGAAGGATCTATTCTTATTGCCTTTTGATTACATGTCCTCCATTACTTAGGCATGTTGTAGACTGAGAGTTGAATTTGTCGATTAGTGAAATATATTTTGAGTACTGATACTCCTACACTTGAGAAAGGGATTTGTTTTGGCATGAAAGTTAACCTAACTAGATATCCATTTAACATTTCTTCCACATGACCTTTCATTTCCATATGCAAACTTACAGTACCCAGCAATGCTGTTTTGGCATCTCCCTAACATTATTTTTATGTGGTGGGTTGCATAACAGTAACTGCAGTGTCTGTTAGGTGGAATGCTTTTGTCTCTTCTAGATTTGCTTTCATAGATGTGAATATGACGCTTGCTTATTTTAGGAAGGAGAGCATGGTGTACTCTGACAGGTTGGCTCTGTCTATACGACCGTGTATGTGTGTAATAAGCAAGCAGCACTAGTCAAGGCTGTGGCATTTTGAAAGCAGAGAATCTTGCAGTATATTTATGCTAGTTGTAAATGAGCTGTATTTCAGCCAGAACCAGCCTTTGGTTGCTGGACCTTATGACCACATCAGCAGTCACTACACCTGTAGCCAGACTGCCTGTTAGAGCATCCCAGAGACCTTTCAAAATCCAACTGTTCACCACAGCACTAGCCTGAAACAAGTTCAATTCTTGTCACCTGCCAAAGTTTCAGTTTGGAGGGTGGAAATCAGTGGCTTCTTAAGAAAAGTTCTGTCAATTTCAGTGCAGCTTCCACACATCCAAACCATTGGTCAGCTTGAGATGAGCTGACTAAAAAGTCAGGTTTGGTTGCCAAGCCCTTAAAAGCTTTCCTGCTGCCAAGAAGAGCACTCCTCTGGAGCCTTTTGAAGATTGATTGTTTGCTAATGTTGTTCCATTGCTGGACAGATAAATTCCCTTCAGGTGAAAACCTTCCATATTACTTTTTTGTTCGTGAAAATAAAGTATTTTTAAGCTAGGAACAAGGTGTTTGTCTTGACTATTCATGACTTTTATGTACGTACTACTAAACAGAAATTACTTTTTTCTCAAAAAGTTGTTTAAAATTACTTTTCTGTGGATAAACTGTTTATTTTACATTTTGGGTCTTGGGAAAGTGTTTGAAGTTCTTTTTACTGTGTTTGGTTTAGGGAAAAGGTTACAATTTTTGCTGCTTTTAAACAACCCCCATTTTTGTCTTGACTTTGGAACAAAGTACCAGTTCCTCTGTTAGACCTTGATTATTAAGCAGCCTTTCCCACCACAGCAGACTGGTAATTTGCTTCACCTATAGGTGACTGGCTCTGATGTGACCAAAGCTGATTTCTCAGACCACTCATCTTTTTCCTTCAGATCCCTGAGGTGTAGTTCATATGGACCATGGGGTAGCTGCACCCTGTACGACTGTTGGGGTTCTCCTCAGTGGACAAGTAGAAACACTCTTGTCAGTCATGGGTGAAGGGGCTGGGAATATGTTCATGTTTAGTCAAAATATGCCCATTCCTGCTGAAACTGTTGCTGACAATACGGGGTCTGTTTTTCCACAATTGTCTGTCAAAAAGAGAAACATAAAAATGTATCTTCTGCTGTGTCAGTCTGGACAAGAGTACTTTATTGGGCTAGGTTCAGGGTCTTGTGCAGGCTCTTGATCTTTCTTGTAAGGTAGTGTATGGTAAAAGAAAAAGTGAATCCTCTTTCCCTGAAGAAGTTCAAGAAATAGAATCTGCAGGCATTTGTCAAGGGACAGATGCATTTTTTTTTCATAAGGTTTCTGATTCAGATTCTGGGGAGAGTGTGGTATCTGATTCTTCCTGTGAGGGATTTTCTTTCACTGAGACTATTTCCAGAATGAACCAATGTTTTCAGTTGGAGAACACTGAGGTTTTTCAGTCCCTTAGAATTTCCAGAACCTTCCCCTGTCTCTCCAGCTGGGTTTGTCTTGAAGGATGTTTTTTGTCACAGTATGTGTTTTTCCTGACAGTTATCCTGCTTGTCCGTAAGACAGCAGATAGGTTGTATAAAGTTCCCCAGTTTTTCAAGTTTTATTACACCAAATCCAGGTTCAATCCAGCAGCTTTAGCTTTAGTAAATCCAACTGCTAGTAATTTTTTGTTGATTCTAATCCTTCTCCTTTTCCTTTTGATAAAGATGGAAACGTTTTGATAAGTTTGGGAAAAATGCATGCTTCTGCAACTTTGATTTTTTTTGTAGAATTTAAATGTCAGGCTCATGTACTGAAGTTTATCCTGAGTCATTGTGAAAGTATGAGGAATGTTTGACATCAGTTTCCTCCTCCGAGGAAAAAATCTGCAGTGTGTAGTTTAATGTCTTCTATTTCTCAAGTCACTACCCAAAATTTTAAATGTATTTATGACTCTGTAGATACCACCTCAGGGCTGAAGTCATTGGTAATGTTTTAAGGATGTTTGCCTGACTCTGTTTTCAGAACCTCCCAGAATATGTAAAAAGCTAAATTTTGAATATTGTCTTGGATAGAGATTTAGTTTTTAGACCATTAGCTGCAGAGGTTATCCAAAAACAAAATAGTGATGAGAGTGTTAAGTTGATTCAGGGAATCTCTCCGATTTTTAAGCCCTCCTTCTCTAAATTCTACAAGGGATTCTCTGCTTTGGCAAAAAAAAAGAAATGCTGGTAGGCAGACTTTTAAAAAACAGAAGGAACTGCTAGAACAAAGGAGAGTCATATAAGTCAGAACGACTATATAAAGGACCTTGGCATCCGTGATTCCCATGATACCTCTTGCAAGACTCCACATAAGAAAGCTACAATGATATCTGAAATCGCCTTGGTCCCAGCTTCGACACCCGTTATTTCAAATTCCAGATCTGGAAATTGTGAAAAGAGGAATCAGTTGGTGGAGACAAAATTTCTGAGGATCTAGGTGTCTCATTCTCACCTTCTGCTCCAAACCTGCCAGTTACAGCAGATGCCTAAGATTATATTTGTGAAGCAGTCAATGGTTATAAAAGTGCCTGGTCTTTGGGACTAAAAAGATGGACTAAAACATGCAGACATAAGAGATGTTAGCTCTCTGAACTCTCCGAATCATCTGTGGTTTCCAAGACCTAGTCAAGTGTATACAGACAATACCACAGTGATGTGGTTTGTAAAAAAGCAGGGGGAACCAGATCTTACTCCCTATGCAGCCTAGCAAGGCTAGCATGAGATATAACTTTGCAGCACAATTTCACTTTACAGGCAACTTACATTCTGTTAGAACAAAATAATGTGGCAAGCCAACTGAGCAGTACCAGAGCAGACCCTCATAAATGGAAATTGAATCATGGGGTCTTCCAAAATTTGATCCATCTCTGGGGAATTACTCGGTAGAAGTTTTTGCCTCCTGTAAACAATCAACTAGTAAAATTCTCCTTCAGGACCCCATACAAGAAGGTCTGGCTTTTCCTTTGCTTGGACAGAAATGTTCCTGTATGCTTTTCCACCATTTCCACTGATATCCAAGGTACTTCTGAAGCTTTAGAAGGACTCCTGGCCTAGGCAACAGTGGTTCTCCCTTGTTTTGGAATTGGCCAGGAACAGTTTTGACAATCTTCCTTACAGACTAGATTTGCTAACACAAGATCAGGGATACTTGATACATCCCGATCCCAAACAACTACAACTGAATGCCTGAATGATAGGTTCTTAATACATGTTAGGCCCCTGTTTACTGAGGATGTGCAGCAGGTACTTATGAAGGCGAGAAATCCTGCTACTAGAAAATTATATATCGTCAAATAGAAAAGGTTTTTTAGTCGGTGTCATCAAAACAACCAGCACCCATTCAGGTACAGTGTTTCTCTGGGTTTACAGTATGTTTGTGAGTATCCTATGGCCTGCCTTATTCCTTTACTAAGGGTCATGTGTTGGCCATTTCAGCATGTCTGTCCATAGATCTCCCTCTTTCAATGCAGTCTGATGTAAACATTTTTGAAAGGGGTTTTACAGAAAAAGCCTCCCAGAAAGGCAGTGGTTCCTCCTCAGGGTCTTAAATTTGAGAAGTTAACACTTGCCTGTTTGAACCAGTTTGGCTGCTTTGAAGTTCTTAACATGGAAAACAGTTTTGCTGATTGCTGTCATCTGTACAAGAAGAATATCTAAGCTGCAAGCTCTTATGGTGGGTCAGCCTTATCTTGTCTTCCAGAGACATAGGGTTTCCTTTAGAACTAATCCTTCTTTTATTTCTTTTATGTCTAACATGGTACCTGGTGTCCGGGTTTTCCACAAGCCAATCTATTCATCTGTGTTTTTTTTTCCAGAACCCAAAGGTGAGATAGAAAGGATTCTTCATACCTTGGATGCCCACAGTCAGTTTGGGTACTATCTTGACAGAACAAAATATTTTATAAAATCTGATCAGTTTGTTCATTTCTTGTGAAGGGAAAAAGAAAGGACAACTTGTGTCAAAGCTGACTATTTCCAAATGGTTGTCTTAGGCTATTACCTTTTGTTATACTGACCATAACAAAACTATTCCAGACAGGGTCAAGGCCCAGTCTACCAGGACCTTGGCTTTGTCTATGGCTCTTTGGAAAGGGTTGGACTCTAGAAGCATTTTAGAAGTAGCAGCTTGATCCTTTGTACATACTTTTACAAAACACTATAAAGAGGATTCCTTCTCCAGGTCTAGTACAGACTTTGCAAGGACCATTCTCCAGTGGTTCCTGGACCCTTCCCCTTCCACCTCCTGGTTCTTTTAATCTATGGTAATCTATTTATATAGCTGAGGCTACTTCAGCAGTAATCCATATGAAGAACATTAGTACAGTTGTATAAGCAAACTTACCATCATAAAAGGTGTTTGAATGAATTCTGATGCAGTAGCCACTCCCTCCTTCCATCCCCATTGTTTTTGTGTGCTTTTTATGCCAGGCCATGTATTTTTCCTTTTCCTAGCAATGTTCTCTCAGGGCTTAGTCTCCCTCTCCAGTTGGCATGAAACCTCTGAAGGACTTGGAGCCCAACCTGACATTTTAGTGAACTCATCTCAAACTGACTAATGGTTTGGGTACGTGGAAGGTGCTCTAAAGTTTTGAAAGCTGTCTGAGTGTCCTGTGCAGGATAATAACCTATGTAGCTAAGGTTACTGCAGCAGTGACCTTTCAAACATCTGCTGTTACGGTCAACTTATACAAGTGTACTTCATGTCCCATGGGATACATCAACATTCTGGTAATGTGCAACATTGCTGTAATATTACACACATTGACATTCTGGTGATGTGTAAGTCTTCATCCCATGCAAGGGCTTTATTACCATTCTGGAAATTCACAGCATTTATCGTTTATCTTTTACACATCAGTATTCTGGCATTATGCAGCTTTTACATCCTTTCATACTTATCTGCATTCTGGCAATACATGTTTTTTGTGTCCTGCATGCTATATTAATATTCCGGTGATGAAAGAGTTTTTATGGCACATTGGACACACCGGTTTTCTGATGATGCATGGATTTTACGTAATGTGGGACACACCATATTTCTGATGCTGTGACTTTTATTTCATGTGAGACATACCAGCATTCTAGTTTCATGAATTTTATGTCACACAGGACCCACCACTATTCTGGGATGCATATGATTTATGTATAGTGGTTTCTAGTTATGGACTTGTTTTGTGGCATGTAGGGTCTATCAACATTCTAGTGCCATGTTTTTTTTCTATCCCATAGAATAGATTGACATTCTGGTGATGCACAGGTTTCATGTCCTTGTAGGTCCCAGTTAGGATAGTGTTTATATTATGGGTCAGTGTGATAGTTGCATGCTTCATGGCAGTGGAAAGCAGGGGGAACCTGATGTAGACCTGTGAGCTAGTGTGTATGTGAGCCTTCTATATTTGAGGTGTACTGTCAGAGCAGGGAGACCATAAGTCTGCTGCAGTCTTGTATAGGTAAATCAAAGGTAATGACCATGAAACTAAAATTTGGTGATGGATAAAGTCAGTCATACTTTGGCCTTTTTACATTCAAACTTATTTTTTATTTACACAATCTAAGAGCTTGATTTTTCTTGCTAGACACGCTTGTCTTTTTCTCTCTCTCTTGTTCTCTTAGATTTCCCATTTGTTTTCATCATCCTTATCTGAATAAGTATATTGTTATTTTTGGTTGCACCAGATATGTTTTCTTATTCTGCTATAACTGCCAATAGGTACCACACTAAATCATTTACAGCTCCTCAGTTCTATTTCTGAGATCACTATGCTTAGGTGCATTCAGAGGTCATTCCTCCATTTTCCTGCCTGTCCTTTTATTGTGGTTGCTAAAAAAAAAAAAAATACTTTGCTAGTAGATCAATTCTTACACTTTCAGCTGTGTGGAAAACCTACTTATATGTAACATTCATCATGTTTCTTGCCTTCAGCATATACTTATGTCTTCATTTTGACTGTGCTTGTCATGATAAGATGTCAGGTTCATAGCTGAGGGTTGTTTGAGCTGACTGGCTATATGTAACTGTGAGAATTAAAAAAAAAAAAAGTTGCTTCAGGTAAGATGCGTTTCTGTTCACTTCTTTTCCTACTTTCTTCCAATTTATGTTACTGAAGTGCTTTCCATAAAGGTAGCAGCTTTGACTTTTAGAATGCATCTTAATAATTCCTCCTTTAGACTGTTTCCTTGATACTCTGCTTGAAACATTTCAACAGATGCTGTTTAAAGACAATGGTGCTAGTTTATGATTTTAACTGAGTTTTATTATGTGGCCTGTAAAATTTGTTTACCGTGTAGTGAGTACAAATTGACCAAATAGGAAAAGTAAAATACCATGCCGAGGTGTACCCAAAGAAATGTAATGAAATTAAGTTAAAATCCACCCAATATAATAAAATACACTTAAACAAGATAAGCGCTTTTGTCTCTGAAGTCTCATTGTACGTTATATAGAAATGAAAGTGCTTATTTTGTTTGTGTATTTTATTATATCGAGTGGATTTTAACTTCATTTAATTAAATTTCTTTGGGCACACCTCAGCATGGCATTTTGGTTTGTTCTTTTGGAATTAGTATGTAACAAAAGCAGCCATTTTAGACCGACATGCAATAAATTACTGACTGAAAATAACATGACCTATGGCTGTAAAAAGGTTTGATAGTAACCTTTATGGTTTACACTTGTACAACTACACATTTTCATCAGGGTGTTCAAGAATAAATGTAATAATATAAACAAATACAAAGATATATAGCTGCCTAAAAAGGCAAAGCTCTTTGTAAAAGAAAATTTAATTTAAGGAGTGATCTTTTTTGCATTTACTGAGAGATGTGCCATTTGTAATTTCTCTGTCTTTAGAGCATCAATTAAAAACACCCATATTTATATGTCAAAAACTGTAATACCTACTTTTGTCAAATGTATAACATGTAGAACTGAAAACTGAAGATGTTTGACAATATTTACAAATTCCAGCTTGTAGGTATCTATCAGACTTTGTATCCCAACATTCAAACTTTTCAGAATATGATGTTTTGTATAATTTGTTTTTAGCTTTCATAGCTGAGGTACAGTGCTGTTGTTCATCTTATTTTTAGCTGCTTGTAACTTGGTACCAGTACAGATACCATTAAATAATTTCTATGACTGCTACACACTAGGGGTAAAAAAAATATGGTCTAATGCATGTTGGCATCTGGACAAAGCCTACAATAATGGGGGGACCAAGGCCCAAAAATAGGGACAGATTTTAAATATTATTCATAATACAAGTAATCTCCATGGTATCCCCGAAGTCTCAACCCACTAAACAAGTATAATGGGTCCAAAAACAAAACAGTGTAAGAAACTTCTGTGTGTGGAAGATTTTCAATCCATATATATCTAGTTAATTGCTGTATATTAATCAGATCAGATAATGGTAGTAGAAGCAGTGAATGTAAACTCGTCCTAAGTCAAATAATAATACAAAATATATAATTTTTGTTTAAAGTCATTTTCTAGTATGAAGTTATAGTAATGGTTTTGTAGGAGAAACATTAAGTAGTAATTGTTTTTTGTTTATATTTTGTAGTTTCTTCAGATTTCCACCAATATTATCTTGGTATTGATCAAAACTGATTTAAAATTGTAGTTATGGTCTAAGACATGAAGGATGTGGTGGGCTGTAACTTTCAAAGTTGAATTTGCAATCCGTTAAAACTAGATAAAAACATTTTTTAGTGATTACTCAGTGTGTAATGTTAACGGAAAAAGCATGAGTGTTTTATAATGTAGTTTATAATTGAAAACCAAGTCCATATAACAACATTTTTTTTACTTAAAATGCAAGTGGCTACCATGGGCATCATTTTTTTCCTCAGAGATTTGAACAGGCAGCAACATATTCAATGCTGTATAGACTCCACCATCCTTCTAGTGTGAGTCATCTGATTTTTAAACACGGACTTTTTCTTGTTTTAAGTATGGGTGGGACATTTTATTTGTTAACTACTAATTTCTTGCTGAATTTTAACCAGTCCTGATTTCATACTCCGTTTTACCATGCAAAGCTATAGCAAGGGAATTTAGTACTCTGGACAGCACATCTATATGGAACCCTTGCCCTACCATTCAAAAGTGATTATAATTGCAATTGCTTTATTACAGCTTGAAACTGTCAGTCATTTTACATAAAATTTTGACAGTTAACAAGCTGCCATTAAGTGATTACAGCAGCTTTTGAATTTCCCATCATTTCTGTGTTTTAAAGGTGGTGGAACTGTCTTTTGCCAGTTTAAAAAGTTTACAAGCTCTCTATTAAACAAGTGTGACTGCTTAATTGATACCATGTAAGCTATAATTTTTTTTAATGTTTGGTGCCACCTGCAAATTTGTATCAAAGGCAGATGCCCCTTTAGCCCTACTCTTACCACCGCACCATTATCTTGCCTCCCACTTTTGAACTTCATTGTCTCATGAATCCCAGCTGAAATCTGTAGAGCAATCAACACGTCTACATTTTGGAGGTCCAGTTTTCATCACAAGCTAGTTGAGTATCTGTACTGCTACATTTAAATTGAAAAATTGGTGAGTTTACAAGAAGTAATTGTATATCTTAAAGAAGAGTTTACAGTTATTTTTAATGTTGTCATCATTTTGTGTATTTATCCCATGTGGGAATAGGCTGTTTGCTTATATGCACATACGGTAAGACACAATAAACATTAAAGAACTGAAGAAAAACTTGGTTTCCTTTTTTAATTAACTTTCTTTAAACAAGATACTAGTTCAGAAAATATGGATCACAAGGCAGCCTTATGTTGGCATATACCACAGTTGTTGGTTATGACTGTAGACTAAGCACCTCATCTAGTAATACAGTCAGTAACTGCAAACTTTATCATGGTAAAGGTATACAGACTTTCTTTACTTCATTGTTTGAACAATTAAAAATTTAGTACCATGCAACATCTAAATTTACTTGAAGCTTATTTGTAAATGCAGACAACTGTGTATAATTGAATGGTGAAATCATCAGTGTGTTGATGACAACATTTTTACTTTCCAACTGATAAGAATGAAAATAAACCATTGTAATCTGTTTATAAACTGTTTACAAATGGTCATCCAAGAATTGTAGAAAGAGGTTGATTCTGACTGCTTAGATGCTCTTCTTCAAACAACATTAAAATGACATCAAATAGAAAAGTTCCAGATGAAATGCTTGTTGCAAAGGATGTTTATTAGAAAGCAGGTGGTTCTATTTCCAAAAATATGCATATTTAATTGTAGTTGAGAGTTGCAGAGTACTATCATTGATTGATGCAGTCATTTCTTCATTTAATTCATTTGTTTTCCATTTACCTGCTTAATCCATTTTGGGGTCACAGGAGAGGCCATGCCTATCCTAGCACTCACTAGGCACAAGGCAGAGAAACTAATTTTATTTTAGGACACACACCATACACTGTCTTATTCTCAGACAGCACATGCACCTATGGGTAGCTTGAAAGACTACTAGTTTCCCTACTGCATGTATTTGGGATGTGGGAGGAAACTGGAACAATCATTAAAAACTTATATGGACAAAGGGGGGACATGCAAGCATGCCGTATAAATCAGCCTTCACTCTGTCTGGTTTGGAAGCTACTTAAGATAGCATCTACATCCTTGTATGACAGAGTCATTGGAACTTTAGTACTGATGGCTTGCAATTAAATGCTTATCTGTAACATACATTGATTATGTTACTGAAGAGCTTGGAATAAAAAGTCAATTTTTGTTGCATCAGTGGGATATGTAAAGTATATTTTAAAGCTAAGACCCAATTTAACACTCTAACAGTGTGGTTTCACTGGCACAAACGTGGGCACATACCTGCTATTAGGCATATAGCAAGCTGTTCTATCTAAAAACATATTTACAGCTTGTAGTGTTGTCCTTTAGCTTTGCTTCTTGAATTAAGGACTTCAGAAATGCATCTGATTGTTTGATAAGTATGTACCTTACTTGACATTCACTTGGAAAAATTATGCATATTAGTTTTCATTTAATATGCCGCGGTGGTACGCCGGTAGCATTGTTACCTCACAGCAAGAGGTTCTCCCGTTCAATTCTCGGCTGGGCTTGGGAGTGCCTTCTGTGTGGAGTATGCATGTCCTTCCTGTGGTTGGGTAGCGTTCAAAAGACATGCGTACGTAAATGGGTGTGCCTTCGTTGAAGGTTGGGCGTCGAGCTGGCACCTCGGTGTTTCGTAAAAATCTACTGCCAATCATTAGCGGACCGGAGTTCCGCTGCGGCAATCCCTTACCGGGAAAAGCCGAAAGACAAACAAGTTTTCATTTATTTGTTAATCGAGTAACTAAACTCATCCATTGAGAAGCCCACTGAATATTTTTTGTAGCTTTGTTGGAACATTGTGAGTGTCATGAGCCACAACATTAAATATAACTGTCAGTACAAAATATTTAAGATAAAGACATTTTAAATAGTTTGAAGGTGATACCATTAAGAAGTGAGTTAGTTGATTCAACAATATTCTGCCATGACTCTGGACAAAGATACAACAAGAACAAGGATGTAAAATAGAAGAGAATTTTAAAATTTGAGTTACTTTTTCTCTTTTTGTTTATATTGTATTTACTCTAACAGCAGAAAAAAAAAATACAGCACAGCATAACTTCAGCATTAACTCACGGCAGCTAAGAACTTTACATACCATTTATCATTTTTGAGACAGGATAAAGGGTAAAGTGCAGGGCTTAGTTCTTAGGTGTAGGTTAGAGAGAAACTGAAAAAAGAGGGACATAAAATCTTGGTAGTTAGGAAGCGGCAAGTTATATAATGTGAGCAAACGTGTGGGGAACATGGCAGTCTGTGTGAACAGTGTATTTCTCCAGACAGAAGAATAAAATACATATTTCATACTACACAAACGAAAGAGAAACACTGACACTCTTGAAGCAAGAGCTAGCATTTCTTCCAAGACCAAGCCATAAATCAGGAACAAAAAAAAAAAAAAGTATTTTCATTACATGTTGAGGCAGTCGGGCCTAACCCTCAAACAGCTATGGCAAATGCATGTGTTCCTTATAGGTTCAACTTTACTCTTATTTACATATGAGCTGTTTTCGGATATATATATGTATGTATGTGTGTATATATATATATATATATATATATATATATATATATATATATATACATATACATATACATATAAATGAAACATGTTTTATAAAGAGGATTGATGTAAAAGGGTTCATGTATGAAAATGATAATAATCAAAGATATAAAGCTGAAATCAGTAGAATAACCTCATTGTCTTTTGTGTTACTCAAATCATATTTACTTTTAATCCAGCCCCATATCTTGTATTAGTTTTCCATGATGGATGTGAAGATCCAAAGGATGCATTTAGATACTATAAACTTGACATTTTTGACTGGTTTAGTTTAACATACTTTGTTCAATTTGTTTATTTAGGGTTGTACACTGGATGGGGGTGAGTTTGCTTAACCTTTTTCATTCAAGATCTAGTTTATATGGAAAAAACAGATGCTTTTAAAAATAAAATGCATAGTCAAAATTATAGCCAAAAATTAACAGATGATAAAAATATTACAAAATGTCTGTAGAGAAATAAAAACAACTACCAAAGTTCCCTGTCATGGAAAGATTCCCTGGTATCACCTATTCTAAAACAAGATAAGGATCCTACAAATTGCTCATCATAGAGACCCATTTCACCTTTAAATATGCACTATAAGATGTTCATGTCCATTTTAGCCAACAGACTTATTTAGTAATACCTAAACTAATCAGCAACAATCAAACAGGGTTTATTCTAAACAGGCAAGTACAGGATAATATAATAAGAATTTCTACACTAGTAGATTATGCAAATAAAAAAAATGTTCTGTCATTAGCCTTGATTTAGATAAAGCTTTTGGCTCAGTTAATTGGCCTTATCTGTTTAAAGCACTTAGTTTGTAACTTCTTTGCTGAGTTAATTGTGTTAATTTCACAGTTCTACATTATCTGTGGTGCTTATGTTAAAATAGGGTCTTTTCTTCTTTCGGATTTTCTCGGTCAGGGGTCGCCACAGCGGATCATCTGTTTGCTCATGATTGGCAGTGGAATTTTACGGTGTTGAGTTGCCAGCCCGGTGCCCAATCTTCCATAGAAGGCACACATATGCAGACACTCGCAAATAGGGCCAATTTAGTGTGTCCAATCCACCTACTGCATGTCTTTGGGATGTGGGAGGAAACCAGAGCACCCGGAGGAAACCCACATGACCACAGGGAGGATATGCAGACTCAGTACAAAAGGCACCGCAGCAGAGAATCGAACTGGAGAACCTCTTGCTGTGAGGTGGCAACGCTAACTGCTGCACCACTGAAGCTATTGATAATGAAAACAAAGGCTGCTTGAAAGTATAAACCATAGTCAACATCACTTGTACCCAAGCTAGAAATGTACCTTGAATCTAGGTAAAATGTAACACATATATATTAGAACTGCACAATTGAAGAATAGAAAGTCTGTAGTGGGCTAAAAATAAGCTCAAGGCCAGGTTGTTTTTCTCAAGTGTTTTTTGTAATCCAGTCATGTCAGCAGGAAATCTAAGTAACATTTTCTATGTAACACATAGTGAGTTTTAAATCTGAACATGTCAGCAGGAAATCTAAGTAACATTTTCTGTAGAACAATACAGAAAGCTGTGTCTAACTACGTCTGCAATAGAAGCAACATTTCTGTGTAACATGGAAAGAACTGTATAAAAGTAGCATACTGCTCACTAGTAATTTAGACAAATCCTGTATCTGCATGTTTTGTCTCCTTGCTGCAAGTAATAAAGGGTGCCATACTTGAACCTTACGTGAATTGGTCTTTGAAGTTTTTTCCTTTGACAGATTGGTCCTTCAGACCGGAACCCTCACTTCACCTCGGATCAGACGGGCCAGGTGGTTGAAACCGTACGGGGAAGAAACCAAATCGGTTCTTCTTATTTGAAAAGCACTCCGACTGAATTGTCGTGCAAAAGGGGCCAGCCACTTACTGATCTGTGACTGAATGTTTTTAGATGAGGAAGACAATAACTTAGTAATAGCATCGGCCCCTCCACCTCCCTTACCAGAATATGAAGCAAGTGAACAGGTTAGTCCACCCCCACGATATCCTGTTGTCACTGAAAATAGAGACATTGTAAAAATAAAACCGTATATTAGAGATCCCATCAGGACCAGGTCTCAAACACGGGCAGGTAACTCAAATGAAGGCATTGTTATATCAAATGGTTAAGAATTCCCGATCTATGAGTGAAGAAGAAATATGCCCACTTATAGAAGTACCTAATCCTCAGGCAGGACAAGACTGTCAGGACCCAACTATTTTAGTGTATAGACCCTGGACTCCGGAAGATATCCGGAAAGCCACTGAGGGAATTCCCCATCCAAAAGTTAATTTTAGAAAATTCTCAGAAGATTTACAAGGAATGAGGCTGAATTATAACTTAAACGAAGAAGAGGTAGAAAAAGTAGTTAGACAAATTGTGGGACCAGATTGGCACATGATTAGTGGCAACTGGAATCCCCTTGACGCTGCACACAGGCCCCTCCCACATAGCAGCACAGAACTAGACAACAGAGTAAAAGGTCTCTCAGACCGCATCTCTGAAAAATGGAAGCCTAGGGCAGACTGGACTTGCATTAATCAATGCATCCAACAGGAAGGTGAAACTATTGACCGGAATTATGCCAGATTATTAGAATGTTTTAATAACCATTGTGAAAAGCAGGTTCCTGAAGATCAAACACAAGATTCCCCATATGAACAGCAGTTAAAGAATGCATTCTTAAAAGGCAGTATTGCACCCATAAGCAGTTTTATTACAAAACACATGGTAGACCATCGTACAAGCAGGTTACAATCATTACTTGAATATGCTAGGCATGCCGAAAGGCATTTTAATAGCAAAAAGAAAAAGAAAGCTCAAGTATTTTCTGTAGAAGATGGAGCAGAAGTTTATGTAGTACAGTCTGGGAAAAAGGGCAAGAAAAATGCACAGGGAAACAATCTGATCAGGGATCAGAGGACTTTGAAGGGCGAAAGAAAAGGGGTGAATGTTTCAAATGCGGTAAAAAGGGACACTTGGCAAGGGATTGCAAGAAAAATAAGGCAACCACGGAAGACAAGGAGGGTAAGGACTGACTATATGGTAGTCAAGAATCACTAGAAGGGGATAGCAGAGAATGGACAAATGAGAATGTGATAGAGGGAGTAGAGGATGTGATAGAAGAAATAGAGGAAGTGCAAGAAGTTAGTGACAGTGAAGAAAATGAAATATTAGACCTAGCTTTATTGAGCCTGGAGCTCTATTTTAGCAGACATGAAACCGGAAGTTACACTCTTGATAGAAGGGAACGAAGTCAAATTCTTGTGTGACTCAGGGGCATCACGAACCCTGATACATCCCTCCAAACTGCCAGAAAAAAAGAGTCACCTGATTACATACTGGTAAAAGCAGCTAATGGACAGCTGTATCGGGAGCCTCTCTCCCGTAACATTGCAATAACTGATCCTGTTTCAGGATTGACTCAGAAAAGCAAAATTGTTGTTTCTGCAAAATGCCCAGTAAACCTCTTGGGCAGAGACCTCCTGCAGCTATTTGGTATAGCCGTAGTCCCAACCATGCAGGGTATGGAAGCACAGCGACAAATTGATACCTTTGCAGTGCAATCGGATGGTGAAATGTTTTATTGGTACAGCCAGGACTTGGTTACGACTGGTCCAGGGACTGTGACCAAAGAACTAATGAATGTAGCCATCAGCAAGTTCCCCTCCCTTGACATTGATAGGCAACACTTGTTGCACTGTACCCTGTATTATTGTAACACACCAGGACCTGATAAGGAATATGAGTAAGAATTGTTTAAAAATCATGCAAACAGACTGATATTACATAATCTGTACTGGGACACAAAAGGGAACAGTGTAGCCAGCTGTTCATTGCCCCAGGAGTTTTTTAGACTTTATAAATCTAATCGATTACCATACGTTAGCCTAATCAAGAACAAAAACATAGAATGGGCAGACCTAGGAGAAAAAGTCACGAAATGGGAGAAACAGACAGAATTAGAACTGTCAGAACAGGGAATACAAATACAGAAGTTGAATTGGATAACTCAGACCCACCCAGCCGTACACTTGCAGTCTAGCAAGGACAGCTGATTAGCACTCCTATTAAAGGAGGTAGAGAATGCCTGACAAAATATACCAGAAACTCTCTGGTCAACAGGAAAGTCAGATGTAGGACTTATTTGTACAGCGGGACCAGTTACTATCACACCAAAGTCAGCATTTAGACCACAGAAAAGACAGTATCCCTTAAGAAAAGATGCAGAGGCAGGAATCAAACCTATCATAGCAGCTTTACTTAAGGAAGGGGTGCTGGTGGAATCTCCTGATTCACTGTGTAACACCCTTATTTCCTGTTAAAAAAGCAAATAGAGAATGGCGTATGGTCCAATATTTACAAGCTGTAAATGATGCAGTAATACCAAAGGCACCTACAGTGCCAGACCCACACACCCTGTTGAATGATTTAAAACCTCAACAGAAGTATTTTTCTGTGGTAGACATTAGCAATGCGTTCTTTTCGATACCGATACACTCTGACAGCCAGTACTGGTTTGCATTCACATTTCAGGGGAAAAGGTATACATATACGCGACTACCACAGGGATATTGTGAAAGTCCAACAATATTCTCACAAGAAATGGCAAGCAACTTGGCAGGATTTACCCCACCAAGAGGCAGTCAAATTTTACTTTATGTTGATGACATCTTGATGGCGGCCCCCACCCAGCAAGATTGTAAAGAAGATACCATAGCGCTATTATGATTTTTAGCCGCTGAAGGACATAAGGTAAACAAAAATAAACTGCAGCTTTGGAAAAAAGCAAGTTACATACCTAGGATATGTGATATCCAAGGAAGGTAGAACACTAGATGAGGACAGAAAAGTAGCAATTTTGCAAGCACCAAAACCCACTACCAAGAAGGAAATGATGTCATTCCTGGGTACAACTAATTTTTGCCGGAGCTGGATTCCAAACTATGCCTTGGAATCTGCACCTCTGACTGACCTGATATATAAAAAGCCTATGGCAGCACAGGATTTGTTACAATGGACACCAGAGGCAGAATTTGCTTTCTGCAGACTGAAACAGTTAATAGCGTCCTCATTAGTTCTAGGATTACCAAAGTACCATAAACATTTTTTCCAAACTGTAGATTGTAAGCAAGGTTATATGACATCAGTATTAACACAACAGCATGGGGACAAGCAATGCCCCATTGCTTACTATTCATCACAACTAGACCCAATGGCACGGTCCTTACCCCACTGTGTACAAGCAGTAGTTGCAGCTACAATGGCAGTACAGGCTTCGGCCTCAGTAGTTTTATTCCACCCTCTCACTTTGAGAGTGCCTCATGCAGTCGGGATTATTTTACTGCAAGAGAAGGTAGCATATCTTTCCCCTGCTAGGCATCTTTCCTGTATGACTATATTGTTGAGCCAACCTCACATGACAATTGAACGATGCATGACTTTGAACCCCTCTACCTTGCTCCCAACCCCTGCAGATGGCACACCACACTGCTGCCTGCAGGTGATTGAGCAAAAGACACTACCTAGAAAAGATCTCACAGATGTCCCCTTGGATGATGCTGAGGTGACATATAGTTCGTGCAAAAGGGGTCCTGCAGGACAGAACCTAGTAGGATATGCAGTAGTTTCTGATACTGAGATTATAGAAGCAAAACCTTTACCACACAACTTATCTGCACAGGCAGCAGAATTGATTGCCTTGACACAGGCATGTACCTTAGCAAAGGGTAAATGTGTAAACATTTTTACTGACAGCCAATACGCTTTTTCTACTGTACATGTTTTTGCGCAATAGTGGAAAAACCGAGGAATGATAACATCTACTGGCAAACCTATCAATCATGCACAGTTTATTTTAGATCTTCTAGAATCTATTCAGTTACCTCAGGAAGTAGCTATTTGTAAATGCACAGCTCACACCAAGCAACAAGATAGGATTTCAAAAGGTAATGTGAGAGCTGATACAGCTGCTAAACAAGCAGCTTCAGAAGTATTTCTTTTAAATGAGGAACTACAACCCTCTGAGATTTTAGACTTAGAAATGTTAAAAACAATGCAGGCAACTCACTACCAAGCTGAAAAACAAAGGTGGGTAAAATGAGGAGCAATTCTTGAAAAGGGGCTGTACATCTCTAAAGAAGGGAAACCGATACTACCATTTAATTTGTTTAGATATGCAGCTTTGTTGAGCCATGTCTCAACAGGGGGGATGGTACAGCTGGTGAACCAGGTGTTCACAATGTACGGATTTACAAACTACTCTAAAAAATTTTGTTTGATGTGCCAAGTTTGTAACAAACATCATGCACAAGGGGCGTTAAAGCCCAAGCAAGGGAGTTTCCCTATACCACCATATCCATTTCACGCTATCGGTATGGATTTCATAGAATTGAACAAATGTGAAAATAAGAAGTATTGTCTTGTCATTGTAGATATGTTTTCCAGATGGGTGGAAGCCTTTCCAACCAAAAATCCAGGTGCAACTATGGTGGCAAAAGTTCTTGTCAAAGAAATCATCCCTAGATTCAGAATTCTGGAAAGGATCTACAGTGACAACGGTACACACTTTGTAAACCAAACCATACAGCAGTTAAGTAAGCATTTTGATATTTCTTTAAAAAATCATTGTGAATACCATCCGCAATCTGCAGGGCTAGTTGAGAGGCATAATGGAATATTAAAGAATAAATTAAGAAAATTGATAGCTGAGACAGGAAAGAATTGGCTGTATTGTTTATCCCTGGCACTGTTGAGCATGAGAACTGTTCCGACTGCAAAAGGATGGACTCCTTTCGAAAAACTGTTTGGAAGGGCTTATTATACACCCCAGTGGAAACTTCTCATGCCCGCAGACCAGGAAGCTGACTATACACTAGCCGAATATATGAGAAATTTGTTGAATTCTAAACATCTGTTGCAGTCAAATTCTGTTTCAGATAAAGAGCAAACTGAAACATCGGAAGTGGCAGTGATCCCAGGGGACTGGGTTTGGGTGAAAAATATTAAAAAGAAAAACTGGACATCACCAAGGTGGGAAGGTCCATACCAGGTGCTTCTTTCGACACCCACTGCAGTCAAGATAGCAGAGCGAGCTTCGTGGATCCACCTGACGCACTGCAAACTAGTTAAGAACTTTGAACTGGACAAAAATCTTACCTCTCCACACAAAGTCTGGCTACAAAGGGAGGTCAGATCAATAGGACTGATCCGTCTCAACCCCAGTGAAGAAACCATCGGTACTGAAGATCCTATTAGGGCAGAGAGTAAGAACGCATGTCTGAAATAAAGATGACAGGATCCAGTAAGATCCAAATGTACCTATTCGGAAGAGTCGGAGAAAACAGAAATGCAGAACAACCATTTCTACAGAAGTATTGCATAACCATCCTGTTAACTATACTAGTGACAATAATCTTTTTGTTGTGGCCATTCCTCTTCTCAGCCACACAAATTGGACTGAACATGTGCAGAGTGGCACTTGAACTTTAACACTTACCAGGCAATCAAATATGTGTATGCTGAGACCTTCAATGTTTTGAATTGCTGGATTTGCACAACTTTGCCAACAGCATACGGGTGGGGGGGGTTACTGTTAACTTCAGTCCCCCTAGGAGTTAGAGACCTGGGAAAACCTGATTCATGATACATCAAATATTACATCACAAGATAAAATAGCATTGCACTTGTCTGTTTGACAAAAGGGAACTGTGTTTCTACAAGAATGATACGGTTCAGGTGGGTTGGAGCAATTGCAATGTGACTGTTCGTTATTAGATGCTACACTAAATCTGATAATACCGGATCTTATTGCAATACAAACTGATTCATTTTTTGAACTGATGCACAAAACAATTGAGGAAGTAAAACACAATTCTGTTCTCTACAAACAACTGTCTATAATTGACAGAAAAATGTTTCACGCAGGACAAGCGTATGTTTATAGACTGTTACTTTATATGTGGTAGAAAAGCATACAAATGGTTACCTGAGAATTGGTCCAGCAGTTGTTTTTTGGGCTACCTGGTTCTGGCCATACGACACACAGCAGTTTTACCTCAAGGGAAAATTTGGAATGTTCAAGAAATCAAGAAACCTGTCAATCCAGTGGAGCAAATTGATGCATGCTGGAAAAACCATCATGCTGTGGGCGATGGACTGACACACATGGACTTGAGTGATACTGTTATATCATGGGCAGGCATATTACCAGCATATGGAGCAACAAAATCGATCTGATCTAAACTTCTCGAAGCAATGAGTAATGTGACCTTTTCCACCCTAGAATTGGTGACTGATGAACTGAATGCCATGAGAACAGTGGTGCTTCAAAATCGCATGGCTCTTGACTTCACCCTAGCAGCAAGAGGAGGTACTTGCACTTTAATCCAGGAGGAGTGCTGTTCGTATATTCCTGACCACAAACATGAGATAGACAATCACCTTGAGGTAATTCAGCAGGTGTCGGCTATGACCAAACCAGGACCAAATCCATTGATGGATTTTTCCAGAGATTGTTTGGGGGGGTGGGGCAGTATCCTGATGAACATCCTGATCGCCATCTGTGTAGGAATGATCCTACTTGATGGTATGTGTTTGCTGCTGCATCCCCTGCATGAAAAGACTGATTAAAGACTTTATAGACATGTCAGTTTCAGAAACCTTATACCAAGGTGCTGAACTTGAAGAATTGTTGAAAAATTGAAAATGCTTTCCTAAGTTTAAACTGAATGACTCTCTTAACTGAAAATCCTGAGTAGGAAGAGGTTAGGGGAAGAAAAAACTGTTTATGCTTATTTTGAAAGTAGAATAAAAGTATTAAAAGGGGGGAAATGTTAGAAAAATATGTATTAGTAATATGCATACTTAGTGCATTCGAGGTTCAAGAGGGTTAATACATTTATTCTGTTCACACTGCATGAATCTGCACACGCTACTAGAGACATTCCAATCCTGTTATGTCATGAAAATAATAAGTGTTTAATTTCTACTAGTGTCATGAGACTTAACAAAGAGTTATTGATTTTTCTGCTTATGCCATGAGAAAGTGCACAGCTGCTGAAGCTATTGATAATGAAAACAAAGGCTGCTTGAAAGTATAAACCGTAGTCAGCATTACTTGTACCTAAGCTAGAAATGTACCTTGAATCTAGATAAAATGTAATACATATATATTAGAACTGCACAATTGAAGAATAGAAAGTCTGTAGTGGGCTAAAAATAAGCCCCAAGGCCAGGTTGTTTTTCTCAAATGTTTTTTGTAATCCAGTCATGTCAGCAGGAAATCTAAGTAACATTTTCTATGCAACACATAGTGAGTTTTAAATCTGAACATGGCAGCAGGAAATCTAAGTAACATTTTCTGTAGAACAATACAGAAATCTGTGTCTGACTACATCAGCAATAGAAGCCATATTTCTGTGTAACATGGAAAGAACTGTATAAAAGTAGCATACTGCTCACTAGTAATTTAGACAAATCCTGTATCTGCATGTTTTGTCTCCTTGCTGCAAGTAATAAAGGGTGCCATACTTGAACCTTACGTGAATCGGTCTTTGAAGTTTTTTCCTTTGACAGCCTAAGGCACATGGATTTATCAAGAGACACATCTGCATATCAATGTCCTAGAGATGAGAGCAGTACTTCCAGGACTCTCTTCCTCTGGGTACAATTGCTATTCAGATGGACAACATGTCAGTGGTCTGGTATTTGAACAAACAAGGAGGAACCAGCTCTTACCCCCTTTGTTGCGAGGCCCTCAGAGTATGGCAGTGGGCTTTGTCCACCCAGCACTTTCTGTTAGCAATGCACATCCCAGGGAAATCCAACATGATAGCAGACAAGTTGAGCAGAGCAATTTTATTGCCCCACACAAGTGGCCCTCAAGACGGAAATAGCGGAAAGGATATTCTGCAGGTGGGGCCAGCCTTGCTGCGACCTTTTTGCCAGTCACATGAACACCAAATGCAGAATCTACTTTGCCCTGATTCCTCCTCTGGAAGAAGCCCTAAAGGACGCACTTGTTCACAATTGGCCCTTGGGGTCTCCTCTATGCATTCCCACCAATCCTGTTGATACCCAAGGTATTACAGAAAGCCAAACCCCTGGGAATGACCATCATTTTAATAGCCCCCTATTGGCCTAGTCAGATTTGGTTCCCATTCCTTTGACTTCATCTTTTGAAGGAACCCTGTATTCTGGACCCAGTTCCAGACCTTCTGACGGATTCGTTGGGGGAACTTCATCCCTCTCTGCAGCCCCTGAAGCTAACAGCTTAGCTGCTTCAATTCCCATCATAGCCAGGTTCCATAACCTTTCCAAGGAGACAAAGCAAATTCTCATATCATCTCATAAATCCTCTACAAGGAAGCTATACCTCAGCAAATGGAAAAAATGTTCTATATGGGCCTCTAAAAACAATATTGATCCTTACCAAGCCCCTATGGCCTCTATTCTAGATTTCCTAACCATCATTTTCAATAAAGTAGCTGCAGCAGCAACAGTCCGCGTTCAACTAGCTGCCATTTCTAACTTTCATATGGGATTTGAAGGATTGAATATTATGTCACACAAATTATCCAAAGCCTTCCTCAAAGGGACCTTTCATATTAGACCACCTGTGAAATCTCCCTATTCCCCATGGAATCTAAATTTTATGCTTTCCCACATAATTCTTCTGCCATTTGAACCAGCTTTCTCATGTGACCTCAGACTTTTGTCGTGGAAAAACATCTTTTTAGTGGCTATTACTTCTGCCCACAGAGTGTCAGAGCTTCAGGCCTTATCCATTAAGCCTCCTTATTTGATTTTCCATGCTGACAGAGTCCAACGTTTACACTGAATCTAATCTCAACCAAATTATTGATTTGCCAGTTTTTTCCCCAACCATTCCAACAATTTAGAGTACATGCTGCACAAACTTGATGTTCACAGACAGTTCAGATTTTATTTGGATAGAACAAAAGATTTCAGGAAATCAGACCAGCTTTTTGTTTAATTCTCAGATTCCAGGAAGGCTATGCCAGTGGCTAAAACAACTGTGTCTAAATGGTTATCTGATTGTATCACCTTTGCTTATTCAGCTGCCAATATGCCCTTGCAGCATAAAATTAAATCTCATTTAACCAGAGCAGTTTCTACATCATCTGCCTTTTCTGCCAGACTTCCTATTGATAACGTTTGCACAGCAGCCACTTGGTGAAAACCTCATACCTTTATCACTCATTACAAAGTTGACAGGGCCCCCTTTGGATCCATGGTCCTAAGAAATATACTCCCGTGAGCCACCCGAGGTTGATGGTACTTGGGACTCTACCCATCAGTAAAGAATGAACGGCGAGATAGAACAACTTCACATAAAGAAGTTATGTACTTACCATAACGTTCCATGTGAGTTGTTCATCTCGCCTTCATTCTTACGTCCCTTCCTCCTACCTTCTCCTGGGCTTTCCAAAGACCGAGATGCTAGATCCTCCCTGGTCACTCAACCTTTCTATACTTTCTCTCTTATGGAGATATACAATGGCACATGGTATTATTTTACGCAGCAAACAAGATCTGAGGTAACTCAGGGTGCATCATGGGATAGGGACTTGGCCTCAAGCTACTTGAAATCCTCGAGCTTTGCAGTAAGTGCCGACTCGGATTTGAGGGATCAGCTCCGAACCCATCAGTAAAGAATGAAGGTGAGATGAACAACTCACATGGAACGTTATGGTAAGTATATAACTTTTTTACAAGTGTAGCAGAGTGAAGTATCTAATATCTTTTAAAAGCTGTTTTACTTCTACAGGTATTCTTCTCCAGCCAGCATTGTCAGCTGTTAATCCCTAGAATGAGACCTAACCACAACAGTGTATAAGGGTGCTTAACAAAAGCTTGTTAAACACCTTTCTGACATTAGAAATGTGCTTAACAAGCATGATATCAGAGCATAATTGCTATGCTCCCTGTACAACATTTTTATTTATTTATTGGCATTTGTTAACCGGGTTAGTCCAGCTGGGTTTGTGGCCCATTTTCAGTGGAGACCCGAGGAGAAAAGCTCAGAGAAGAAAAATGCAATTTAAGAATAAACAGTTTAAAAATAAATGCAAGGACAGTTTTACAATTCCATAAGTAATAGTTGATATATGGAAATATTATAGAGAAAAAAAAATACTTAAGTCAAGGGAAGACACTAATTCTAATACTATAGAGTACCAAAGCATATACAATATGTACAAAAAAAAAGCATTTGGGCAGAATATATTTAGACCTACCATCTGTAATAACTGACATATGTAGATATGAGACACACTTGTTCTAGTACTGTAAAGTACCTGAAATATATACAATATGTACAACAGAGAAAGATTCAACAGATATGTTTAGATGAACTTTGTGCAAGTAGGCATATAATAAGCTGAGGAGAGCCTGTATAGAAGGAAAGAAATGAAAGAGTAGGAGTTGAGTTAAGTTGGGGTTTGAAAGGGGCATGTTTTGTAGTTAAGTAAATGAAGTTTAAGTTTCTCCTTGAAGTGAGATGGGTGTACAATGCTACAAATGTCTCTAGGAAGGTTGTTCCAAGCTTGGGCCACAGAGTACTTGTAAAGGAGTTTACCTACTGCTTTTTTGGGATATTTATATCTGTCTATATCTATCTATTTTTATATCTATATCTATGTATATTTATGTTATGCATACTCAACATATTTATTCCATTAACAAAACAATTCTAAAACCAGTTGACAAGTGATGGGTGGATGGGGTGGGGTTGGCAGTGGTGGTCTTTTTGCTCAACACCAGTATGTAAAACAGCTGGTCATTCAGCTTAATGGCTGTCTATTATACTTTAAAGTTTTGTTCTTGACGATATAAATTGTTTTTAACTCAGATTTTGTAGCATGTGCAACATCAGCAAATGCTAAAGGTTTGATTACCAAAAAAAGAATTGCTTATTTTAAGGCACTCAATTCTCAACTTTTTGATTAAAAGACAGATTAGACATGATCTCTGAAGACTATACAAAGAGTTTTGCTTACACCAGGGAGCTCAGTAATCTTCGAAACTGTGTGTATGTTAATGACTGTGCCTCCAGTTTTCATACCCATTTCTTTGCCTATTTAGTAGAAAATGTGAGAGAAATAATGAAACAAATTGTTCTAACTCATAGTTTGCAGCTGTAGGTTATGTTCTGGTTATTCATGCTCATTGCTGAGTGTTTTATACTAATAATCTAGACAAATGTGGCCGCTTGTAGAGTACTAGTTAGAAATACAGAAGAATTTGTAAATGATGTTATTTGACTTTGCTAGATATGTCAGAAAAAATGGTTATTTGTGATTATATTTGCAAATAATAAAATGATGAGGACAGGTTTTACACTAGTGTGTCAATTTCCTTTATGGGATATTAAAAACTCTGCATGAGGCTTGTTATAAATATGTAATAAGGTGGCAGTAGTATTTAAATGGGACTTGTGCTGATTGAAAAAAGAAAAGTTGAAGTTTACCTGTGCAATACATACAGTCTTTTGTATATGGAATAAAATGTACTGCTCAACACAGATTTATTAAAAAAAAAAAAAAAAAAAAATATATATATATATATATATATATATATATATATATATATATATATATAGGTCTAAGCTATTTCACTGAAAGTCAAATTAGTGTGTACTTTTCACTGAAAGCTCAATTCACTGAAAACTCGATTCACTGAAACACATTTCACTGAAAGTTATATATGGCCTTTTCCCCACTGTAGTGCGACCCTGGAATTAGTATATATAGTAAGGGGGGTGGGGGGCAATCCCCCACATATTTTAAATATTTTTAACTATATACATGGATACTTGCAATTCCAATATATTACTCTTTTCCAAACATATTATATACTTAAAATATGTGGGGGGCAGTGCCCCCCTCCCTTACTATATATATATATATATATACTAACTCCAGGGTCACACAACAGTGGAGAAAAGGCCATATATAACTTTCAGTGAAATGCGTTTCAGTGAATTGAGCTTTCAGTGATTTGTGTTCAGTCATTTGAGCTTCAGTGAAATGTGCATTCAGTGAAGTGTCCTTGACCTATATATATATATATATATATATATATATATATATATATATATATACTGAAATCTTAGTGAATGGAATCCTAGTCTGTACTTCTGACTGTGATGCACCTAATAAAAGCTTTCATTCATAATACTAATCTAGAAGCAAAATATGTTCATATTGACAATGCTGCTCACTTTTTCAGTACCCAGAAGCTGTTCTGATGATCAGGCCAGATGTGAACCAGTCTCCAAAGGTATTTTGAACATTTGGGATATAGCAAGGATTATGTTTTTCATATAGCTGTGATGTGAAACACTAAAGAGGTCAGGCAAATATAGCTACCTACATGTTGTTTAATTGAGAATGCAAGAAGTTCTAGTAAAGTGGGTGGAATTCAAGAAAGCATTAAGATTGTATTTATTTTTTGCCAGTGTTCTGGAGAGTGTAGTTTTGAAATTTTTGGTTAATAATTTGTGTTTTGTTAGCCATTGAAGCTTTACTTAAGAATGTAATTCATTTTCCTCTCTTTGTGCATCAGTATGGGCAAATGAATGAAGTTAATTATTTATTTTTTCATTTTACTGAGTAGGCAAATTCACTGGATTAGACGATGTGCATGTCTGATATCAGAAGAGACCTAGACGACACACAACCATAGCAAAAATTGAAGTCATTTCTATATATAGTGCAGGTTTTCTTCAATTTTATGCAGAATATAAGATCAGTATTTGATTTTATCTTGAGAGTCTGTTTATATTGGATAACAGCTGGAGCTGTCTTTCTGGATGAAGGATTGTTATGGAATCACTTAAAATGTTCTGCCAGGATACACGAGATGCAGTTAACAAAACTAGTCACCAGAGGGAGCAAAAGACCTGAAGATGTTTACAATACTGTTATAAAATCTGCTGCTTCTCTTTAAATGCTTGTAGGCGATGCTTAATCATCTAATTTTTTTTATTTCTGGAGCCTGGATAATAGTGCAAGGAATGAACGAGAGTTACATATCAGTGACATATTAAGCAATAAAATAAGTGCTCTTACAGATGTAGACTGTGGATTTTGGAAATCATGAATAATTGTTAGAAGTTATCAGAGGTTAATTCTGTGTAAAATTCATTTTGCTTCTACTTTAACTGCCAGTTTTATTTGGTATAGATTAATACCCCTTTATTGGAGAAGACCCATTGAGTAATATTGAGTTGACTTAGTGTTTAATAAATGAAGGAATACAGCATGTGTGAAATGAACCTGCATATGAACAAGTAAATCTGATAACAGAAGCAGCAAATAACATTAATACGTGCAGAGAGGTATTGCCACACATCATATAACTGTGGTTAATATAAAGTAACAGTAAAGTTCATGAATAACTTAGGGAAGATCAGTTCTGCTTTTCAGCAGATTCTATATATTAAGTTATTTCCTGATGAAAAATGGTAAAATCAGCAGTCAACTCATTGAGACAGTGGTGCCAAATCAGGGAGCTGTGACAGTGGCCTCAATGATCCAGTTTTAAAATGCAATTAAAAAATGCAATAAAGATTACTTAGTCAAGATAGTAACAAAGCAACATAGTGGTTATTGTAGCTGATTTATGGTGCTTGGATTACCAGCTTGATTCTTGACAAGGGTGCCTGCCATTGCTAATGTTTTTCAAGACAAGATCTCTTGTTTTCTCCCACATTCCACTGCCATACTCACAAGTTGAGTGACTATAGTACATTGTCCCTAAATGGTGCAAGTGATTACAGTTGTGTGTTGCTTGTGCTATTTGATGGACTGGCAACCCATTTGAGGCTGGTTCCTACTGCCTGACATTTGCAGATATGGATTTCTACTCACTTGACCCTCACCTGGATGAAAGTGGGTATAGAAAATGAATGCATGGATGAATGATGATTGGATGGGTGGATGAATTACAGATGGCTGGGTGAATGGATTAGTATTGGATGGATGAATGGATTGGTGGGTCTGTGGATGACTGATATCTGGCTGGATAAATTGATGGGCAGATGGAGAGATGGGTAGATAGATGGACGTTAGATGCAAAAACAAGTAGATGAATCAAATACAGTGACCATATAATAACTGCCAGTTATAGTGACATCTCAAGCAGCAAGTAGTACTAAAAAATAAAAGGAATTATGAGGTAGTCAGCCATACCACATAAAAGTGCAAACTAGCAAAATATGTATTTCATAAAATAAGTGTTATATTAGTAACCATTGCATGATGAGTAGCAGGTGAGATTAGATGCCACCATATGCAATATGTTTAACTACACTGTAGGGTGCAAACTTGTGAGGTGCCCTAGAAATTTTGGGATGGGGAGGCTTTGTAGAATGACTGGAAGAAACACAAGAATCCCACCTCCTTATGCTTCAAGTCTTTAAATCTCAC
The DNA here is from genome assembly GCF_019279795.1 of Protopterus annectens. Classification (NCBI taxonomy): domain Eukaryota; kingdom Metazoa; phylum Chordata; order Ceratodontiformes; family Protopteridae; genus Protopterus; species Protopterus annectens. Next base: position 1,056,311,463 of record NC_056739.1, read on the forward strand.
TAGTGAGGAAGAATGCCTCCAACAAGTTCTTATTGTGTTAGAGGACAACTGTCATGGCATGCTGCTTTGCATGCCACAACCTGTGTGATACAAGGCTAGTTATATTAAAAATAAAACAATAGAGCAGTGTGACCTAGGGTCTGAAGCACAGGACAACACAATATGAGCTACTGAGAGGAGGTTAGTACACAGTATTAAGAGTTTACATTCTATAGTCTAAGAAAGCTCATATATTGTTAAGCAGGTCTTCCCACTAACTTTTCTTACCAAAATGATGAAGAGAGGGGTGCACATCAGAAGGGGCTCCTTGCAGTACCAAGGAAGCCTGGATGAAGCTATGTTGCCTGACTGAACAGAGGACAGAAGAGTGGCCCAGAATGGTTTGGGTTTGCCTGTTTCAAGATGCTCTCCTTGTCTTATTTATATACAATGTTTTGCCTAAAAAACAGGTAGGAGTCCCATGTATAGAGGCCAAAGTGATGCTGAAACAGTAACACTATCTGCCCTTAGAGCATCATTTAAGAATACCTTTAAAGGCTATTCAACATCTGCTAATGGAATACATTGTCAAGCCATGCCAAGCAGAAAGTGATGCAGTGAAAAGAAGCAGAGGAACAATGGAGGGACAACCCAGAGTGAAGCCACAGATCAGTAGTGTTTATCTGAGCTAGCTGTGTGGTGTAGAGAAAGAAAGCCCTCAATATTCTGCAGATGCAGCAAGTTTGAATAGCAACTTTGGCACCTATAGGAGCTGGCTGGCTGGGGAGGACCGGAGTGATTGGCAACCACTGGAGAGGGAGGCCCTCTAGCTTGCTACAAGGGTGACACCTAGTGGCAGCACTGGTGTTACAAAGTGGAATCAAGCCTGCATTGTCATGGTGCATTTGCATTAGTAGCTCAGGGGAATTTGGCATGTGGAAACATGCTTCCCCTCAGAGGACAGCAGTGGCATAGCTTAGAGGAGCTGCTGAGGGGCAAGGGGTGCTCCAAAGGGGAAGACAGTAAGCTGACCCATGAGATCAGCAAGCTGGGCCGCTCCCTACCAATCAGCTTTCACCAGAGAATGGATGGCTGATTGGAGTGCCTAGACAAGAAAGACTTGGCTGCAGGGCTCTTGCCTAACCTAGGAATATGTGTCTTCGGTGTCCTGGAATGAGCTGATAAACTGGGTGCCAGCAGTGGAGTCATCAGGTGAAGTCCTGGCAAAGCAGAAAAACTAGTACTTGTCTGCACTCAGACAGCATTTGTTCACAAACCCTGCCCAGGCTAAGGCAGAAATGAGCTTCAAGGACTCTTCTAAATGGATGATGGGTTAACAGGGAGCAAGCAGATACACAGTAGAAATGCATCCTTGGTGGCAGATAGCATGTTGATGAAGACAAAACAGTAGCCAACAGGCAAGGACAACACCAGAGACATCAGCACACTTCAAAGAACAGGGTTATAAACAGCCCCCCTGCGGGCTGTCTGTAGCAGAGTGAATAGTAGGCAGTGCAGTGAAGAACCAAGGATCTGTGCACATTGTGACTTGATTACAGATCAACAGTGTGAGGTCTGTTAATCAAGACTGGTTTAGCAAATGGGCAAATCATTAATGCAGACTGTAACTTACCCTGATGATTAGTGATCCCAGAGTATTAATCTTGTGGATGGGGTATGAGGTAGTCTCCCATTGCATGGGGATGTAATGGTGAAGCCATCCCACAAATATTTAACAAGTTGCCTGTTTTGTAACTCATACTCTAAAAATGCTTAAGTCAACTGGATCATATTTAAGCAACCGCATATATGACCTGTAGCCACCAGTATGTATTAGTTGTCATATAGTAGGAAATTGGTACATTAATGTACTACAACTCTACTTCATTATGCTGATACCATCTATAAAAACAAAAATACAAGTAACCCAGTCTCTTCCCTATTTCTATATTTGTTAAATGGCTTTTGACATAGTCTTTCACCAAACTCTGTTACAAAATCTTTTCTCCCAAGACCTCTCTCCCACCTCTGTCTCCTGGATTGACAGCTATTTAACTGATGGTTATAAGTCAGTCATATGGAAGCAAGAATACGCCTCATTTCTTCCTGTTACTGTAGGAGTATCACAGGGAGCCATATCTGGATCACTCTTTAACATTTTTATAAATGACCTATGCACCACTGCCATGCTTGCCTCACTGATACAATATGCAGATGATTCTATTTTTATCTACACTGTGCCCGACCTAGAAAAATTGTAAGAAATATCCCAAGAATTCTTTGTTTATTGAAGCCTTGTTAGACAAATCACACCCCTTACTGAAACCTAAAAACCTAAACCGTTGTTCACTCCAAAAACATTCACCTAAAATAAAATTGTCTTTATGATCAAAACATCAAACAAAAACAGATTGAACAGGTTCTTCAACCAAAACCTTTAGGAGTCATAATTGACCATAACATAAAGTTCTCTCCTCGCACACACATCCAACCAGTTGTTAAAAAAGAAAAAAAAACTACCTCCTACCAGCCCCATTGTATGTCTTCCCCATTTTCAAAAACTTACAATCAAAACTTGAGCAATATTATAATCAAATAGCTAGATTTGCTTCAAATACCACCTATGGAATCCACTATTGAGTAGCCTTTACACAACTCAGCTGGACCAAGCTGCCTCATCATCTTTATCGCCACCTCTTAGTTGTTCATATTCTATATCCTGCCCTAAAATGCATGTTTCAGTACTACTACCCAAACAGAGCTCTCTGCTCGAAAGACAAATGCTGCTTTCCATAACTAAATCTTAGAATGCAGCCAGAGATGCAGTATACTTCAGTTGTATAAATAATCACTGAAATGCCCTCCTACTAACTCTCAACCATCTTGAAAATCAACAAACTTTTAAGGTAAATTTAAGGGAACACCTTACAACATCCTGGTTATGTAAATGTGCATCTCTAGGATAATACATCATACACATCCACTTACATTCTTCCATGATACTAATTCTGTCCCATTTCTTCATTCACTCAGTTATTTCTTACCTGTCACCTAATCCATATCCTACCAGTCACTACCACTATTCCTTTAACCCCTATGTATTAACCCTACCCACACCTCCCTTAATAATAATCGCCTCCATATTACCTACTTTAATAACTAAGTAACATGGGTTTAATACCATTTCCACTGGAGTAGCTGCAGTCTTCATTCTGCTCTGTACCACCACTGCTACTACTTCTGTTATCGTTGTTAATGTCTGACTATTGCAGTTTGTTTGTAGATTTTGTAGTATTGTAAATTCTTTGGAGCTTTTCTCCCTGTCTTTGCTGAAATGGGGTTCTTGTGGCCAGTCTGACTTCCCCAATAAACAATTGGTAAAATAATAAAATAAATAAAAGCACTAAAGCAAATAGTTAGGTAAAGATGAAGTGCAGACAATAAGTCAGAGGCAGTAGCAGAGTAAAAAAGATAGGAAAGACTAAAAAGAAAGGCACAGCAATGGCGGGGGGTGGGGTGGAATAAAAAAATAGTTTGGAAGTGTGAGAAAACTGAAGGCAGTTTCAGAACCAAGGAAGGGAAGAAATATGCTAGGGAGGAAGAGGTCAAATGGAAAAGTTGGGTTTGCAAGAAAGGAGGAAGGTGTGTAGGGTGTGGGGAAAAGGTCTGACTTTTGAGACTCATGGTGAGGTGAGAGGATGCAGGATGTATCCAGAGAGGTATATTTGGAAGCTCAGAGGGGTTTAGGATGGGTGCCAAGACAAATAAGGGAAAAGAATCTAAAGTACACAAGAAATGCTATAGAATGGGAGAGGATGATGTAGACAACGAAAGTCACTGTACATGGAAAATTTAGAGGAGAAGAAGGCAGAGGAGAACATGGATAGATACAGTATCCTGTGGACTGAGAGTGACAGAACATGATGGGAGGGGCAGCAAGGAGAAAATAAAGAACCTAAATGGCAGGTGGAGGAGATTTCATTGAAGGATGCATCATTAGAAACATAAAAGCTCTGAAGAGGTTAGACATGTAGAAATAGGAGAGGAGTTATGACAGGAGCAAAACTATGGAGAACTGCAAAGAAGAGGCAGGGGATACAAGTAAATCAGAGAAGAAATGAGGAATAAGGAAGATAGTTATGGAGAACTTAGCAGGAAGACGTAGGCTAGACTGGCAAGGATGTCGGTCAGACTTGGTGAAGATCCATGATATTAAGTCATGAAATGCCAAGAAAGGGCTATGGGTAAAATGAAAGTCATTTAAACAGAGAGTCAGCTTGACAGCAGAAGGGAAGGAGGCATGGAGTGTAGTAGCTGCAAATATAAGGCTGATGATATACATCTATCTATATCTGTCTATATATACATACATGTGCATGTGTGTGTGTATATGTGCAGAGCTGGATTAGAGTCAAATGGGGCCCTAAGCAGGGTGACAGATCACCCCCCCTCCCAACAGCAGCACTGCCCACAGCCATTCCAGTGTCCCATTACTTGGCTATTTCTCCCTAGTTACCATAAACACTGTTCAAGCCTGTCAGTGTGCATACTAATTTCTTTAATTCTTCAGTGATTATAGATATTTGGATTTAATTTAAAACTTTTTTTTTTTAAATTTGATAGCGGAAACACTGATAGCCATTTGCTAAACAAACAATACAATCTCAACAATGAAAACAGCATTCGCAGTAAACTTCTCTGCCCTTGAAATGGCATTGAAAACCACATTCAAAGAAAATGCATCTGGCCAGTGGTGGATTAAGTTTATCTTTGGGCTGTTTTCAAACCATAGGCCCATTGCACACATTTTTTGGACCATACATTCATTTATTCTTTGATTCACTTTCCTGATTGTATTAAATTATAGTCCTTGTATAATACAGCACAACTTTTTAGAAAGTGTTTTAAATTTGTAGATTTTAATATTTCTCCAGTAAGCATTGAAACAAAACACATGAACCAATAATTATAAAACTACCCATTTCAAAACATTTCAACCACAAAAGGCCACGCAAACATCTGTCATTGCAATCCACCAATATCAGTCAATATGCACAATCCCTACAAAAGTAAAAGTCACCGGAATAATTCCACATTAAAGAGATCTGCAAATTAATGAAGAGGTTGCTACTGGCAGCAAATTTAAATTTCTGTGTTTCACCAATAAATTCAGTGCCTGCTTCCCTTGTAGAATTACTTGCCTATGTTACATTAAAAAAAAAAAGTTGATAAGCTGGTAATACTGCAATAGGGAATGACTGGCAAACTGACAAATTCAGAGTTACAAGGTATGTTATCCAAGGAGGACAGACACAGGAGTGCAAGTACCCCATGATCTCATGAGAAGGGACTCTTTTGAATGGGCTTATCTGCTTAACATATAACTAAATTAATAAAAAAAAAAAAAAAAAAAAAAAACGCTAACAAACCTTCACGTGTAATTAGCTTGAACACAACTTTTGACAGCGTCAAGTCAGAAATGAGCAATAATCAGAAATGTCAGTTCTGCTTTCATGCAGCACATTTTTACAACGTCTTTGAAGAGCATTGTTTCAAAAGCATAACACAATTGCCTATTATAAAATAGAAAAATGGATCCTTCCTTGTGAATAACATCTACAGTTAGAGTAGCTTTATCCTATTTAATCATTGGAGTTAAAGCTGTTCAAGTAGTAGAAAAGTTGTCTTTCTCACTAAAGGTAAAATATCACAATGTGCATTTGAAGAGTAACATTTATGTGCTCAGGCATTTAAAAACTGCAGTCTATTTGCACACTATAAACATCAGTTTGGTCCCTTCCAGCAGGAACCCTAAAAATAACATATTTCTAGGAGACATTAGAGCACATCACCACATTAGGACCCTCCCTCTGTAATGGATTAAAGTGTTGCAGTGCATTTGGTCAACTTGACTCAGTCTTTCTATTAATTTCCCTTCCCATTCATGTAATTAAACAGCATCTCTCTTCCAACTGCATGCTTCTGAGTGAGCACATTACAACTGATTCATATTTGTCTAAGCATTAATTTCTTTTATCGTATTTCACTGCAATCAGTTGCTCATTTATATGATTCAATAATTATGATAGTCATTATAACCTATTCATGACCAACTGACCTGAAGTGAAAAATCTGCATTCCTGTTGGAAAAAAAAATCTTTAAAAATGCTGAAAGTCAAACCACATACCTTCTTTTATGCCATTGACACTCTTTTATTGCACCCAAAACCTATGCCTACTTCTGCATGGTCATTTCTAAGAAATTGTGATCGACATACGAAGGATCATCCATCAACAATTATAGTCTTAAAAGGCCATTAGAGCTGTGACAATACCTAATGCAAAGTCACAAATTGAACCAGCATCACTCTCAGTTGACCATATGCTCTATCAGCTACTGAGGATAGCAGTCTGTAGGCCTTCTCAATGCCCAGAGATCTTTTAAAAAACCCAGTCCATTGTGCTATCCTGGTTTTTACAAACTCACAGTCAAACCCTTAATTACCTTCTAGAAGACCACCCTAGTGCAATGTTTTTTTTTTGTTTGCTTTGTTCTTTATTGGAACCAACTGTTGCAAAATATATGCTATTTGACTACTTAGTTCCACTGGCTAGTTTGCATTCCCACCACTCCCTGCTGAAATGACATAATTACATTATTTTGGTCTTCACAAAGCTCACTTGAATCATCCTCTAAGGACTTCACATAGCAATTCAAAAGACAACACCACCTTATGCTGTTGTCTAACCCCTACCAATAGACCTTCCATATATGCTTTCCAAAACTTCGTAACCATTCACTGATTATTTTCCCCAAAAGGCTAAGGTTCAACAAAGGTGCCCTTCACTTATTCTGTTCCTCATAAAACACCTATTCACTTTTCACAATCTCTGAACCCATGCATTTCAGAACGACAAGTTACTACACTGCTGGTCCCCAAATCTTAGCAAAAATTGCACTTTAAATGCCCCAATACAGTTTTAATCAGTATACTTGTCAGAACAGGTTAAAGGAATGACCTGCATTAAAATGCACTGGGATATCTCTCAATTTTATTTAATTTTTGAAATATTATCAAGAATACAACAGACCCATTCTCATCATAGCATTCACATATACTCCCTTCATCCCTCAGATAACCACTCACAATTTTAACCATAGCTTTTTCCATGTTCATTCTCTTCTTTCCACCTCTTAAGCTGTCATTTATTTGAGCTTATATTTCTTTCCTCTCCTCTTTCTATCATCCTTTTAAGCTCATACTTCTTAAGAGATGACTCCTCTATTTTTTCCAATCTTTGCTGGGCACTCCCACAATAACCTGAAAAGCAATTAATTTTATCCTTAATTTTTTCCTGTCTGCAAGAATTTTGTATTCCACTGACTTTCTGTAGAATCTTTGGATTCTCTTATTTTCCCACAAATTACTCCCATTTCTTCACTTTTTTTTAGTTCTTGGCAACGGACCTGTTAACCTACTTTGTAAAGATCAAAGCCATGTATTTTGCATCTTTCATACTTTGTTTCCTGCTACCACCTAGAAGCACAGCGTTTCCAATAATTATTTAATTTTCCTCATGAACATCTCTTCATCCTTTCAGCACTGTTGTCAATGGCATTTTTTTAAACATCCTTATGAAATCACATTTTAAACAATGGCATAGTTCTACAAACATTAATAGAAAACAAACTATCATAACATTTTTTCATTATTTTCATGCAGTATATGTGATCTCTTTTTCAAAATTATCACTCTCTCCAAAATTGCATAAGTTAAAGAATTCATGCCTTTACTTAAAACTTACCTTCATCTTGAACAATATTCTGCATGTATCATTCCCACAAATCCCATTTATTTTTATATAATTTGCTTTGTCCCTTTTCCAAAGATCCTACCTCTAGTTTTTTTATCTCCTTTACAATCTTCGGTACTTCAATTACAGTGAGATCCCACCTCCAGTTCTTTTCTGCCAGTCATCAGTCCACTGACCAACCGGCCAATTTGTTCCTACTCAGGGGTGGTCTATATTAAATCATCGAAATGGCAGAATTTCAAATGATCTAATATTGAACCCAATATCGCGAATGCTGAAAACAGCGAAGCTGCACAAAAACAAATTCTTTCCTATGGAAAGAATTTAGTTGGGCGTTGTTGTGGCTTCGTTATTTTCAGCGATGCAGTGGAAAGGTACGGTTTGGGTTAAGGTAAGTGTGTGATTGTGCGGACGTTCGGGTTAGGGCGCGGGTCAGGTAAGTGTGCAATTGTGATAGAATTTGGGGTTAGGGGCAGGTTAAGTGAGTTATTGTTAGGGCGTGGGTGAGGTGAGTGTGCAATAGTGAGAATTTGGGGTTAGGGGTGGGTTAAGTGAGTTAGGGTTAGGGCGCGGTTGAGGTGAGTGTACAATAGTGAGAATTTGGGGTTAGGGGCGGGTTAAGTGAGTTAGGGTTAGGGTGCAGGTGAGGTGTGTACGATAGTAATGGACCTTACGGTTAGGGTCTGAGTTAAGGTAAGTGGATAGATAGTAGTGTATGTGCAATGTAGTGTAGGGTTAGATGTAACTTTTAAATGTATGTGTGTGGATTGCTGCTTTTTAGTGTGCTTGTGGTGTGTGCGTGTTTCTCGGAACAGCAAATTTTTCCCCTGGGAAAAAATTTGCTGTTTTGAGGTTTTGATATTGTTAAGGTTTGGGTTTTGCAGTTCGACATTACAGCATTTGATAATGAGCCGTTTTGATGATTTGATATAGACCCCTCAGGGGCATAGGCTTAATCAGACCTAGTGTCTCTGTAAGGTGAGAGTCAGCCATGGATGTCATCTGTGTGAACTTTGGGGTTTTCCCTCCCAACCCCAGGAGTTTCTAACTCCACTGTGGCAGCTCTGAAGAATGCTTAAGCTGACAGTCCTTTGAGGAAGGAGCGTGTAAGCTTCCCTGTGTGACGTCCCATACCTTCTAATCAAACATGGATCATCTGGGTCACAGTAATGGGTTTATCCCTCTATACCATGAGAAGAGGCCACATCTATATAGTTATTTTATCTCCTTTACAATATTCAGTGCTTCAGTTACAGCTGGTTTATAGTTTGATTTCCATTTTAAAGTAATTGCTTTTTTGTCAGCCAATATCAATGAACATAGTAAGACCTTACTATATCTAGAAAATTCTGATCCTGTGTCCCAGCTCAAAAGAATTATTTCCATAGTTACAATGATTTGCTGCTTAAGCATTCCTCACAAAGTACTCTATTGGAAAATTTTTTAAATGTTGCCATAATTACATTCCCCAAAACATGTTCCCAAGTACTTCTCTCTTTCTTATTACACTTCCAGCATTTGCATTTTAATTGAGAAAACATTCTCTGAAGTCTGTGTGGGGTATAAAATATATATGCAAACACTTCCAAGAAAAAATTCTAAACCTTCTGGACTTGTATACTTGGGAAACATACAGATATCTTCCCACTGACCTCCTTCCATAGATTCTTATCTCATATGAAGTTTCAAATGTATGTACGATTTGTATCCTTCATTTCCCTTATCTCTAGCATTCATGCACAACTGTCTGACTTTTCTTATTTAGCCTACTTTTTGTGATGAGATCTGTGTAATGTTCTCACTTTCTGATCACCTACTTGGTCAATATTTTAAATCATTGTTATGTGACAAAAGAACCCTTCCATGCCCCATCCTTTAATTTACAGACTTTTATTGGTTTCCAGCAACATTTTAGGAGCTTTTTTTTTTGCTTCTTTCATCCCTTCTGTACAAATAACTCTCTGAAACCTAATGATTTACAACACTGTTAACTCATTGCATCTCCCTAACTATTAAAAACACTGATGTGCAGTAAATTGTATTTCTCCCACTTTCCCTAAGTTTTGCAATCATACAGTATTTTTAAATGTGATGGGGGGTGTGGGGTTGTAGCACTCTATTACACCCAGAACCAATTTTCCTATTTTTTTTTAAAAACAAAAATTAATTATTTTGATGCATACCAGTGGCAATGACTTTGCTTTCAAGAAGTCATAGGGAAACCATAAATTTCACTGCTCTTCCTCTGTCCCATTTTTCTATGGATGTAAATCTTATGTCTACTTTTTTTATTCTCTTCCTCAGCCTATGCATATTTCTGTGACTCCTCTCTTTATGTTTCATATCATTATTGCAACTCCCTTAATTCCTTCATTCCAGTCTTCTCTCCTTTTACACTTACTGTGCATTGTAGTGTCTTTATACTTGTCTTTTTTTGATCCTTGTAGTTCTGTACATTTTCAGCCACTGTCTGTCATTCCTCATAATTTTATATCAATTATCTCTTTTCATGTCATATTTTCTACCACTTCCTCCATCTGTTTAAGATAAATATTTTGGTTTTCCTCTGTTTCCTGTACAAATTCCTTTCTCAAATCTTGTTCTAGTCCCTTTCACGCCCATATCTTGTATCTTATATCAGTTCCCTCAGTCATCAGTGAAAGCTAAATGATGTAAAGCATAACATTCCCCATCGTTTTACTTCTTAATTCCTGCTTAGTCCTCTCTTGCCATGGTCATTTATCTTTCATTACAAAACTATCACACATCTTTTGCTGCATTCCCATGTTGTGTGTTTTTAACTCTGAACTATATCTAAAGAAGCATTTCACCATTCTGTACATAGATATATACTGATTATTGACTTTGGAATAAGTTTTCTTAATTTTTTTAAACAAAAATGGGGCTCACTTGTCTAATGAAGTTTCTTATAAAAACAAAATAGAAATGAAAGCACTTATTTTATGTGTATTTTACCTGTTTTAATTGTGTAAATTAATATTAGTCATTGAGTTTTTCTAATAAATTGGTGGAATTCCTATAATCCATATTCTGGACTGGATTTTGAATATTTGGCATGTTTGGTTTGTAAGTTAAACAAGAAACATCTTTATTAAATTATCAGGTATGACATAGGCAATGTTAAATTTATATAATGAAAACAAACCACTTTAACACAATTTTAGTTTCAAACAGTATTAATTGTAAACCATGTTGACATAATTGTGGTTGGAAAAATTATACATCACTTATAATCTATCCAGTCATTGTCAGTCAAACATTGCAGAGCTCATTCAAATTTTGCCTTCTTTTAAACCTCGCTCCTTCTTTGCACATATTGTTCCCACAATTCATAGGTTCATAGGTAGGTACTAGGCTATCGGCCCTAGGGCCCATACAAGCCTAGCCAAAAAATGTACCCTGGCTTTTGCCACCCAAGAAAATTATTTTCCTGTGCCCCTGTCGATTCCCACTTTTTCCTATGTAATTTGCTCCTACCCTTTTCTAACGATCCTAATTCTAGTTGTTTTATTTCGGTTACTTTATGTGCTACTTCTAGTAAAGTTGGTTTAGACTTTGATTTCCATTTTCTAGTAATTACTTTTTTGGCACCCACCATAATTAGATACAGCAAGGCCTTACCATGTTTAGGCAATTCCAGTTCTGTATCATAGCTCATAAAAATAATTTCCTTAGTTACATCAATTTGCTCTCCCGCTATCTCTGACAGAGACATCTGCAAGGAATCTTTAAAATTTGACAACTCTTTACACTCCCAGAAAATATGTTCTCAGTTATCTCTTTCTCCCCCATCACACCTACAACATTTGCTGTCTCCCCGAGGAAAAACAACTTTGGAGTCTGCTTAGGGTATAAACACATGTAAACACTTCCAAGCAAAGATCCTAAATTTTCTAGGCTTTGTTGCATATTTGAGAGACATACATATATCTCCCCATTGTTTCTTTGTGAACTGCTTATCCAAACTCTCTTCCCAATCCTTTCTAACTTCCTGTGATTGATTCCTATAGTTATCATGCAATATTTTGTATGCTTTACTAATTATTCCTTTTTAACAGCAGCTTCTGTTCTAGAGTCTACCAAAAACTCTACCAGTGCTGGTCTTTCATTTAGGATTCCCCCATTTCTTTCTCTTTGCCTATACTCTGATACAAATCCTTGATAGGGAAGGCGATTGCTAACCTGCAGTCCAAATAAATTGTTGGTGTTTTCCGATTCTATTACCTTTCCCTCTCTAGTTATTTGCTCCCAATACCTTGGTTCTTTGGCCAGTTTTCTCCAGTAACTTACAGCCCTCTCTTGCCTATTGTCTGCATCCCTAATTGCAGTCATCCCTATTGGCAGACTCTCATTTTTCCATTCCCATGTTGGCTTAATTCTTAGAATACTTTCTTCTACTTTATGAATATAATATTCTGTATGCATTGTGTCTTTGTGGATTTGGAGAAAGCATATGACAGGGTGCCTAGAGAGGAGTTGTGGTATTGTATGAGGAAGTCGGGAGTGTCAGAGAAGTATGTAAGAGTGGTACAAGATATGTACGAGGGTAGTGTGACTGCGGTGAGGTCTGCGGTGGGAGTGACGGATGCGTTTAAGGTGGAGGTGGGATTACATGAAGGATCAGCTCTGAGCCCTTTCTTATTTGCAATGGTGATGGACAGGTTGACAGACGAGATCAGACAGGAGTCCCCATGGACTATGGTGTTTGCAGATGACATTGTGGTATGTAGTGAGAGTAGGGAACAGGTGGAGGAGACCCTGGAGAGGATGGAGATATGCTCTAGAGAGAAGAGGAATGAAGGTCAGCAGGACTAAGACAGAATATATGTGTGTGAATGAGAGGGAGGATAGAGGAATGGTGAGAATGCAGAGAGTAGAGGTGGCGAAGGTGAATGAGTTTAAGTACTTGGGATCAACAGTTCAGAGTAATAGTGAGTGTGGAAGAGAGGTGAAGAAGAAAGTACAGGCAGGATGGAGTGGGTGGAGAAGAGTGTCAGGAGTGATTTGTGACAGATGAGTACCAGTAAGAGTGAAAGGGTAGGTCTACAAGAGGGTAGTGAGACCAGCTATGTTATATGGGTTGGAGACAGTGGCATTGACAGAAAGGCAGGAGTCAGAGCTTGACGTGGCAGAGTTGAAGATGTTAAGATTTGCACTGGGTGTGACAAGGATGGACAGGATTAGGAATAAGTATATCATCATCATCTTTGAATTATAGGGTTCTGGTTGTGCTGTGTATAGGAGCCTTAACTGTGTTGCTCTGAAATACCCCTTCAGATCTGGTAATCCCAAGCTGCCCTATCGTATTGGAAGAATCAGTGTATCCCACTTGACTCTTGCCATATTCCCCTCCCAGATAAAAATTCTTCAGCTCCTTATTAGTTGCTATCTACAACCTCTCTGGTTGATAAAAAATATGCCTGACCTGTGTATAAAGACTAAAGGGACTAAAACCATTTTAGCTGTTTGCATCTTACTATCCATATCCATATTACAGCGCTTTCATTTTTTCAGTTTTTGTATTATTTTTATTTTTTTATTTTATTTATTTTACATTTGTTGACCGGGCTAGTCTAACTGGATACATGTCTATTTTCAGTAGAGGCCCGGGGAGAAAAGCTCCACTTTAAACTAACTAAATCAAGACAATCGAAAGTCCATGTAATATATACAGTACATAAACCTGAAGAATTATTTCATTAAATTGAGTTGTACAGAACTACAAATATACAGATTGTGACTACTAAGTTTAATAAGGTAAAATACAGTATTATTATCAAGGGAAAGAGATAGATATTCTTGATTAGAAAATTGGATATGAATGTGCCTTTGTAAAGCTATAAAATGGCTATGATAAAGTGTGTAACACTGAGAAGTAAGAGAATTATTGAATGTATGTACATGGGGAAGTAGTTACATTCATAGGGAAAGAAATAGATTGGTTTATATATACAAGGTGGAAAGATAAGAGCTCTCTGAAGAAAGCAAGGTTGTTAGGAGCATATTCAGTGTAAGCAGCTTGGGAATAAGATGCTAAGAAGGGGGGGCGGGATGAAATTGCTAATACTGCAAAGAGGGTTATTGGAAGAGAATTATAGAATAATGTTATATTGGGGGGGGGGGTTAGTCAGGGTTAGTACAAGGACAAAGCCATTGTGTTTTTAGTTGAATCTTTAGTTGCTTTTTAAAGAGTGGTAATGATGAGAGAGATGCAAGTTTTGTGGGAAGCTTGTTCCAAATCTTCCCCACTGTATTAGAGAAAAGAGAATCACCAGCCTTGTTGTGGGATTTCTGGATGGTAACCAGTAGTTTATTTGCTGAGCGAACGTTAGTAAGGTTTGTGTAGGGGGAGATGATGCTACTGAGAATAGGAGTATTACTGGGCTAGTACAGAATTTTATGGGTAATGGAGAGTTGTTGAAATTCTAGCTGGTTATTTAGTTCAAGCCATCCAAGAAGTTTGAGATTTAGGCAGTGATGAGTTCTAAATGAGGACCCAGTAGCAAACCTGGCACTATTGTTATAAGAAGTGGACAATTTGTTTAGGTTGCTTTTGGAAAGATTAGTATAAACTGGTGAGGCATAGAGGAGGGTGGAGATCAGATGGGTCTGGGCAATAGTAGTTCTGGCTTCTGGGGTGAGAAAAGGTTTTATCCTATATAAGGATCCAAGTTTTCTGTTTACAGTTTTAATAGTGGCATTAATATGTGAGTCAAAGTTGAGGTTATGGTCAATCAATACACCTAATAGTTTTGTAGTTGGGTCAGGAGCTATGATTGTACCGTCGATGGATATAATAGAGAAATCCATTGGGGTGGATTTAAAAGTTGGAGAAAATAGTAATAGTTTAGTTTTTTTTGCATTAAGGAGGAGGCGACGTTGTTGGAACCAGTTTTCTACTTGGTTAAATACTGTTTAGGTGATGGACTGGAGTTCAGATGAGGTGGTTCCTTTACAAATCAAAGTGGAGTCATCTGTGAATTGTATGCTGGTAGGTAGAGGTAAATTAGTAGAAAGGTCGTTAATGAATATGGAGAAGAGTAGAGGTCCCAGGATAGAGCCCTGAGGGACACCAAGGGTAATAGGGAGAAGTTTGGATAGGTTATTATCCCAAAGGACAGCCTGCTGTCTATTGTGCATATAGGATTTGAACCATTGTAATGCCTGTGTGTCAAGTGAGAAAGAGTTGAGTATGTTGAGTAGTATTTGATGGTTGACCATATCAAAAGCTTTAGAGAGGTCAATGAGCAGAGCAGAGGAGTGCGTGTTATTGTTGCAATGTTTATTAATGCAGTCTGTAAAGGATAGGAGAGCAGTGGTGGTACTGTGGAATGGTCTAAAACCATGTTGACAGTCAGCTAGTAGGTTATATTGGAGAATGTGGTCAAGGAATTGTTGATGGATACATTTTTCCATTATTTTGGCTAGTGGTGATAATAGGGCTATGGGCCGAAAGTTAGAGAGTTCAGTTGAGTTCCCTCCTTTGTGAAGTGGGATTATGTGAGAGATTTTCCAGAGTGAGGGAATGGAGCCTTCAGTTATGGTTCTATTGATTAGAATTGAAATGGGATAGGCAAGAGCTTTTGCAGCAGTTTGAAGGTATTCAGGTGGTAGGAGATCAGCTGAGGGAGTACAAGGTTTAAGTTTATGAAGTAGAGTGTAGATGAGAGTTGTAGGAATAGGTTTTAAGTGAAAGGTAGCTGCTAAGGTAGTTGGGGGGGGGGATGAGAGAGTAGGGTTAACAGGTGGTAAGGTGTTAGCTAGAGATTGTACAGTTTCAGTAAAAAAGGTATTGAAAGCATCAGCAATCTGCGTAGGAGAGTTTAGGGGAAAGACCAGATGGGGTAGATGTTTTGGAGTGACCTGGATGTAAAAGTTTATTTATGCCTGACCAGAAGCTTTGAGGTTGATTATGGTGATTTTGTTGGAGTTTAAAGAAATAGTTTTTTTTATCCTGAATTATTGATTTTTTGGTGGCATTTCTTAGCTGTCTAAAGTACTGCTGATCAATTGGGTCTTTAGTGTTTCTCCATTTGGACCAGACTTTATTTCCTTGTAGGATTTGTTGTCTGGTTTCTTTAGTGAGCCGTGGGGCTGTTTTGTATCTAGTTCTTATAGAGCGTGAGGTGGCATGGAATTCTAAAATTTGTAGGAATTTGGAGTTAAAATCGGATACTGCATCATCATTTGGCAGGTATCTTTTGTTTAGTCTCTCCTCATATATCCTTAGCTGTCACACCAGAATAATTTTTAATCCATATTCCTAAATACTTCATTTTATCGTGTCCCCATAAATATGGATATTGCTGAACCAGTTTGTGTGTGGGTACATAATTTACTGCTATTACCTTTGTTTTAACTTCATTACTTCTGTATCCTGAAATGATTTGAAACTGTCTCAAAATGTTCCACAACAATGTATTGACCCTTTCTGGTTTTGTCAGGTATAATATCATTTGCAAATACAATTAGCTTTTCTTGACTACAATACCAATTATATCCTTGAATTTTTTAGTTCCTTATTTTCTTTGCCAATGGTTCTAAATATAATGCAAATAAAGTAGAAAGAGGACACTCCTACCTGGTTCCTCTGCTCAAGCAGAAATTATCTGAGAGGACCCCCACATGCTTTAATTTTCACCTTTGATCCCTTGTATATCCTGCTAATCAACCTTATATTTTTTTCAGGGAATACAAATGTTTCCATTGCCCTGCTCATAAAGTCCTAGCTTACTTTGTCAAATACTTCCTCTGCATCCAGATCCACCAAGAGCAATGGTATTTTCTTACATTCTGCTTCCCTCTGGATTATCACTGTTACTGTCGTCAAATGTTTGCCTCCCCACCACATAACCACATTGATCCATATCTATCAATTTTGCCATCACTTTTGCCATTATTTTAGCTATTATAGACATAAACACTTTATAATCATGGTTTAGTATTGAAATGGGCTTGTATAAACCTGGATCTGATATGATGGATCTTCACCCTCTTTTGGTATTATAGTTTTCTTCCTGGATGTTGGGACTTCTCCTCCTCTTAAAATACTGTTAAAACCTTACAGTTCTTTATCAGTTTTTCACTCCTAGCTTCAAACTTCCACATGAATGCCATCTGTTTCTGGAAACTTTCCTGTAGATTAGTTGTCTTATCTCCTCCTATCCTGTTAGTAATTGAGCCTCATCTACCTCTAACCTTGGCATATTTAATTCTTACTTAAACATTTTCATTTCTATCTTTTCTTGATATCCATATTTATCTGCATATACAGACTTTCATAGAATTTTCAAAATATTTCTAATACTTCTACAGGATCTCTTATTACCCTCCTTGTTAAAGGCTCCCTAAGCTTGGTGACAACCCTTTCTACTGTCTGTGGCTCGAGTTGTTTTGCTAAAAGTTTAGTGCTCTAGAGTTATCAAAAACATCTGTTTAACAGTAATCTTTCTAAACTCATGCATATTATCGAGGTGATCCCTTATTTTCTGTTTAGCATTCTGCCATTGCTCCTCCTCTTGTTCTGTGGGATTCCCCCTAGTTTGCAATACTTTAATATTTATCAGTCCCTCTAAATAATTCTTGTTACTTCTTAACCATATTACCCTTTCTTGTATTTCCACCCTATTTTTAAACTCTACTTTACTTTTATCCCAATCCCCTACCTATATCTTCAGAAGAAAATTCTATGTTCTGTAATATCTCCTGAATAATTTCCACTTCCTATTCCTTAAAATTCCTGTCTTTTGAACAGATAGTTGGGAAAGCACCTGTGTCACCTTTTTATTCAATTACCTTGTTTTTATTTTAGTTATTATTGGTGCATGATCTGAAATAATCAGTGGGTACGTATCAAGATCTTCAATAAAATGCACTCCTATGAAATGTAAACCCTGTGTAGCCTTGCCCAGTTTTTGTATCTTGTGGAAATTACTTTCACTGTTAATGGTTTAAATACTGGCCAGAGAAGATGTTGTCTTATAAAATATTTAAAATAAACCACGAGACCTCCTTTGATAAGAAACCAAAATTATGCACTCAGAAGAAGAAAAAACGAACCTAGGTCAATATGAAATGTTGATGCAGTCATCTTTTAAGAGAAAAAGGAGTTTCTGTTTTGTAAGGAAAAAGTATAGCAATGCTAACATATTTTTATTAGTACAATGACAACGAGGAGATATTTGCAACTGTAATTTTAGAACATTGTAACAGAGTATTGGACTCTGGCAAATACATACTGAATCCCAAGTATGGGAGCAGTTAAAGCTAAAACATCTAGCAATCCTTTTAAATAATATAAAAGGTAATATAATTCTAAGTGAATATTTTAATTGTATTTTAGAAAAGAAAAATAAAGTGCAGTGAAAGAGCCCAGAATATTATCATCAGCTTAAAGCTTTGAGAAACTTGACTGATCTTTTGAATCTGAAAGATACATTCCAAAAAGAAGATAAGAGTATCTGTCATATTTGCATTAGTTATACATTTTGGGACAAAATTAAATATAGATAATTATTTATAGCAAATGATTTAGTGTCTAAATCTGAAAGTTAAAACTTTTCCTATGCCTGTTTTCAATAATCTCAGCTTAAACTTTAACAGTAAACAGTTATTCATGAATAATAAGATTCCAACTTACATGCAATACCAGATGAATTCTATAGGTTACTAAATAATTAAATAGGTCTGCTACCAAAAAAAGTTTTGTCATTATTGGTGCATGCATTTTGTTTCATTGTTTACTGGAAAAATGTTCAAAACAATAAATTTAAAACATCCTCCAACTGTACTGTATTATACAAGGAATATAATTTAATGCAATCAGGAAGGTGCATCACAGAACATATGAATGTTTTGTGTGCAAGGAACCTATCATTTGAAAATAGCCCACAGTTAATATTTATCTGCCACTAGCCAAATGTATTTTCTTTGAATGGGTTTCAATGAATGTGAGTTTCAAGGGCAGAGAAGTTTTAATGCTAAGTCTGCTTTCATTGTGAGACTGCATTGCTTTGTTTAGCAGATGTCTTAGTGTTTGTGCTGTAAAATGCAAAACAAAACTTTCAAATGAAGTCCAAATCATCGTAGAAGTAAAGCATTATGCACATTAGTGTTTATGGTAAATGGAGTGAAATAGCTAAGTAATGGTTGGTTGGAATGGCTGCAGGGGGGAGGGTCTATTCGACCATGATTTTGTGAGTGGAAAGGCCAGTGGCCAGCAAACTCAAAGACAGTGCCGGCTGAAATATACCTCTCAACTGTCCAGATTTTCACAGAATTAATATATTTTTGCTTCTTATTTTTGGTTTGTTCCTCATAAAAGTTCTGGCAAATCATTTAGGAATTAAGTCACTAAATAATGACAGACACTGAGTTTCAGACTTCACAACCTAGAGAAAAATGCATGCTAAAGCAAGACCTGTTATTCTATCAACTGTCTCAGTTTATACAAGAGCAAATTTTAGTACTGTTTGTGCTCCCCCAATATATTTGGCCTTGTCCAGATTTCCTGCATTAACAGGTTGAGAGGTACGTGCAAATAAATTGCTTTATAGAATTAGACGTATCCAAACCTCTCAACTGTCCCCGATTTTGGCTCACAATGTTGCTCTTCCCCTAATAATCCCTCCGCAAAATGGCAATTTTGGAAGAAACCGTGGAGGGTTTATAATTAATAAATAACTGTAATAATCAGAGTTATAGATTACTTTTATTTCAGAAATGCATGTCGATTCTTTTATTTTGCCAGCTGCTCAAGTTAGCAGTACTAATATTAAAAAAGTGTCCCTTTGACAGGTTCCCAGCTGTATTGTGTGGATGTTTTATCTTTTTGCATCACAATTTTGGTCCATTTTTCATAAAATTGTGTTTTTTGGCAAATTAGTGGCAAATCATTAAAGACTGAAGTTAGAAAATAATGACAGAAATTTGAGTTTCAGATTTCATACCCTTCAGAAAATTCATATTAATGCAAGACCTACTATTCTATCATCTTTCTAAGTTTATAAGAGCAATATTTAAAAATTGTCCTTATTTTTAGGCCTTTGTCCCACTTCTATGTATCGCTTTGTCCAGATTTCTTGCCCTGAAGTTGAGAGGTATGACAAATGTGTCAGGGCCATCACAGTCAGCCAGACATTTCAAATTGTGACATATTTGTTGCACCCCACTCCCCCATGTAGTGACTCTGGATGTGTCCAAGCAAGGCAAGGAACAGTTATACAGTGTAAATGTGCAGAATATCCCCCCATCCAAGGTAGACACAAGTACTACAGTGGCTTTCCATCTGTCCTTGATGTTGCAGAATGTTCTGGTTTCTGTCATATTTTTATACTGTTGATTTATGCTTATTATTATTCAGAAAGTGTCTGTTGCTCTGTATTTAAGTAGCAATGATTTAATGACCAGCAGGTAAGCTTGTCTGAGATTGTAAGATGCAAGTAAGCTTTAATAAGCATGCTGTTAAAGAATTGCCAACATTGAAAGCCTTTCTGTTGTTGCCATGCAAAGAATACTTACATAACTAAATAATGCATAAGCCTTGAGTATTGAAATGCATATGACAGTATTTGTAATAAAGGACAGGATTACATTATTTTAAGAAGTTCATTCATTACATTTGTTGGAGACTTGCAGTAATCTTTGCAGGCTTTACCTGTAAACTAAACAGAATGCCAATATATCACGTGTGGTCCATAACCTGTGCAGTAATCCTTTAAGCAATGTGTCTTGAGCTTGTTTCTTGTTTGCTTTTCAATTTTTACTTTGATCATGTTTTCCCCATGAAACAAGTAGATAGTTGTTGTCAGGCAGCAGGTCTTTTTTGGATAAAAACATTTTTACAAGTGGGGATATCACAGAGATTTTATTTTTTAAAATGAACTTGTGTAATAACATTTTTTAATAAGAATTTTCTAATAAGAGTGTTTAATATGAACACTTAATGGAACAACAATGAACCTTTAGCTCAGTATTTTATAAGTATTATAAACTTTATACATATTTAAGGTTGACATATCTCATTTACAAGATTGTGTACAATATTTTTTCTACTGTTTTTTAACAAAACAAGTTTCTGATGGAAGTCCTGTTTTTCCTATTGTACTGTTTTGGATGAGTTTTAAACAATGTATCTTTTTTATAACTTTTTTAACAACCTCTTTTTTGGAAAGGTTTCATGCAAGAAAGAGTTAAAATTTGTATTAATTTATGGCTAGCCTATAGGATTTCAAACTAATTAACTAATTAAACAATTGGAACCATTATTTAAAATGAGAGTGAGTGGAAAATGTAGATTCTGATGAAGTCTCCATGGAGGACATGAAAGCACTCAATCTGGTTGCTTTTTACTGTCTTTTATTGTTTTTTCATTAAAATTTGTAATTTTTGCTGAACTGCGGTGGATTATTGAAGGAATTACATTTCTACTACAGAGGAAAGCCTTTATTGATACTGGACTGCGCATTGGAGTTTTTGTTTTGTGTGATTTTGGGTTACTAGTATCACAGAAATTGCTACTTTCAGCATGTTACTTGGTACTTTAATAAAGCTGAATATAAATTATAATTAGAACTGCAGTGCAAGGAGAAGTGGTTTGAGCTGAGTGCTGCTTGTTTTTCTTATACTTGATTTTGACTGGCATTCCAGTAATGTATTTAAAAAGTAATTTATTTTTTCATGCCTCACAACCTTTTTGTTTCCATCTAGATATTAAGTAAGCTGTCATGCAGCCAATGCATTGAAATATTTTTTTTCTTCTACACTTCATTTGGTCTTGATTGGACTCTCATAATGACGGTTTGGCACCCAGGGCAGCATATTTAATTAAAGTTACAGTTTTTGTGGTTTTGAACATAGCTCCTCCCCTTTCTAGTTGGCCGCACCCCTTCCCATTGATCGCACCCATTCAGCTGTCTCCTGCAGCCCCCCTTTGATTTGAAGTCACTAGCCACCACTGATACTAACACTATTAAATGTGAATATTTTGTTTAGTAATTGAAATAAGAAATATCTTAATTATGATGAAAGGCTACAATTAAAATTGTAATGCTCTTTCATTTTTTTTAAATAACTGAGATGACTGAATTAATTCTTAACAAGTCTCATTTAAAATTAATCTCGGAGTTGGTATATTTAAAGAGAGGGGGTGTGAGGGGTGCAGGGGTGCTTACCCCCCTGCTTAAAATGTTCAGATAGGTTATTTGTGTAGTTTATTTTTTTTTATTAGATTTTCTAACTTTTAACAGTTCGATCATATGGTGTTAACCATATGACAGTCGAACTTTTGAAAGTTCGATTATCTAATATAGATCTTACATAAAGATGAACAATATCCTGGTATGTAATCTAGCATTTATAAAATTCTTATTGAATACAAGGAGGATATGACTAGTAGATATTGCTATTTTATCTTTCAGAATAAAGACTGTAATATTTCTAAGAATGATAATTTTATTTTAAAATCAAGAGGAAACACCTCTCAGGTGCACTATTGGAAAAAAATATATGGAAATGTATTCATAGAGATTTATTTACTCCTTGTAGGACTGGGAAAACAACTAAGAATTTATAAACTTTATGCTGGATATGTAAGACTGAACTGAAAAAAACTGGAAACAACACAATCTGTTTAATGCAACTCTGTTAAATGATATTGGGATAGTGTGAATTGATTTGTTCAATCTTTATGGACAGATAATCTCACAAGTGATAGGTTCATAGTTATGTACTAGGCTAACAACCACAAGAGCCTTTTTAAGCCTAGCAATACATCCCAAATGCATCCAACAAGTTTGATGCCCTAGAGGTTATTTTTCAGGGTATGCATAAGCTAGGGCATGTGTTGTCAAGCATTTACAAGTTGTCTCTATCCATTAGTGATATAGATGACAGACTGGGGTGAATGTCTGATTTCCCTCCCAGTGATCCAAATTATACTTGAATAGGGTCATGGAAGAACTGTGCTTCATATGGACAGGAAGCCTGTTCCATCAAAGGGGTATTCTCTGAAATACATATGTGTCCCTCCAAAATGCCCTATGTATGTCACAAGCAAGGTTTAAGCTGTTGGATCAAGTAGCTGTGATGCTGTTTGATTTGCAGATATGCAAGATCTCCATAAGAGCATTAACCTGGGATTCCTTGTATGGCCGACATAAGTCACCCCTCTACAGTCTGTAGGAGACAGAGCATAGAGTTATGGCCTTGAGATGATCTTCATAGGACTTGTTAATGCTTTTTCTAAGGAATTTCTGTGGATGTTCTAATTGTTGCATATGCCTGGTCAGGTACATCATGAAGGGGGCATTGTACTCAGTGATGAGGCAGATGAGGGCTGCGTACAGTGAAACAGTGACTTCCTTGGACATAGATGCTATAACCTTGCTTATAAGCAAAATAGAATGATTTCCTTACTACCTTAGACATATATTGGTCAAAAGCCAGGTTACTGTCTACATACATCCCATAATCTCCAAATACTCTGTCTACTGTTAGGGTTGTGTTATCAGTGTGGTAGTTTTCTGGTGTAGCTGACTACCCAAAAGGTGCATTTATTGGCATTGAGTTTTAGACCATGTCTATGGCACCAATTAGTTGCCTGTATTAACCCTTCTTGGAGGATACTAATGTACTGGGGGATTCCATGACTGCTTCCAATTTGCAGTCATCTACAAACTTGGTCAATCTGAGGCACTTGCGGTTGACCTTGACTTTTCAGAAGAAGATGCCATAAAGGACAGGACCCAACACTGAACCCTAAGGTAGTCCACTAGTGGCTAGCCTGTTTGTGGAGATGAAGTCCCCTAACATCTTGGGTCCTATCTGAGACCCAGCTGGCAGTCTACCATGTAGCATAAGGGTTTATGCCTAATTTCATGAGTTTGTTAACAATGCTTGACTGGGTATTGTATCAAATGACTTGGCCAGTATAAGGTAGGCAGTATGCACCATTTTACTCTCATAAATTGCCTTGGTGACCTTTGCAAAAGAAGTCTACCAGATTGAGTAGGCATGATCTTCCCTTGGCAAAACCAAACTGGGTTGGTTTCAGCATCTCATGGTTTCCATTGTGATTATTTAATCATTTCCATGATGATTCTTTCCATGACTTTGCATAAATGGATATCAGTGTGCACTCCTCAAAAGTTTTTTTTTTTTGCTAAAATACTTAAAATGATGGAAATTCATGAGTTCCCAAGATGAAAAGCACTATCAAGAGTTCCCAGAGTGAAAACTGAGAAGATGTGAAAAAAGCTAGTAAACGTTGTACATTTGGGAAACAGTTCACT
Organism: Protopterus annectens; assembly: GCF_019279795.1. Taxonomy (NCBI): domain Eukaryota; kingdom Metazoa; phylum Chordata; order Ceratodontiformes; family Protopteridae; genus Protopterus; species Protopterus annectens. Next base: position 1,056,335,567 of record NC_056739.1, read on the forward strand.
GTTGGCTAACATATACTCTGGATGTCAGCAAAGAAAACAATATAGGAAAATAAAAAAAGTCAACAACAAAAAAAAGAGTAAAAATATGTGGACGAAAAGAATCTCAAGGCTGATCATCTGAAAGCAAACTTATATGCTGCATAAATGCAGGAGATAGCTTTGAGTAACCTAAAAGGGAAAATAGACTAGGTACACTCAGAAGTGTTTACGATAAGTGTGACTTTGGAAAACTATATAAGAACAAAAGAAATACAGTTAGAAAAAAAATAGAAACAGTATTAAGCAATCTTACAAACTGCTGAGATTGAATACGTCAGAAATAGAAATGAAGAAAAGAATGAGAAAAGATTGAGGCATCAAATGAAATCTTTCAGAAAATTGTATATCTAGATGATAAATCACAAAGAACACAAACAGAAAAATTAAGGTTTTCTGTATTACCAGAAAAGTTAAAGCCAGTAGTCTATATTAATCTTAAGAAGGTACAAATAAGTAACTGGACTTGCATTCCATAGGTGGAAGAGTTGATTGAGAGGGTGTATTGTGATGCTGTACTGGCACTGCTTCCACCAATTGTGAAGCTGAGATGTAACCACCACCTCTCAATATGATACCCAGATGACTGGATGCCAGCTACTAATATCAAGATCACTGGCATTGTTGAGGTTTCAGTCCTACTGCTGCCATCCAAGGGTGATGTAATAGCAAGAAAGTGCACATATCTGCTTCAATAACTAGTTTACAAAGTACAACCTGGCTTCAACAGCATAAAGGGAATATGCACTGCTACCCTGCATATGACTTCCAACCTCCACACCCAAATTGGACTGTATATAAGGAAATGACATATCTGAGGCTTTGTCTGAGCACTCCTACAGACCCCTACAGTGACCCAATGCCTTCTAGTGCTCCTTTATCTACAGTAACTGCTTTTCACACAAAGTATTTTTTCACACACACACACTCATTCCCAGGAAAGGCTGGCAGAATTCTCCAGTCCCCCCAGATTATTTGGCATGGTTGTACTGCTACCATGGTGGAGGAAACCAGAGGCTTCAATTTTGCTACTTCTGTTAAATCAAACCAAATATGAAATGCACTGATTAATATTTGTTTCACTAATAGTGGGTTTTATGCAGTGTGGATAATAAAACTGATGTAAAGGAAATATGTTGAACATTGGCGATGCCAGGGTATTTATGGAAAATCAATACTCACTTTATACTAAACAACAGAGGAGTAAGTTTATTTGAGTCATTAAGTGGTGTCATGAGACAGGGTGATTATATTCAAGTGGGTCTAAATGTAAATAGAAGTGGATATAGCTTTAGAGTTGATAACAAAAAGTTCAGGCAACAGAATTTCAGTCAGTAAGGTGAAAGGGACTCATTTTCTAGATTCCATACAAGTTATAGAGGCCTAATAAAGATTTTTGTTATCCACAAAAAAAAAAAAAAACGTTTAAGTGACAGAGAGAACCAGACAGCCACAGAAGAAACTTGGTTTAAAAACCAGATGACAGTACTGTAAGAAGACGAGGAATGGGAAAAATGCTAACAGTATTAGTTCCACTGTGAGTTGCTTGAACTAGTGGGGCATCCAATGAAAAATGTGAGTCTCGTTTTGTGCCAGTCAGGAGAAGAAGGGATTTCAACCAGCAGATTGTTTGTTGAGAGAGCAAGCACTGTGTAGAAGAATAATAATAAAGTGAACTTGGTAAATAGTGAAGGAACTTGCCTTCACTATGTGCTATTTATTTTAATATAGGCAGGGAGTTAAAACATGTGGATCTCTTTCAGTTGTGTTTGCCCAAAAGGAACAACAGTAGGGAAAATGTAAATGTAAGTAAAATAACTTTTTCTTTATTTATGTTGCATGAAGTAATGTACATATTATTTTAAAATGCAATATAGTAGTAGATGGTATGTGTCAAAATGCAAAGGTTAAAAGCAAGTCCTTCAAATACTCTTCACCACTCTCTTATAACCAGGTTCAATGTCAGTAAATACCCTAGTGTTCTTTCCTCCTCTATTCCCAGCTCATCAGCTATACAATCTCTCTCTCTCCCTCTCTTCTAGTTTAACTACTATCTACCTGTTGTTTCATACTCCTTACCTTGATTTTATTTATTCCTGGCATCTATTCTGTAACCCTCCTTACCAGTCTTTTATAAGTCTTATGTCTGCATGTTACAAATATTGCAACTGAACTGTTTGCTTACTCAGTAGTGTAGCAATGGTGGGATGAAGGAGGCATGTGCCCTGGGTGCAACCTGTTAGAGGGTGCAGTCTGAGTGTTGTTTTTCTTTTTTCTGTACTAGTATTTCTGAATGGTATGGAGAGGGCATGTGCATCAGATTGCTGTGGTCATTCTATCAGCCTATTTCTTTTTTTTTCTTTTCCAGTGAAGAGCTGGTAGTGAGGGGGTATGTAATTCAGACTGTTTGTGAGCTATTCACAGTGAGTAAGAGGCTGGGGCACTAGTTCATGGACTGGCACAGGATGCTGGGTGACCCAGCTACTCTTCTCTGTATACTAAATGTTTATACTAGGGATTTAATTTAATGTAAATTGTCACTACAGAAGAAATATCTGTTTTATCTTTGTATGGTGTCACAGCAGAACTATTACCTGTTTATACCTAGATGTCTTAAGAACAATCTTTGTAATACAGATTTGCAAAGAAATTTCTTTTGTTATGATTATCTTAATTGTGTCTTCTGGAGCTTTCCTGCCCAGGCCTCTGCTGAAAATGGGCTTTGCCCACTCTGACTTTTTCAGTAAAAAAGGGCAAAATAAATATTAAAAATAAAAAAGTACAGTCGTGCATAATGTTCATGGAGAAATAATTGACTTTTTGAGATGTGGCTGACTTCATTATTAATAGTAAGCCATTCTAAAAGGGCAAGGTATCTTATTACTTGCATTTTTACACTGCAGTATGATACAGAAAGTGTAGAATTAGAAGGGTAAAGTTAAACAAAGTTGATATGCACAAAATATGTCATACAAGAATAGACTAAGAGAATGTGGATTTAGTTAAGGGCAGTATTTCATTTCTGTAAACATTTTCAGTAATGATAACATAGTGAATATTTGGGGGATTTTCCATAAGCAGATGTCTTGGCAGAGTACAGGTGTCTGACTTTTCTAAATGGAAATTGACACAAGCTGAACTGAGGAACTTGAGATGTGGGAAATGTCAATTAAGAGACGTTCATTGCCTGCACTGTGTGGCATCTTTAGTGTATCCATGAGAGGGAAAACAATTTACTCTTGGAAGGACAGTAAAATCAAGTTTTGAGTGAACTGTGGTTAAAAAAGGGAAATAAATGCAGGGGATAGATAGTGTTGAAACTGAATATCTATCTCTCAAGCAGCTTTAGTTTTAGAATGTACTAAGCATAAAGTAAAAACAAAAAAAACTATTTCGACTCAGTGAATTTTTTTTCATAGAGGTAATTTTTAGTTAAAACTAATTTACGATATACATTTTCTAACTCATGGGAAGAGAAAAACATTTCAATTGAAGAGATAATGGTGTGTTTTTACAAGCTGTAGCAAAATGCACCTTATCATGAATGCCCCTATTTAGGGTGGGAGTCAGTGCATGTTGCCACCATGCTGAAGCTTCTTGATTTTTGTTCTTTCAATTGTACATGGTTATTTTCTTGTGTTTTTAAAGGTATTTGGAATGATATAACATGAGCTCAAACAAATTAGTAAAATTATAACTATGTAAAAGTTTATATTAGTCAAGTATTACAAAGTATGCATAATCTGTTAGTAAGAACACTATATATATATATATATATATATATATACACACACACACACACACACACACACACACACACACACACACACACACACACACACACACACACACACACACAGATAAATACGGGAAATAACGTATTGTAAGTGATTGTAACTTAAAAAAAAAATAAAATTGCTGGTTTATCAATTTTAACATGAAATGTAAATGGCCTTACAGGAACCAGAAAATAAGCAGAAAGTCGAGAAGTATATTAAGAAAAATAGCTTGCAAATTGTCAGGTAGGAGCAGATTGATTAGGACAGAAATGAAGATATGATTTTGATAAAAAGAGTATTCCAGTGCTGATATTTGGCAGAAAATTATGATGTTATATTTACAGGAAGATATGCTGCAGCTGTGGTAGAAAAAGAAAAAAATCCAAAAATAGAAGATTTTTGGAAGTGAAGGGATACTTACGAGGAAGGAGAATTACCTTGAAGTGTATGACTACTCTCTGTAAAACTGCAGTTGTAGAGCTTAAATGGATTATTAGGATGGCAAATCAGCCTTCAGCAGAGCATATTATTTCTAGGTGGTGACTTGAATTTTGTTTGATCATTAAAGATGTATCAGGGGAACCTAGAAGGGGAACTATAATAAGAGGTGTTTAAAGATTTATATAAATCTATTTGATATAAAGGGTATTATTTCAGGAGCAGCAGTTGAGAGAGAGTTTAAATATATTTTCTAAGACACAGTCATTGGACTATGATGGGCAGAAGCTATATATAACATTAGCATATGCATTTGGTTGAATGTATTGAGACCCATCATACGATAACAGGTAAAGGCCAAAAAAAATTATATATAATCAAGCAAGAGGGAGTTTTCCAGGAACGGATGGAATTCTCATAGAAATCTGAAATTTAGCAGAAAGGAGGCTTTTGAAGATTTGGAAGGCACTGTCTAATAATGTTTTGAAAGAGAAGAAATGTCTGCACCATGAAAGATGGCAGTGTATGTGGGAGGTAGTATTACGAAAAATGGCAAGGATCTTGCCTACTCTGTATCATATTAATCAATTTTAATTCTAAATCATAATTACAAAGTGTTATATCTATATTAGCTAAGACAATGGCAAAAAATATTTTATTCAAATACTTATTTTATTTATTTTACATTTGTTGACTGGGTTTGTCTGTCTGAGGTTGATAGCCCTTTTTCAGTGGAGACCTAAGGAGAAAAGCTCCAAAATAATACATGTTAGTATTTATACAGGCATTAGCAGTATTAAAGTATATAGCATTAAGGATATTTACAGTAAAACTTTCAGATATGTACATCAAAATGCATTTTTGTAATTAGAAACATTCATAATATAATATGTACAAATAGTATGAGGTTTTGAATGCTGATAAATCAGAAAAAAACACACTCAATATAGGCACTGTATTACAATAATTGCAGTGTTTAAACTGTACATGGCCTAGGTAATTGTTTAGTAGATGCTTAGTTAGGGATTGTTGTAATGCTGGAAGATACTGAAGGAAGGGTAATAGAAGTGTGCTGAGAGTTGGTATATGGGTGGATTAAGAGAAGAGTGAGAGATATGCATATTGGTTATATGGAATTTGACATTAATACGGCCACGTATAAGGACAATACTTAGGATAGGTTGACAGATTATGGTGGATGGGTACAGTGGCAGGTCCATTGACATTTCAGGTATTCTTTTGTGGCAGACTTGAATTCCTTAGCTTTACTGAGGACCCTTATTTCCTGTGGAAGCTTATACCAAGATTTGGGCAGATTATAGCTATAAAGGTTGCATCCTATTTTGTTTTTAGGTTTATGTATTTGTAGTATGTCTAGATCAGAGCTTTGGAGAGTCCTAGGTGGAGTATAGTAGGAGCTTAGTGTAGATAAGTAGGGGCAGAATGATGGTTGATATAATATGCTATGGATAATTAGAAGCTGGGAGAGGAGAAGATGAGGAAATTCAAGCCAGTTCATGTTTTTTAGAGAGGGACAATGGTGATAATGTAGGTCTGCTGCAAATCAGGCCATCTTGTTATAGGTAGATTCTAGTTTAGTTAGTAGTGATAAGTTGATGCTAGTGAGAATTTGGAAGTAGGTAAGCATGAGCAAGGGATGTTTTAGATTTGTTGGTGAGGAACTTTTTGTTTCTGTATAGAAGGCCGAGTTTTTGATGGGTTTTACTAATGGAATTGTTTACATGAAGATCAAATTTTAGTTGGTCATCAAGTATGACACCTAAAAGTTTAGTGGAAGGTTCAACTGTGATAGGAGTGCTGTTTAAAGAGATTATGGAAAAAGTGGATTTAAAGTTGTTTAAGTTTTTAGGAAGAAAAAGTAATAGTTTGTTTTTTTAGGGTTTAGTATAAGCTGGTTTTTGGAGAGCCAAGTTTCTATGGAGTTAAAGGAAGACTGAGCGAGAGACAAGAGTTATGTGGGAGTGTCCGCAACAGAGATTACTAATATATAGAAACACTTTGCTTAGTCACCTGACTCATTATACTATAATTCTTGAACCATGCTGCCAGCTGCTATAATATAGTGGCTGTTTAAGGTTTTTGCCCAGGACTCCTTGAATTTTCCTATTTTCATCTTGATCAAAACTATGTATTCCTTTTTAATGATTTGTCTATTAGTCTCTTGGTTGTATATTTGCCTGAATATAGTTTCCTATAATGCTGTACTAGATAACTACAAGTTTCATCATCCTCACTGTTCAACCCATATTCATCTCTTGCTTTCCCCAATTCTGTAGTTTTCTCTGCATCATTAAATTGATGCATATACTGAATCCTCATGATTTTGGGTCTATGTCCAAAGATATTCTTTCTCTATGTATCTCTCTTTTTATCTGTTGAGATAAATAAAGCTTTCCAGTTTTTATATTGTTTTAATTGTAACCAGATCATGAAGAGTCTAACTGGAATTGCAGTTAGACACTGCATGACCTGGTTATGACCTGGTTAAAATATGGTTAAATTGATGCCCATACTGAATCTTCTTGCTTTTGGATCTGCCTTTATAATATTCTTAGGAGGAGGTTCAAGAATGGACTGTCTCATGTACAAAAATAGTGGAGCACAGATATTTGGAGGGCCTGAACTTTCAGTCTTAATCCAGTATTAATGTTTTCCAGATGTTTCAAATGAGCTACTCATTTCATCTTTACAACATTCCCATGATTTCCTAATTAAGATGCCTAAATATTTAATTTTACATGACTATTAAAAAAGAAACTCCTCTTTTAGAGTGTCCAGTAGGGTTATATTCATTATAATCAGTTGTGTTTTATTTGAATTAATTTTATAGCCCCATAAAATTTCAGAGCTGTCCAATGCTTTGAGGAACTTTTGCAGATATTTCTAGGGATTAGATAACCTAGTTAGTATACTCCATTCAAATAATGCTGCACTTTACTCTCTTTTACATATCAATTCCCTTCTGTTATTTCTGTTTGCCTAATAAATTGAGCCATTGGTCCAAAGTAAAATGCAAAAAAGTAACAAGGACAATTGGGCACTCCTGCCAAGTGCCTCTCAACAATCAAAATTGCCTGGAGTTCTGGCTTGTATTTTGACACTTTTCTCAGATCCCTGATAAACTTCCTTAAATAAACATATGAATTATCTGGAAATTTCAGTATGTTCATTTGTTTAAGTAAATAGTTCCACTCAACTCTGTCAAATGCTTTTTTTGCATCTAAACTGAGCAAAACCAGAGGAGGCTTTTCCACTCAACGTCTTGACCATCAACAGTCTTCTTTTATTATTTTGTCTAAGGTACTCTGCCCCTCCTCCCAACCACATCGGTCACTGTGTACTAGTTTGCAAATATTTTGTAATCATAATTAAATACTGAAATCTGTCTATAGGAGGGGGTAGCAATGGGGTCTTGCCTTGCTTAAAAAGAAGTATTACTCATTTCCTCCAAAATCTTGGTATTACTCTGTCCTCTAAAATATTATTAAATAGGTTTCACCAACATTTATTTGGAGAGTAAAGAACGTTGGTTAACTAGTAAGGGATATTTTAACTGTGACTCCAGAGGTTTGGTATATTTTGCCATTTGTGTACAATGTTTTTCCTTTTATGTGGGCAAGACTGAGAGAACTTTAAAGAAAAGAATATATAAACACATATACGACATAAAAAAGGGGAAAGAGACAAATGCACTGTTTAGACATTCCAAGGTATGTGAGGGATAGAAATTTTGTTTCTTTGTCCTGGATCAGGTTAAATGTGACATTAGAGGAGGCCCCTGGGAGGAAATAGTAGGTTATAGGGAATTATGGTGGCAGCTAACCCTGGAAGCGAATAAAGCCCCTGGATTAAATGAATATATATCCATCTTACCCCTATTAAAATTAAGAGCAACTAGAATGTGAAAAGAAGAAAGGAAAAAATAAAAAATAAAATAAGTGCAATATAAAATAAAAACAGAAGATGGCACTGTTGCTATGAAATGTTGGGACATTTTTATTTTATTTTATTTTATTGTGTAGAATGCATCATTGAAATGAAATAATAATAACATTTTTAAAGTATATACATAACATATCATATCACATATTGTTTTTAAAGAAATGTTTTAAATGAAAGGTATTAAAATGTATGAAAGATTTAATGAACTAGTGATTTTAAATGAAAAATGAATTGTTTTATCATTAATTATTAATGAATTAGGTGGAACTTGATTTGCTCAATGAATTTGAAATAAAAGGTTTTTATTGGGTTTCATTTAGGGAAGTTGTATAAAAGACAAATGAAATGAAATGCCATTTATCTGATGAAGTCCATGTTTATAGGGATGAAAACGCACGTGTAATTGAAAGCGTTCATAACGTTTTGGTACTATGTGTTTGGTGTGTGGAAACAAATAAAAAGTAGTGGCAGTACTTTTTTTCTCCTTGGTTCTCTTTTTGTTTGTTCATCAGTCGAGTGGAGAGATTTCGCTTGTGGATTATTCAGGTTTCACCAGCAGCCAACACGTTTTCTTTATTGTCATCCATACTTCTATAGAGATTACATCCCCCCAAGATTTATCCTTTCTTTTGTCTCCCTATTGCTTTTAATATCTCTTCCTCTGTTATTCAAGCTTGCTGTTCATTGGTCCGTATGACTGTTAATTTTGGAAGATCTGTTCCCTCTAAGAACTTACTAATATCATCATGATCGTCACCAAAGTTTTTTTTCTCTAATGCCTACAAAGTCATATAGTATTCCTTTAAAACGTTTAAGATTTTCAGTGGATCCCTTGTTAAGCCTCTCTGACTAATCTTCATTTTAAATATCACATCTTCTATTTTCGTAGACTCAGTTTCACCAAAAGTTGTTTTATACTCCTTGTACTGTTATCAGAGCAATTTGTTTAAAAGGTACTTCTGGAGCTAGAACTCTCTACTAAAATATTCCCATATTTCCTTTCTGATATTTTTAATTTCCTGTTTCTCATCTTCAGCTAACCCTGGTCCCTTATCCAATAAAAATCTTAAATTCTTCACTGTCATCCAACATTTCTTTCAATTTTCCTTAAATGTGTCCAACAAATGGCTTCTCACTCTCATCCTAATATTTTGCTTGATCCCATTCTCCAAATTAACTACCTCATTAATGGTGCCCCTGATATCCCTTGTCACATCTCCTGTAGGCATATAATGCATTTCTTGCATATATACCAGAAATTGTCAATGTTTTCCCCTTGGGATAATTCTAATGGCTTATTAACTTGTGGAGTTAAAGATGCATGGCCTAACATGCCTATAGGAGTCACCTTGGAGTATATTACTATATGTCAGTGCTCTTCGCTAAGTGCCTTGGGTAGGAAAAGGTAAAGCCTTTTTGATGCTCATTTGTAGTGAGCTGGCAAAGGGAGTCTATTAAACCTGCCCTTTTATAATATTGCTTAAAGACTCTCTGTAAGTACACTTCCTTTCATTGTATATAAGTCATGCTAGCTGTCTACAAATGAAAGGTATGATGTGGTATGTTTTACACATTGCCTAACATCAGTTAGATAGACAGAAGCACACTGTTTGTCATTTTTACTTTCATTCCTTATTGTATCACCCCACAGGCAGTTTATAGTATTACATGACTGTTACAATATTATCTGTGACTACTCAACCATTCAGACCAAATGTATTACTTTCCCACTGAAAGCTGACATTGATAGGTTAGCATTTATATCTCAGTCTATCTGTCTCTCTATCTTTCTACCTACCTGCTTACCCAACTGTCCATTGGCCACTACTTGGTTTTCTACCAGGGATACCTGAGCTATAAGCTCCCTTTCAGTGGGGTGCTTGGGAGAAAAGCTGTACTGTTAGAAGTAGCATGCATGTATACAGCATATAATATTGCAGATAGTTTTGTAACGTAGTGGTAACGTACATAACTGACTGCAAGTTCAGCTAGTAACTATTGACAGTGACAGCTCATTGTGAAGAAAAGTACATCACAAACAAGTTCATCTACTGGTTTATACAAAGCTAATGACAGACTGATGCAAGCCATCAATAGTATATACAGCTGGATACTATACCGCACGTGCAAACAATATAATATGTTCAGTAAGGTGTAAATTATGGTATCATGCAGGCAGTTGAATTTAATAGGGGAAATTCTAAGATTAATTACCTTATGACATAATCTGACAAAGGTTAGTGCATTATTAGAAAAATGCAATAAGATAGATGACTGCAGTAAAACAGACAACTGGTCAAAGCATAGACCAAGCCACTTAATCAAATAATCACTGGCCTCTCCAAAATACAGCCAGTGAAGCAGGGCACATTAGCTGGATTAATCACTCCTGCAGTCATTTTTTCTGCACAGCAGAATAAGCCATGTCCTTGAGGTACATGACACTGGAATAATCTAGAATTATTTTAATAATTTTATCCTCAACTTGTCCTGTCCTTCCTCTTCTCACTTCTACAACTGCCATGAATGAATACAAGCAGCAAAAGGAGCGTCGATCTTTCCATGGTTTTGCATGTCCTTCCATCCATCCTTCCTCAACCCCTTTTTCCCAGTTTTGCATATGGGGTTGGGGTGTCACTTCATCAGTGACAATTGTCTAGAGACAAGGTGGCTAGCCCTGCTGCTGTAGTTCTTCCACACCACACATTCACATGCATGCTCACACCTATGGGCAATTTAGAGTATCCAGTCCACCTACTGCATGTCTTTGGAATGTGGGAGGAAACCCATGTGAACACATGGAGAACATGCAGACTCTACACAGAAGGCATCCCAGCAGAGAATCGAACCATGAACCTCTTGCTGTGAGGCAAAAACACTATCTGCTACATCTCTGTGCTGCTTGCATGTTCTTCCAACCTTGTGAATTCCAGTTACCTGGAGATGTATCCCATGTGGATCTCCTGGCCATGTCTTGATTTCCATTAGAAATAAGTCTCTTAGACCACTGATCATTACTCTGCCTGACAAATCCTCAGTTGAGGGGCTTGCTGTCCATTAGCAGTACTATAGCTCTTTTGCTTTAGCTTTAATTTTAATCAGCTCCTCCTCTAATTCATCAGTTTTGTTCACTGTTGTAAATTTCCTACGTTCTGTTTCTCCATTTTCTTCACTTCCCCTTGGACTTCCATAAGCTAAGTCTGTTGGCCAGATAGCATTTGTCTCAATGGCCATATACCCTGGCTGACCTCTGATAGCACTGAGATTACCAGGCGTACTTCTCAGGTATAGGTTCATAGGTGTGCACTAGGCTAATGGCCCTGGAACCTTTACAAGCCTAGCCCATAGGATTACCCTGGCATCGTGCTACCCAACATTAGTTCCCAGTGCGTCTGATGAGCACAGCCACTGGAGTGATCCCTGGGGTGAATTTTCTATTTCCCATCCACTCATCAAGATTTCTCTTGAAGAGGGCCAGTGAGGTGCACTGTTTGACATGTATGGGAAGTCTATTCCATAGCATGGGCAGTCTCTGGGTTATGAACCTGTCCCTCCAGCATGTTCTCTGGAGCGTGTGGTGTGGAGGGATTGGGATTTCTTAAGATGTAGCATTTCTAACAGAGCTGGGTCAGACATGGCTTTGTAAGTCAAGCAGAGATCGCCTCTAAGTAGGCAATATGAGACAGAAAATAGTTGGAGTTTTTTGAGTCTGTCCATATAGGACAAGTGTTTAAGGCCTAGGATCCTCTTTGTGAGGTACTTTTGCTGCCTCTCCAGTTGTTGCAGGTGTATGTCAAATAGGGCATTGTACTTGATGACTGGCCTAATGAGGGAAGAGTGGAGGGAGACAATGACCTCTTTCCTCCTGGATGCAAAACCCTTAGTAGTGAGATGTGCCATATAGAAGGACTTTCTGACCACAGTGGCAATGTGGTGGTCAAAAGAGTGGTTGCTGTCAGCCTGTGTTCCCAGATCTTTTATAACTCCTGTGTTCAGTGGACTACCATCGATGTGGTAATTCATGGGGACCGGGATGACACATTTTTGGCATTGAGTTTAAAGTTGTTCGTCTCAGTGAGGCCTTTCCATAGGATGTCAACATCACTTGGACAGTTAATAATAGTCCCGACTTGCAACCGTCTGTGAACTTTGTCAGCCAGAGACCCTTTGTGTAGACCTGGACTTCAGAGAAGGAGATACCAAACAGGAGAGGACCCAGGACCGAACTCTGTGGGACTCCATTTGTGACTGGTCGGCAGTCTGACTTGGAGTCAGCTACTTTCATACTGTGGGTTCTATCTGTGAGCCAGTTTGCAACCCACCTAGTGATATAGGGGTTGATGCCTAGCTTAGTGAGTTTTTCTATGATTCCTGAGTGGGAAATGGTATCAAGGCCTTGGCCAGATCAAGGTAGGCAGTATGAACCACCTTGCCATCATCCACAGGTCTGGTGACTGACTCAAAGAAGTCGACCAAGTTGAACAGGCATGATCTACTGGAGTTTGGAGATTCAGTATATCCTTGTTTATTAGGACCATGATGATGCGTTCCATAGCTTTGCATATCAGACTCGTCAGGCTAATGGGGCGATAGTTCCCAGGGTCTGTAGTCGCTCCTCCTTTGTGGAGAGGGATGACTGTAGCAGTGCGCCATTTGGTAGGGACAAAGCCTGAGGTGAGGCTGTGATTGTGATAATATCCCTCACTGTATTCTGAGGCCTCTTCCTCACCACAATTCTCACACTATTTCTAGCCTGTCCCAGTCCTTCTTGCCATCATGTCATCCACTTCTAAGCTCCGACCTGTCAGAGAGCCTACATTAAATGTAGCAATTCTTAGTTCAGGGTTTGCAGGTTGATTGGTTTTACATTCAGCTTTTTCTCAACAGTGCTATCCCAGATAACCCACACTGGACAACTGGACACCAGACAGCCAGTAGCTTATTGACCCAGGACTGCTGGGATTTATGGCAGGTACACAATGTACACAGAACACAGAACACATACACCCCTCCCACCATTAGCATGGGTCCCTGGCATAGGTCACAGGTCCTCAACCCATTTATCACCGGCAAATACCCATGCCCATTTGGTGACATTAGTCAACACAACTGACTCACCTAGAGGCATATTTTTACACCATTGCCTGGCTAGCCCTGCCATGGTCTCATGTTATTACATAATGTGCATGTCTGTGGGGCTACGCTGCAATACTGTTAGATAATGGGACTGTCTGCTGGGCTGATATTTATACCCTGTGGAGTTGAAATCAGACTAGTTTGGGTGTTGTAATGTGCAACACTAGATTACTAATGGTAGTTTACCATGTTACGTTACATGAGTGAAATTTGTGTTATTGCTCTTTTGCCTTTGTTACAAAGACTGTGTACTCCTGGGACTGGTTATTACCTTACTGCATGGGTTACATATTGACTGCTAGGTTACAGTTCCTACTTTACAACAGTGACTTGGTGTTCATGTTCTGCTGACGTATTACATGCCGTTCTTACTCATGTGGATGATGGTTTGCTCTGTTGCACTAGCTGCATACTGACTCTGAATACCAAGTGCAACTTGCTTGCTGTCTAAACAGCAACATGTTGTCTAAGGATCTTCTGTTCTTCTATTTTGCACTATTTTGTTGGTTTTCTAAATATCAACATTGCTGTTTTATCTTGTTGTGGCAGCTTTATTCACTGACACTAATAGCTATATTTTCTCATTGTTATACAACACATACATACATATTTTTGGCCACCACAGTGTAGCATTATAATAACTGCAAGTACTTATCTTTCCTTGCACCTAGCTCTAATTTCTACATTTCAGTTCTCAGCCCCCAGCAGCCGCCTCATGTGTTCTAACAATCCTTTGCCACTTGATGCTGAATCTATTTGTGAGAGATACAAATACCTTTTCAAACTGAAAGGTCACTTCTCACCCACTATGGTTGTAAGCAAATAACATGCACACCAGCATAATCCAACACAAACACTAAGCACACATACACTGAAGTACTGAAAAAAATCCCTCCTACTCCTCCTAGGCAATGTGCCAGTAGAAACATAAGAAATCCATTGCAATGATGGTCCAGGTACCAATCACTTTATTTACAAGAGTTGAGCACTTTCATCCGCATTAAGACTTCATCAGAACTAAATGTATACAATGGGACAGGAATTGTAAGTGATGTAAGACACTGGTCTCTTCAAGGGTATCTTCCAGGCAGTACTCATATAGCTGTTCCCTTGCTTTTTTTGATCAAGCGAGAACTGACTGAAGCTGGGAAGCAGCTAATTTTGGGCAGCATCTTGCCATCACTGTGAGTGATGGATACACATCAACAACTGTCTCCATGATTTGGTGTCATTTCAGGGGGAATACAAAATGGGTCAGCTCAGGAGGAGTTGGTTGACAGCCCTGCCTGGTTTGACAGGGATGGCCTGCACATCTCCCCTCAGACCTTCCACATATTGGCTCAGAGATTTTTTATACCCACACTGCCTTTTTTAGGTACAGCCAGAGTTCTAAAAATTTCACCATAAACTCCAAATCAATTAGTGCTAGAAATCCGAACAAGAAAATCCTGAGGCCTTCCTGACCCTTAAACACATACAGATCTCTATTATTGCAGAAATTTGGTTCTAGTATAGTAACAGCACTCCCACTTTACCTGGACTTAGCACATATCATTTGTTCTGATCCCTGGTGATGGTAGTGTTATATCTGTTTTCAATCAAAATGCTACTACCCCATGGCAAATCAAGCATGATTATGACCTTTAACGCATCAATATCCTAGTGTCAATAAACAACTTCAATTGTCACATAACTGCAAACTATAAAACCCATCTATGTCTCCAGCCACTTATTTATTAAATGGAAAACCTACCTTACCAATAGCAAATATGAGCAGAGTTCCTTATCATTGTATTTGCCAGGTCCCTTGATCAAATAGTGCTGCCTCACAATATGAGCTCTAGTCTCTTTGACTTTGTCCTTTCTAATATTACATCTGATTTCTCTATACCTAAATTTTCCCCTTCCATGATCACATCAGATCATCATATTTTCCCTAAGAATCCAACTGAAGACTATATCAATCCCCAGTGTGTTCAGGGATTTTTCTAAGGTCAGCCTCCCTGCACTTTCAGGCCACCTAAGTGAATTTAAAAGATGTTCACCCCCTAGGGACCTATAACACAGACTCATACAACCAAATTTTACTCCCATCTTAACTCCTGCAATGAAACATCTATTCCCATCTGCTAGAAATATAACATTATAAAGTCAAGAATTAACCTCTATAAAGGAGCCCCAGTATCAACAAATGGCTACAATAAAAGAAAAAAAAAGTATAGCATTAAAGAATAAACTCAAATTGCCAGACTCTGTAAGTGATCTCTAAAAGGCCTAGTTTGAACTGAATAAGCAACCTTTTAAAAAGACAAAATCTTCTTTAACTATGTTAGGACTCTCAGAAGTAATACTCAATACTGCACTGAGCGGATCTAAAAAAGTACCACCTTCTCTGACACCAAGGACAATACCAATAAACACATGAATAAATATTGAGCCAAACATCTGGTAGACATAAGGAAGTATTATTTCAGAATGACAGTGGCAACTAAATGGAAAGGGTAGTAGAAAGCAAATTAGTTGAGCAGATTAAAAGGACTGGGAGAATAGGAGGGAAGAGGAAGTAGTCACAGGATGCTAATACTAATCAAAGTGAAGTCTTCTGCACTTTTCATATTTACAGCTGTGTGAAGGCTGCCAGCCTAGCCAGATAGAATTTTATAGATAATTCTGTCATTTGTAAATATTAATGTAAGCCACAGGCTTGTTATCTTAAATGGAAAAATGCTGTTATATGTGGAACGGCAAAAATGTAACAACAGTGCACTCTGCTGACCAAGTAAAGCATGTTGTGACCCTTTGATGTAAACATGGCTCCGGACGGCCTAGATGAAGGAATTCTTGCTTTGTTTTAATACGAGAGTTAATGGCCAGAATTTGCATGCATAAATGTCCTTTATTGCTCTGGTTTCTGCCCAGAGGTGAACAATGTAAATGTAGTTTCTGTGAAGAATGATGTAATGTGATGCAGGATTGTGATTTTAAAAACAGAGAGAATCAGAGAGCATTAAGCATTTTTGTCTTGACCATCCAACTAACCAGCACTATTTTGCTCTATATGTAAGTTTATCTTAGATTTGTGTTTTCTCTTAGAAATAGCTAGAAACTAGAAAGATTAGACTAAACATTTTTCTGTGATGTCAGAACTGTACTACTGAATTATTTTAAGTATTTATCCATGATCTCTGAACTCTTGACTAGCACTGTGTAGTAAAAAGTGCTGTCTTGTGTTTTGACTATTTGTTATTAAATATTTTTAAACCATTTCAACTGTGGCTGTTTTTGTAGAGATATTTTAAGCTCTTTAGAGTACTTGCATGCCTTTGGTAAAATTGTACAAAGTCACTCTAATAGCTTTAGCCCTGGGCTATACTACCAATTGGATAATAATTTCGCACAGTAATAATTGGACATCCTTTTAAGGGCCTTTGAGTAGCTGATAAATATTAGTGGGTGGTGGCAGCTGTACTACTGTATAGTCTGGGAAAAAGGGGCACAGCTAGAGAACCTGTGCCAGCCTTCCCTAGGAGTGTCTGTGCAGTTATATAAACTCTTCTCAAAGTGTGTGTGTGTGTGTGTGTGTGTGTGTGTGTGTGTGTGCGTGTGTGTGTGTGTGTGAGCTACTTGGGCAGGGACACAAAGCATTGGTTGGACAGAGAGGGTGCTGGAGGCTTTAGCTTTCCCACTAGGCTGAGATCTGGACCCTATAGTTGTGCCAGTGGGGAGTCTTATTGGGGACCTGGAGAGCAAGGGAGTGAACAGGCCCAGACTGACTGTGATCTCTGTGTGTTCTTAAGGGAAATTGCACTTTACTGTGTGTATTTTTTATCCTTTGCTCCTATATGAGACACCCCTCACTGGTGTTAGTGGTGAGGATTGAGGCTCCTTGATTGCTGGGCCAGGGCACGGGCATCACATATTAATTGTTTGGCAGTGGTGTGATATCCACACCATATATTAATTGATTGACAAATACTAATTGGCTTGTAGTGGTGTGGGTAGAGTGAATTCCTGTAGCTGGTGTACAGTCAGATCTGAAGGTGTTTTGTACTCTAAATCAGCCACGCAGTGAATACTCAGAGTTCAGATCACAATTGTTTTATTTCTTTTGTTAGCTTATTTAGTCAGAGTGGGCAGGCAGCATGTCAGCAGAGAAGTATGGTAAGCTGACAAGGAGCCAGCTGGCGGATATGTGCCAGGCTAGGGGACTGGTGCATGGAAACCTAAGGCAGACCTGATTACATATGATTGCATCAGAAAACAGCAACCAGGAGGACAATCAGACTGGCAGTGGAGATATAATACCATTGGAGAATGGACAGCTCAACCTTTCTGCAGAGGGCTTAAAAATCCATCTGGAGCTAAAGAGATTTGAGTTGAAGGCCAGGTGTGTGGAAATAGAAGCAACTGAGAGACTGAAGCATCTAGAGAGTAAGGACAATGAGAGACTGCAACGTTTGCAGGCTGAGGAGAATGAGAAACTGTTACACCTGGAATCTGAGGAAAAGGAGAGGCAGAGGCAGCATGAGAAGGAGATGCTGACTCTTCGCTAGAGTCATGGAGGTAATGGGGAAGGGAGTAACTGGACCCCAGAAGCACAACAGGTCAGTAAATTTCTTCTGCAGTTTAAAGAGGGGGATAATTTTGATAGTTTCATTCATATGTTTGAGAGGGTATGCAACTCCTGAACCAGTAAAGCATTCCATCAACAAAATACCAAAAAATATGGCAAGTGAAGAACGCTGACTCCACAGACTCCAGCAACACTCGCTGCCCACAAACAATATCCAAACCACTAGCAATGATGCAAATACTGTTTAAAAACACACCAACCACTTGAATGGTTAAAAAAATCTTCATTTAATATTCCATGAGTTAAGCGTTTTCACTCACACAACTGTGAGCTTCATCAGAACAATGCATAGGCACCTATCAGAAATGCAGCATTTGCTTGCTTTCGTTGTTCAAAGCTGGTATAGTGGACAATCTTCTTTCTTGACAACGTGAATGATTTTAGCTTCTTGTTTAATTTGCAACAGTATCTGTACAACAGTGCCAAATTCAAAGGTCCAAAATCTGCATAGAAGTTTTCATATACAAATGTGTCGTCCGTGCAAAAATAATGGGTGTTTACTGTACTTTTAGGCTTGTTTCTCAATGTAGCAAAATATAATCGATTGACATATCAGCAGATACATAATTATCCGATTCATTTCATGCTAGCCTTGAAGACTTTTTATCCTGGTGTTCTTCCACATACTCACAAGAAACCCTTATTCTCGGGGACTTCAACCTAGATTGGTTCACCTGTATATCAGAACCACCAAGTAATCTAATAAATCAAGAAAAAATAAAAGGAACTGCTGAAAATACTCCAAACACGTAAAACTTTACCAGCAGATAAAAAACGGATGTAGCCCGCACCACAGTGTAATCCAATGCTCGAGACCAGGTTCAGCACAAACGTGTTTATTCAAAAGCAGATAATCCTCCAAACATTAACGCCTTTGTTAAAAACAACACATTGTTCCCAATAGACTTCATCAGAAAAAGACCAGTGCATCCAATAATTAACTTATATATATACCCATCTATTAGTCTTAATTACATTCAATTAATCATTCATATTTAAACTTAAAGCAGAATTACCAAGTACTGAACACTAAAACACAGTAAATTCATTCATATAAAGCAAATTCATTCATACAAACATACAAAATGCAGTATGATTAGCTTACTATAGTTAAGAAATAAATATAATAAATATGTATGCAATTAATTTAAATATCTATATTATAATTTACTGTGTTTTAGTGTTCAGTACTTGGTAATTCTGCGTTAAGTTTAAATATGAATGATTAATTGAATGTAATTAAGACTAATAGATGGGTATATATATAAGTTAATTATTGGATGCACTGGTCTTTTTCTGATGAAGTCTATTGGGAACGAAAACGCAATGTGTTGTTTTTAACAAAGGCGTTAATGTTTGGAGGATTATCTGCTTTTGAATAAACACGTTTGTGCTGAACCTGGTCTCGAGCATTGGATTACACTGTGGTGTGGGCTACATCCGTTTTTTATCTGCTGGTAAAGTTTTAATCTAATAAATCTCCATAGCTACCAGCAGCTAGTCCAAATTCCAACTAGATGTGATAAAAAATCTAAAAGGGAATCCATCCTTGACTGGGTCCTAACTAACAACCCCACATTGTACCCTCACACAGGCAGTCTCCCAGACACCTTAAGTGACCACAACATAATATACTTTATACGTAGTAGAACAAGCATATGCAAAACCACTAACTATATATCCACTAGAAACAAAACAATTCTCTCCTGAGGTCCTCAACACTTTACACTGTAACTGTGACTGGATCCCCCTAAAAGCCCTGCCACTTGACCAGGCTGTAGCATATTTCAACAAAATATTTCTACAACACCTAGACACTGTCACTCTATTGCGCAAAATCAAGGTTAGAACCTCTATAAACCCCTGGCTCAGTAAAGAAACCCAACAAATCCTCAAGTCCAGAGACTCTGCTGGGCTTTACTATCAAAAAACAAAGAAACACAAAGCCTAACTAAGTACCAAGAACTGTGCAACCATGCAAAAAAATGCATTAGGCTGGACAAAAAGTCCTACTACACAACATTACAAACTAAATACCAACACAACCTGCAAAAATTTTGGAAAAATGTAAACCACCAACTAAAATTCACCCAAAAGGCTACCCCCAAACCAACCACCCCTGACACTAAAGTTCCCATTGAAACACAATTCAACTCCCACTTTGTGAACTCAATTCTATCCTTAGTATCACTGGACAGTTCCTTCCTCACTATCCCCCCCCAACACAAATAACACTAATACAAGCTTTACCCTCAAAACAGTTTCCACCACTTCAATCAAAAGCATGCTCTCCAAACTAAAAACCTCATCAACAGCAGCCGACCTACTCCTCAGCTATTTCTTGAAACTCACAGCAGATGCTATTGCTATCCCAGTCTCCACTCTCATAAACAGATCAATTGTTGAAAACTGTGTGCCCAAACTCTGGAAAATATCCTATGTTACACCCATACAGAAAGGCGGGACCTCCACTAAACTTAATAACTACAGACCCATTGCTTTACTCTCCCCCCTGGCCAAAATCCTAGAAAAATGCATCCATGCCCAGATGCTAAACTATCTCCTAGACAGCAACATCCTGTCACCTACTCAGCATGGTTTCAGACCTGCCCATAGTACCACTACAGCCCTCCTCTGCTTCACAGACACAGTAAACCATCTCAAAAATGAAGGCCTACAAGTGTCAACTCTTTTTTTGGATATGTCCAAAGCATTTGACACAGTCTCACACCAAATCCTGCTAAACAAATTAAACCAATATCATCTATCAAATTCCACTCTTACCTGGTTCCAAAGCTACTTAACTGACAGGTACCAAGCTGTGAAATGGAACAATTCTTTCTCTCCTCAGCTGCCCATAACTATAGGAGTCCCACAGGGTTCTATCTTAGGACCACTACTATTCACAGTCTTCACAAATGACCTCCATACCTCCATACATCATGCATCTATGATTCGGTATGCAGATGACACTACCTTAATCTGTGCTGCACAAAACATTCCCACCCTCCTGCAAACAGCTCAACTAGCATTCTCTGACGTTGAAAACTACCTTACCAAAGCCCAATTTATCCTCAGTCCAGAGAAAACTCAGCTTATGATTATAACCAGTTCTAACAAAAACACTAACAGTCAATTCACTATCTACTCCACAAATGCTACTCCAATTGCTCCAGTGGCATAGGCTAAGCTACTGGGAATAACCATAGACTCCCACCTAAAATTTGATAGTCATCTCAACTTAACTATTAAAAAAGTACATGCCAAACTGGGGTCACTCTACCGTATCAAACCATTTCTTATCAACAACACAAGATCAGCCATTGCTCGCTCCCAACTTCTATCCACCCTACTCTATGCATCTCCCATTCTGACTAATCTCAACAAAACTGAACTAAGCAAAATGGAAGCCTGCTATAACAGAATTGCCCACTTTGCTGCAAATTGCTCATATAGAACTTATCACTGTACTGCTTTGAGACAGCTCCTCTGGCTTGAACTGCCCAACCTCCTAACCTACAATCAGCTCTGCCTCTGTCATTCTATCTATTACCTCCCCAATAAGTGTCCTGCCCTCAAAAACCTAGTACAACATCACTCAGCCAAAAGGCCTCTTAGATCATCAAGCAAACTACTACTAGAAGTCACCAACAGCTACAATAGCTTTGGAGATGCACTATATAGTAGTTCAGTGGCTAAAAAATGGAACTCTGTCCCCACTAGCATTCAAAACACATCATCCAAAGCCTCCTTTAAGGACCTCATCAGGCAACATCTCAAGCAAAGTTGGCAGTGCCATGATTGCTCCCTAGGCTAGTGAAAGTGGATAACATATACATACTAAATCTAGAGCACTTGATAATAGTTTTCAATCTTACACACAAACACTGGCTAATCTACAATGTATGTACTGTACCTGTGTACTATGTATGTATTCTACCTATGTTCCAAATTTCAGCTGTACACCACAAATCTATTAATTATGTTTATTTTTAAAATTAATATTTTTTTGTTTGCTCTCTCCACTGTAACTGTTTATGTGCCGCATACCACTGTAAAAACATGTCTCTTGTAATTTGTGTATATACTGATCATGTCTAAATAACTAAATGCGTCTGTAATTTTTCTTTGTGTAGCTTTTCTCTCCGGGCCACTGCTGAAAAAGGGCCTTTCAGACACCACCGGTTAACAAATGTAAAATAAATAAATAAATTACATTTCATCGAATTGCAAAACATCGAGACCAAATTGTCGAAAACTCAAATCGTCGAAAACTCATAACATTGAATCTCAAATCATTAAAAACTATAAAGCAACTAGAAATAACATCCCAGACACTGTTTACTACATTTATGCAGTAGGGCAAGCCCCCCTGCACCCCCCACATCTCCCGTAAATAAATATACCAACTCCAAGGTCCCACTACAGTGGGGTTAGGAAATTACTTTTTTTCCCATTGTAGTGCGACCTTGGAGTTGGTATATTTATTTATGGGGGGTGTGGGGGGCAGAGCCTCCCACATGGGAGGTGCAGGGGGGCTTGCCCCCCTGCATAAATGTAGTAAAAACTCTGTGGAATGTTATTACTAGTTGCTTTATAGTTTTCAATGAGTTGAGATTCGATGTTATGAGTTTTCTACGATTTGAGTTTTCGACAATTTGGTCTCAATATTTTGCAATTCGTTGAAATGAAATTTCGATGATATGAAGTGGAATCGTTTGAGCATATACCTACAGATGTCCTGATAGGGAATGATTTTGATAGTGCAGTACCCTGTGCTTGTGCAGTTACATGCAGTCAGGATTGGAGACAAGCAGGTAAGTCTGGTAGCCTGGGGGAGACCCAGACAGACTGCAGACTTGCAGCCAGGACTGGTGAGGTTGTTACATCTTGGAGGGAGCTACCCTGTAGCAGTGAGACTGAAGGTGAGCCACAGCTGCTTGGGGGTACTGATGGTCCTTTGGACAGAGTGACTGCAAAGGTAGAGTTGAGCAGTAGTACCCAGGCTTACAGTGAGGCACCACTGTCAGAGGATGCCAGACTTCCTGTGGAAAGGGAGCTGGGAAGGGTTACAAGGAGAGAGTTGAGACAGGCTCAGCTCTCAGACCCTACATTGCATGGCCTGAGGCAGGTAGCTAGGGAGGCACCTGATTCTCAAGGAAAGGGGGAACCTGTATACTGGGACAAAGGGTAACTATACAGAGAGTGGACCCCTGAGGGAGGGCTAGAAGGTGAGAGAGTACAGCAGTTGGTAGTGCCTAGAGCCTACCATCTGGGACTTCCAGCCATAGCCCATGATATTCCCTTTGCAGGTCATATGAGCATAAAACATACAAAGAGGCATATTATGCAGAACTTCTATTAGCCTGGACTTTCCAGAGATTTAACCAGGTACTGCATGACCTGTGAGCAGTGCCAAAAGGTAGGCAAGGCAGGAGACAAGGTGAGAGCTGCTTAGATGTCTTTGCCTGTGATTGAGGAGCCATTTCTTAGGGTAGCTATGGATATTGTGGGTCCACTGAGTACTCCAAGTTCCACGGGGAAAATGTATATCCTACTGGTAGTGGATTATGCTACACGATGCTCTGAGGCAGTGGCTTTGGCCTCCATTGAGGCAGAGAAGGTGACATGCTCTGTTAGAGATTTTCAGCAGGGTAAGTTTCCCAAAGGAAATATTGACTGACAGAGGTGCCAATTTCATGTCAGACCTGTGGGCTTGTCTGTGGAAGTCCTGTGGGGTGAAGCACATGAAGACCACCTCCTACCATCCCCAGACTAGTGGTCTTGTTGAGAAGTTAAACTCTACAATCAAGTCCATGCTATGGGCATTTGCAGATCAGTTTAAGAGGGAGTGGGACAAATATTCGCCCCATCTGTTGTTTGCTTACAGAGAGGTTCCCCAGGAATCCACAGGTTTTTCACCCTTTGAGTTGCTGTATGGGCATAGGGTGTGGGGACCTCTAGATTTAATTTGGGATGAGTGGGAAGGTGAGTGCAAGCCTCACAAGGAGTCTGTTGTTTTATACATCCTGAACCTCAGGACAAGGCTCAGGGAACTCATGAGCTTGGCCCAGGAGAACCTGGCAGAAGCCCTACAACAGAAAAAGGTGTGTTATGACAGGGATGCTCAAGCTAGAAAGTATGCTGTGGGGCAGCAGGTAATGGTTCATATTCCTGTCATACACAACAAGCTGCAAGCAGCTTGGGAGGGACCCTACAAAGTGGTAAGAAAGGTAAGTGATGTTAATTACATTGTGGAACTGCTAAGCAGATGACAGGGGCACAAATTGTACCATTCTAACATGATGAAACCTTACCATGATAGGGAGGCCCTTGTGCTCAGCATTTGGAGTGTATTGCAGGAGGAGGCTGAGGGAGATCTGGGGGCTGACCTCCTCAGTGAGACTTGGGCTGACACCTCAGTGGAAGGGGTAGCAATGTCCCAGCAGCTATCTCCTACCCAGGTTCGAGAAATCCAAGCAGTGTTGTAGAAATGTGGGGACATGTTCACTGGGAAACCAGGGTGCACCCACCTGGGGCAACACCAGGTGGATTCAGGAACACAAAGCCTATTAGGTAGGCCCCTTATAGAGTGCCTGAGACAATCAAACAGAGTATGAGGGAGGAGGTACAGGAGATGTTGGACATAGGGTGATTCAAGAGTCCAACAGTCCCTGGACCTCCCCAGTGGTTCTGGTGCCAAAAAAGGATGGCTGCAGCAGGTTCTGTGTGGACTACAGGAAATGAAATAGTCACCCAGAGTCAGATCCTTACCCCATGCCTAGGACAGATGAGGCCCTAGAGTAGCTGGGTAGGGCTAAGTATCTTACAACCATTGATCTTACCAAGGTTTACTGGCAGGTGCCCTTGACTCCCAGTGCTAGAGAGAAGTCAGCCTTTGTGACTCCTTTTGGCTTGTATGAGTTCACAAAGATGCCCTTTGGGATGAAGAATGCCCCAGTGACTTTCCAGAGGCTGGTAGATCATATCCTAGCAGGAACAGGAGGGTTTGCCCTTGCTTACCTAGATGATATTGCCATCTACAGCCCTTCCTGGCCAGAACACCTTCAGCATGTCAGGAAGGTGCTGGACAGACTACAGAGGGCAGGGTTGACCATTAAGCCAAGCAAATGTCAGGTGGGTATGGCAGAGGTCTCCTACCTGGGATATAGAGTGGGGAGTGGTAAGATAAGGCCAGAACCTGCCAAAGTGGAAGCCATTCAGGCATGGCCTGCACCTGTTACTAAAAAGTAGTTGAGGGCATTTTTAGGGACAGCAGAGTACTACAGAAAGTTCATCCCCAGTTATAGTACCATAACTGCTCCCCTCACAGACCTGACAAGGAAGAACAGAGCTAGCCAGCAAAAGGCCGAGTTGCTAAGATGGAGTCTAGGGTTGCAAGCATATGATATTTCAATGCAGATGGGCTCTCAAGACAGGGAATGGGGTAAGGTTTACTCAGATAGACCTAACCCTCTCAAGCAGCATTTCTCAAGGGTCACTTGAAAATCTAGCTTGAGTTCTCCTGGGGGGAGAGAAATGTGAAGGCTGCCAGCCTAGCCAGATAGAATTTTATAAATAATTCTGTCATAGAATTTTATAAATAATTCTGTCATTTGTAAATATTAATGTAAGCCATAGGCTTGTTGTCTTAAATGGAAAAAAAAATGCTGTTATATGTGGAACTGCAAAAATGTAACAACATTGCACTCTGCTGACCAAGTAAAGCATGTTGTGACCCTTTGATGTAAACACAGCTCAGGCCAGTCTAGATGAAGGAATTCTTGCTATTTTTTTAAGGCCAGAGTTAATGGCCATAATTTGCATGCATAAATGTCCTTTATTGCTCTGGTTTCTGTCCAGAGGTGAAGAATGTAAATGTAGTTTCTGTTAGCCTGGGAACCCAGGGAATGATGTTATGTGAACCAGGAATGTGATTTTAAAAACAGAGATAATCAGAAAGCATTAAGCATTTTTGTCTTGACCATCCAACTCACCAGCACTGTCTTGCTCTATATGTAAGTTTATCTTAGATTTGTGTTTTCTCTTAGAAATAGCTAGAAACTAGAACGATTAGACTAAGTGTTTTTCTGTGATGTCAGAACTGTACAACTGAATTATTTTAAGTATTTCTCTGTGATCTCTGAACTCTTGACTAGCACTGTGTAGTAAAAAGTACTGTCTTGTGTTTTGACTATTTGTTATTAAATATTTTTAAACCCTTTCAACTGTGGCGGTTTTTGTAGAGATAATATAAGCTCCTTAGAGTACTTGCATGCCTTTGGTAAAATTGTACGAAGCCACTCTAATAGCTTTAGCCCTGGGCAGCTGGTACTAGCATATAGTCTGGGAAAAAGGAGCACAGCTGGAGAACCTGTGCCAGCCTTCCCCAGGAGTGTCTGTGTGGTTATATAAATGCTTCTCAAATTGTGTGTGTGTGCGTGAGCTACTTGGGCAGGGACACGAAGCACTGGTTGGACAGAGAGGGTGCTGGAGGGTTTAGCTTGCACACTAGGCTGAGATCTGGACCCTATAGCTGTGCCATTGGGAGTCTTATTGGGGACCTAGAGAGCAAGGGAGAGACTGTGATCTCTGTGCGCTTTTAAGGGAAATTGCACTTTACTTTGTGTATTTGTTATCCTTTGCTCCTATATGAGATGCCCCTCACTGGTGTTAGTGGTGAGGATTGAGGTTCCTTGATTGCTGGGCCAGGGCACGGGCGTCACAAGCTATACTGTGTTTTTATTCTAATTTAGTTAAATCCTCCTGTGACACTGATGAATGACTTAGTATAAGTCTCTGCTTTTTGTAAAACACATAGCCTGAACCAATTGAATAACCATTTCATGCTGATAACTGTATTATACTTGCATTTTTTTAGATTTATAGATTAAAATTTCAAATGTCGATCATATGGTCTCGGCCATATGGGTTTCAACATTGTGAAATGTCGACCATATGAAGGGGACCCATATATATATATATATATATATATATATATATATATATATATATATATACATATATATATATATATATATATATATATATATATATATATATATGGGTCTACTTCTTTTGACCTAACTTTCATTTGCCTGACACTCATTTGCCTGACCCCATTTGACTGAAATTTAATTTGCCTGACACTTCATTTGCCCGACACTTCATTTGACTGACAAGTATTATTAGCAAGAAAATGGAATATGCCCCCTTCCCCACTGTAGTGCGACCCTGGAGTTAGAATATATAGTTAGGGGGGTGGGGGCGAACCCCACCACTTCATTTCATATGATATTGTTAACTTTTGATGTAATATTGCTTAGTAAAAGAAAAGTAAGTGGGGGGCTTTGCCCCCCACACCCCCCCCTAACTATATATTCTAACTCCAGGGTCACACTACAGTAGGGAAGGGGGCATATTCCATTTTCTTGCTAATAATACTTGTCAGTCAAATGAAGTGTCGGGCAAATGAAGTATCAGGCAAATGAAATTTCAGTCATTTGGTCTCAGGCAAATGGGTGTCAGGCAAATGGGAGTTAGGTCAAAAGAAGTAGACCCATATATATATATATATATATATATATATATATATATATATATATATATATATATATATATATGTGTGTGTGTGTGTGTGTGTGTGTGTGTGTTTGTGTTTGGGGGCTTGCCCCCCAGCAAAAAAAAACTTTCATTGGAATGCTCATTCAAGGTAGTGTTGGTGAGCATTTTTCAATGTTTTTGCTTTTTCTGAAACTTTTTTCAGCAAGTTATCATAAATCCATTTCAAGGTTTCTTTGTTTAGTGACTATTTATTCGATCAGTGGTACATATATGTTGTTAACATTGCCTGCTTTCTGGATTGATTGATTAATCAAATGATTTTCTCACAATTAAAAGAATGTTGGGCTAGGAGTATGTTGTAGACAACATAGATTATTAGATGCATAGTATATCATTCATTTTCAGTAAGCACCCTGTAGATCTGTAATCAAATATCTTAAAACAGCATAATAAAAAAACATATAGTCATATTACATGGTTACAGAACAAATAATGTATTTGAATTTTTCATTGTAAAAAAACATGATCATCTAGGCACTCGAAACAGTTTGCTCAACATTTCTTGCAAAAACTTTTTCTTATTTTGTATATGTTTTATATGGATTTTATGCAGCAAAATAGTAGATTCCAAATACTTGTCATATTTACTAACACAGGACTTTTTTGTTTTATTCTTGGATTTTCTGATAGTTATCCATTCATCTGTTAAGGTGAAATGATATGATCAAAGATTTTCTTTTCCATGTTTTAAAGCCAGAATGACCGACTTTTAATTTTTGATATACAGAAACACCAAGAGACACAGCTGTACTGGTGTTTATGTTTTGGTGAGAAGTAGTTTAAGGCCTTACATATTATGTATTGTTGCCTGTCAGTTCAAGTTCCTTAAGTAAACCTGGATTAGTGATAATACAGTATGACTGCATGTTTTAAATAATGACATAATCTATTAAAATGTAACCCCAAAAGTGAATCAGCTTTGCGTTCAGCCAGTATTAGTTTTATATTTTGCTATCATTCAGACCTCATTTTAGTAATCCTATTTTCAGATAAATTTCTTTTGTTTGTAGTGAAAAACAGCCCCAAAGGCATAATCTATATGTATTTTCCATATATTTGCTCTAGTGCATAATTGTCATATTGAAATTTTTTGCATTACTACAAAGATTATGTTATACTGAATTAAGTTGTAGAGATGAGGCACAACATGCAAGATTTAGTCAGAAAATTACAAAATCACAATCGCAAGAACCTAGAGAATAATTATATGACAGGATCACAAACAGCTGAAGGTCAAAAAGTGGAAAGGGGATCCAGTTCACTTTTCTTCCAATTAGCCTGGCAAATAAACCCCTTAACAGCAATTCTTGCACCTACTTGGTAAATCTGCTGCATTTGTAATCTGCCCTCTGACCCAACCTAAAGACTTGGTACTTGATAAACATCTCAAGACAAAAAAGGCCACTAGGGATAGACCATCTGGTTGTTAACTTCAGTCACATGCAATGTTGCCAACCCACATTAGAGAAACTGCACACTCTGTCATGTTTTAATTCACTTTACGTCGTTAACACCTAGCATTGTCACATATACCTCTCAACAGTCCAGATTTTGGTGTGGTGATCCTTAATGTTTATGTTTTCTTGTTATGAATGAAGTGTATGGTCTCACTAGTTGTAAGGCAGAGAAACTGATTCTGGACATGATGGCAGTCCCTTCTATTTTCACTGAAGACGAGGATTCTGTTATTACTACCCTCAGCTATGTCTGAAATGAAGGCACTAGACCAAACAGTCAAGGCAGAATCCAATTCCTATGTCTCAGTCCTACCTTCTTCCCACCCAAGTCCACAGGTGCCGGTGCCCGAGCTGCTACTCACACTCATGTCATCTGGATCATAGTGTAGTGGAAGTGTATTGTGTGTTCGTTATTGCTTATAGTTTTGTAACCTCAGACTGAATTCTTTATAACAGTTGCAGTGATATTATTTTTTCTTTCTGTCTCTGCTTTAGATAGCAAAAACACTAGTAAGCCTCTATTTGTGGTAGTACAGATTCCATGACCAAGGACTATTAGATCTAGAGAAAATAATGTGATGTGACAACTGATGATTTAATGGAGCTATTCTAATATCACTTCTTCTTCTTCTTCTTCTCTTTCAGCTGTTCCCATTAGGGGTCGCCACAGAGGATAATCTGTTTCCATTTCTTCCTGCCCTCTGCTGAATGCATATTTTATATAAGGCTGTTTGTTTAAGGTCACCTGTTAGTAATGCTTATTTGTGACTTGCACAGTAGAGTTGAAATGTGCATTTTCTGATTTCTTTAATAATTGCGCATGCTTACATACATACTGTGTAACTCATCTTAGATGCAGATTCAGTGTTTCTGCAAGACCAAATGTGTTATTGTACATTGTTTTACTAAATGTGCACTTCTAGACTGCATCACACATTTATTAGATAAAATTATCTAAGGCAAACTGTTCAAAATGTTAAGAATATTTGACGAAAAAAATAAAATGTCGGTCATTTCTTAGAAAAATGATGAATATCCATCTAAAATTAAGTGACATCTTTGTAATAATCAGAAAATGTTAAGATAAAGTAAGCCCAACCTGCTACAATTAGCCATAAAAGGTTAAAGGTTCAGACTACTAGTTAAATGTTCTTTCAAGCTGGCAGTATAACAGTTGCTATATGACAGTTGCAAATAGGAAAATAGAAGTGTTGTTGGTCACTAGAGAAATACAATTTCATCTGCTTTTCTAATACTGTTAGAGTGTTATTTCTTAATATTATCATTTTCACAACAGTACCTGGTAGCCAATACAGAAACGCAGAATATACAGACACCACATGGACCTTCCAATAGGGTAACAAGACAATTTTCTTTAAAAGTATGGGGGGTCCTTTTGGTGGCATAGGTATGGTGTATTTGCTCTTCCTGAGTAAAGATCATGTTTTGTTCTGACTGACAGAAATGTAGATGAGAAAAAAAATAAATAAATAATAGCAAGAAAGAGAAAAAAATCAGGTGACATTACACGTGTAAAGTAAGTCAGGGTAAGGCTAGATTAAAGGTACTAAATATATGGATAGCAGGTGCCAGCTAGCAGATTCAGTCAGCCAGTGTTGAAATAATGTATAAATTATGTACGTATAAATCATGTGACACTACAGGTAGTAGTGTGGATGTCCTCATTTTACAGAGGTCAGGGATGAATGAAGTGTGATTTCTGCAGTATGCAAATTACAATTTCCAGAGTTTTAAATGTCATCAGGTTAAAATGCCATGGTTGTGCATTTTAAGAACCGAATTTGCACTGATAATGCTGCTGCATCTGTCAGATGAACCCTGCTGTCATTTAAAATTTCAGTGCTTATGTATTATCGCAACCAGATTTTAGCGAAAATACCACTTGCTTCCTGACATCGAAATCTGATCTTTAGTGGTTTATAACTGTCATATAGTGTGTTTCCTTTAACTGATAGCGTTTTTTTTTTCAGGAGTGTTTTCAACAAAATGTAAAAAAAAAAAAAAAAATGCTGTTGTTCCTTTATGCATTTTGCTGCCAGCAGCATGTCGCTTACTGAAAGTCCGCCCGATGAATGTTCCTTTTTTTCGTAGCAGCAAATGCTTTTGTGTTTCAGGTATTACAGCTGTGTTATTGCTTTCCTGAGACTCGAGTCATACAACACAGTATTTTGCTTAGTTTAACGTGTTTCTGGGATCAAAAAACACAGAGGGACGCCTCCTCACCATCTGGAGTCCTATTGAATGGAAAACATGTAGCATGACACACACTTTGACAAGGAAGAGAGAAGAAAAGGACTGTTTTTGACAGAAGGTGGTTTTAAGAAGGGTTATGAAGAACAGCGTGAGAAGTTACTGTCGCTGTGGCTGGAAGCACCGTTAATGCACAAAGGAGATAGCTCTACACATGATGGCAGTAAAGTGCACACAGCGACAGCGACACACTGACTTTCTCCATTGTTCTTGACACCCCATCTTAAAACAACCTTCAGTGTGAAATAGAAGACATTTGCTGACATTTGTACAACAAAAACAGTCAGATTTCCATATCGGGAAGCAAGTGGTATTATCGCTAGAATCTGGTTGCGATAATACGTAAGTACCAATGGTACTTACGTATTATGGCAACCGCATTCTGAACGACTCACTCTGCAGTTGTGCTTATGCCACATGCATTTATTGGCTGTATTATGTCATTAAAACATTTAACAGTCAGCGAAGAAAGTGCTATTTTAACTTTCTACTGGCATGTTGTTTGAGTACACTCTGCACTCTTGTAAGGTTACATACATTTCCTAGCCTAGCCATTGCTTTTCTGTTTGTAATGTAATGTAACAATCTGTAGGTGGCCCGTACTTGCACTTTTATGCTGCATAATTGTACTTGGACATGTTGCACTGTGAGCGTGAGGTGTGTAACAGTCTGTAGTACTACATTTGTTTTCTATTGCCTTCATAATTTGTGGAGGACATCATAAATTGGAGGGGTGAGGGTTTGTTTATGCAGTTATTCTTCTGCTGTGCCTTGCTTGTATCGCTATAAAATGGTATCACTGGCAACAGATTTTTCCCAATGGTGCACAATGACCTGATATGAGTTGGGGATCTGGGACTCCATTCTGATGTTAACATAAAGAAGGGGCCAAGGCAACAGCAAAATACGCAAACACAAATTCATAAGCTAACTACTCTAAGAACGTACTCCAGCAGAAAAAAAAAAAAAAAAAAAACGAACCTAAATGCTTGCACAAAACAATGACTTGGTAGACCCTTACAATAATTGATCTGGTAACCTCTGACTTACAGAAATGTATTATATCAGCCTATGCTCAGTTCAAAGGGACAAAAAATGAGATAGGTTGTTCCTCAAAGTGACAAAAATGTACATAATCTAAACCAAACCATAGAAAAACACTACGCAGAATTCTGAATTCATCTCAGACTTTGGAGTCTTACCGCTAAAGTATAACGACTGCACACAATTATGTATTTAAATTACATCTTCATTTCCTTGGTTGGTTTTCAGATCATCCTTAGAAAATGTAATTCACCACTGAATCTTACTACCACCCGGGATTTTAAACCTCCTGTAATAAAACAGTTCTGCCAGCAGCTAAGACAGCAATGAGTCGCTTATCATTTTGCTGTAGTTATGAATTTGTTGGTCGTTCAGAATGTAGTTGCGATAATATGTAAGTACCAAAAATGTTACTATACATAAGCATTGCTGTGTATCCTAGGACACAGCAACGTTATATAAGTTTGAAACAAACACAAGTCTGTCTTGTCACTGATGCAAGAATGCCATGTCACTGATACAAGTATGACTTGTCAGTCAT
The DNA here is from genome assembly GCF_019279795.1 of Protopterus annectens. Lineage (NCBI taxonomy): Eukaryota > Metazoa > Chordata > Ceratodontiformes > Protopteridae > Protopterus > Protopterus annectens. Next base: position 1,056,368,489 of record NC_056739.1, read on the forward strand.
TAATTTAAAACCATATTGAAAGTTTTGGCATAAGCCACATGATGTAAGCTGAAACAGCAATGTAAGATGTGAAATAATCATTCCTTTAGGTTATAAGATGCTTTACATTTCTTATGTACTATTTAGAGTTTTGCTGTATTCTTGATTGTAAAAGTTGTGTGTATGCCAAGAAAACAATAAAATAATTTACCATTTTGGTTTCCTGATGTTTTCAGTATTTGTTCACTAGCCACTGTGAGAAAATTATGATAAGGAAACCTATGTTGGCGGTCCTGCTAAATGAAAGTATACACCTGATGATCACTGTAGTAGGTAAAACAAGGCGCTCAAGGGAAAATAGTATTGTTTGAAACTTACTGATAGTGTCATAGTATAAAAAATGCATTTGAGTAACTACAAGGTATTGTATAACATTACTATGGAAACAAAAGACTACTGTATTATGTTCAGTGTCAAATGTTTATGCTAATTAAAACTACAAAGGTCAGAAAAAGCTTCCAAAAAGCTAAGAATGTATATATATATATATAAATCATGCTCAAGCATTTCAGTAAATTTAATACGTATTATGTTAATCACCCAATGAACATTCATATTTCAGTTATTGGCAAATAAGTATAGATAGAAAACTATACCCTGGCTGCCATGATAGAGAGGGTATAAATACAATTGTATTGGACTCAGTTTGTATGTAATATCATTTGCAATTACTGTTAATACCTCTCAACTGGTCATGCTTTTGCCTCATATTTTTGTTCTCCAGCTCATGGACTATTTATTTATTTATTTATTTTTCTGGTCAGTCACTGAGGATTGTAGTCAACCACTGATGTCAGACATTAGTGTTTCAAACTTCTGATTGTTCAGATAGTGCGTGTTCATCCAAACCCTGTTAATTCATCATTTTTTTTAATGAATTAGACTATTTAAAAAGTGGCACTGATTTCAGGCATTGTTTTTTTTTTCCATAATAAATCTTTATTGTTATATTATTTTCAAACACAAGTAAGAACAAAAATAACATATATTCACAAATCAAGCATTAACTAATATCACTAATAACCACACTCTATATACAATATTTACAATAATGCTTCCATGTAATACAGTTAAATATAAAAAAGCATAAGAATAAATGCAAGTAATAGTTGATTACTAAATTCTCTCCACACACATACATAATTATTAATATTTCCAAGTTGAAAATACTATGCTAGTATAATATTAAAAATCTGTTCCCAAATTTTTGGATTATTAACATTTTTATTTTGTGGGTTTAATAGTAATTTATGAGCCAATATATGTTTTGTCGCTAGAACTCTAAAGTTCTGCCATGAAGTTTTAGATGGGTCTAACCAATATGAAGCTATATAAAGCTTCATTAATAGAAAAATATTACTATATATAATAATTTGTGATTTAGGGATCTCTCTTGGGGGAATATGCAGAATCATAAATTTCCATGATAACGTACTCTGGTAACCCACCTTCTGAAGTTGGATCTTAAGGGAATTCCAAAGTTTGAAAATACATTTACAACTCCAGAACATATGAAGAAGATCAGCTGGTTGATTCTTACAGTATGGACAAGTTGGTGAATTTTTGGGATTAAATTTATGCAGGGTAAGACGTGTATAATATGCATTGTTCCAAATCATCAACTGGGTCAGGCATTGTTTTTACTTTGTTCAAAATTACTGAGCAAAGAGTTTGAGAGGTATGAGTAATAGTAAACCTCAAAGGATGCCAGTAGAGTTCAGTAATAACCAAATTATTTCATTTAATTGTTAAACAATTTTGTTCTACATTAGTGCTGTTATAAAACACTTTTCTGAATGATACTATCAGAAACTATGAACTGTTTCATAAAATATACACATTTTAATACATAAAGAGTGCCACAATACCTCCACGTTGCACAGACTAAAATCAAGCCATAACCAAGAGACATTGTCACATACTGACAATGCAATCTGCAAACTATAATAACCATAGTGTCCAAAAACAGCACATTTCTTTTCACAAGTATTCATTTCATTAGACAGTTATTCCAAGAGACTGGGGCCATTTCATAAAGAGACTTTGGTACTTTCCTGTTAAAGGGGCAGCAGGCAAAACGTGCAGTTAACTCCCCATAGTCATTTGTTATATCTCTCCAGTTATTGTTATGCTTACTCATTACTAACTATTTTGACTGTATTCCTGTCGCTCTCTCTTTTTTTTCGGAAATAAACAGCTTGTCTAGTGCACTCATCTGCTGATGGCTGCACACTGAAGTTAGTAACCAGTTATCTGAACCTTTACAAGATCTACTGCATATACTGAAACGCGAGCGTAAGGATCAAGAAACTTGAGTGTATGCTCCCCATTTGAGTCATACTCATGTCTTTCCTTTGTAACAAAATACTTTAGCTCCTTGCCTACTTTGAAGCAGAAAGTAAATTAAAGAAACATTAGCTGAGCTTCTCATCTGTAAAGGATGGCAGAGCATGCTTCGGGTGATGACTGGCTCACTCTTAATTTCCTCTACTTGTCCCTTTCACTAGGGACCCTCTTTTGCCTGTCAGAAAACCTAGCCATAGCGCAATAATAATATATTCACCTCTGCTGTGTTTAATTCCTGCTTTTATCTGATTTTCTTCTCCCCTTTTTAGTTGTCTTACTGTGTGGGGATTGGGTTGACATGGCTTGGCTTAAAATGACCTCCGGGTCGATAGCCTAGTAATCTCCTGTGATCCTATGAGACCAACGGAACTGCATACTACATATTAAACATTATTTCTTTGCATTTCTGGCCAGGAGGTGTTAAATGAAAAGCTGTTCAGAACAAACGTAAGGTGTTTACATATGTCCAAAATGAGATATATGTGGGTAATGAATGCTAGCCTGTACATCACCACGCTGTTGGCTTCATAAACTGACCCTACCCACTCCACCATCTTGTCCAGTTTTGTTTCACAGGCAGTTGTCAGCAGTAAGTATTTCTTGGTAGCCAGTTCTGACATGTGACAAAATGAGTAATACTATGAAGAGGAAGACAGAACTAAAACCGGTAAGTGAGTAAGAAGCAGGGCCTTCACATGAACTGCTCATTTTGCCTGCTGCCCCATTAACGGAAAAGTACCGAGATTTTTCCCAAGTAAATAAAACAAGATGAGTTGCTCTTAATGGGTTTGTTTGCCATGCTAATTGAAAAAAAAGTGAACTAGATTTAATGGTCTCACTGTTTTTCAGAATGTAAAACAATGATTAACTTTTTATTTTGTTTACAAGGGGGAACAAAACTTTAAGAGTTGCAGTGTTTAGTAAGAAGCTTGCTCTTGTTGAAATAAGTAGTCATTTTGTATTTCGAATAGTAGTAGAGTGATGCTCATTGGGGAGTAAAAGGTTGACCAGCCTTAACATGGTATTTTCATTGGTTTGAAATATCACACTATTATGCTCAGATAGTGAGACAATAACTTGTAAAGTATATTCAATGAAACGGTTTGAACAGGCACAGCTGCCTAAAAATAACTACCATTCCGTGGCCAGTTTTAAATGAATCTACTTGTTAGTGACACTTTCTAAGAGTTTATAAAGCTCTTGCCCGAAATATATATCAGACTGGGAATAATATACATTTTGAGTTCAATGTCTCAGTTGCTGCTAAATACAAACAGTTTAATTGACACCTGTATAATATTTATAACTCAGTAATATCTTTCTGTTGAAAATTGCATTAGCAATAAAGTATTTAAATTGCATTCCCATAAAACTGAAACCCCAACAGAGTTGTTGCAAGTATACAAGTGATACTCAGATCTATATAAAACATGACTGATGGCATAAAGATTAATGTGCAAAGTTTGCTTATGGAAAAAAAATATTTCTGTAATAATGGCAAATACTAGTTTAATAGGCCACGCTACAGTAAATATGTTAAAAATAATAGTGATGCTATATAAAAGTTAGTATGTAAGTTAGTCTGTCTGTAAGGTATAGCAAATAATTGTTTAAGTATTTTATTTGGAAACGGTATTCAAAAAACACAACAGATACTCATTCATATTGTTCCAGATTAGCTATTTTAGATTTATTCACAGATATATTCACAGATCACATCCCTTCAACTTCTACACAAAATCCAGTAGGTCAACCTTTAAAAGTAAACTCTACCAACAGTGCTGAGAAATAGCCTGCATACTTAGTAATTTGCTGATTTTATGTTTATATTTAATACTTAGAGTAATTCATAGAGTAAGCAGACTATTATAAAGAAAACCATAGATATTACATACTGCATCACCTTTTATTAATCTACACTGAGATGCATACAGAGCTGTTGTTTATATAATGTAAAATCAATCTTTTATACTGTTATGCATGGCCAGACGTTATAGTCACAAACAGAGCACATCAAGTCACTGAAAGGAGTTTCAATGAATTTAAAATGATCAAAATAAGTTCACCGAAACAACGAAACAACATTTGATGACAGTGGCGTTTGCCTTCTTCTGCACTGTTGTGCAATCTTGGAACTGGTGTTTACATACATCTATATATATATATATATATGTGTGTGTGTGTGTGTGTGTGTGTGTGTGTGTGTGTGTACGTTAAGGGGGAGGTGTCCGCCACATGCAGGAAAGCTTGCCCCTGGAAAAAACATTTTCATTGGGACGTTTATTCAAGACAGTTTTGGCGAGCATTTCGTAATGTTTTGCTTTTGCAAAAAATGCCTTCGGCAAGTAAACATAAATGTATTTCAAGGTTCCTTTGTAGTGACAATTCATTTGGTCAGTGCTACATATATGTTGTTAACATTGCTTGCTTTCTTGATTGATTGAGTAGATAATTAAGTAATTCATCGACCAATTAAAGGAATGTTTGACAAGGAGTCTATTATAGACAACATTGATTCTTAGATGCATAGTATATCATAATTTTCAGTAAGCACCCTGTAGATCTATCATCAAATATCTTACATCGGAATCAGTAAAAAAAACATAATCATATTACATGGTTACAGAAAATATAATATTTGAGCTCTTTTCAATGTATTAAAATTGGATCATATAGGCACTCAGAACAGTTTGCTTAACATTCATTGGATAAACTTTCCATTGTTTTGAACATATTTTATGTGGATTTTATGTAGCAAGAGTAGATTGTCATATTTCTAGCACAGGTCCTTTTTTGTTTTATTTACTCTTGGATGTTTTGGAAGTCATCCATTCAGTTTTTAAAGTAAAATGATTTGATCAAAGTTTTCTGTTTCCATGTTTTAAAGCCAGAATGTCAGACTTTTAATATCTGATACACAGAAACACCAAGAGACAGAGATGTACTAGTGTTTATGTTTTGGTGACAAGCAGTTTAAAGACTTATACATATATTATGTATTGGTGTCTATCAGTCCTACTTCCTGAAGCGAGCCTGGATAAGTGATAATACAGTATGACTGCATGTTTTAAATAATAACAGTCTATTAAAAAGCAGCCTAAAACTGAATCAGCTTTGTGTTCAGCTAGTATGAGTTTTGTATTTTTTTATTGTTCAGATACTCATTTTAGTAATCCTAGTTTTATATACATTTCTTTTGTTTGACTGAAAAACAGCCCCCAAAGGCACAGTCTACATTTGTTTTCTATATGTTTATTCTATTCCATAACTATCTGTCATTTTGACAGTATTTGCAGAAGCACTACTAAGATTATTTTATACTGAATTCAACTGGAGAGATGAGACACAGCATGGAAGATTTAGTCAGAAAATTGTAAAGTCATAATTGCAAGAACCCGGAGAATGATTATATGGCAGGATCACAGATAGCTGAAGGTCAAAAGGTGGAAAGGGGGATCCAGTTCACTTTTATTTTTTCAATTAGCATGGCAAACAAACTCCTTAACAGCAATTCTTGCACCCACTTGTAAATCTGCTGCATTTGTACTCTGCCGTCTGACCCAGCCTAAAGACTTGGCACTGATGTACATCTCAAGACAAAATGGCCACTAGGGATAGACCATCTGGTTGTTAACTTCAGTCATCTGAAATATTGCCAACTCACATTAGAGAATTAAACTGCAAACGTTTTTGTGATTTAGTTCTCTTTATGTCATTCACACTTAACATTATGACACATACCTCTCAAATGTCCAGATTTTGATGTGATAATCCTAAAATGTGAAGAAAAAGAATGTGTAAAATGTGAGCCAAGGTACAAACAGTGACGAGAAAGAAGATACAGTTAAATTATGTGGCACAAGTGCTTGGATGTCCCAGAATGTTCGAAACAATATTTTTAAAAACTTGTTTTGGGCAGATAATGGGCTGCAGGTTAAACCTGTGAAAAGGAATATAGTTTATATAAGGCTGGTTGATGGAGGGTTGGAAACTGTGAAGCCCCTATTTTATTTAATTTATTTTTTTTAGAAAGAACTGAACAGGAAAGGAAAGTTCTGACTCTTGTCTGGGAATTGAACCAGGACCTCCTGCATTTGGAGCAGCCGTCACTGGACAAAAAAAGAAGTTTCTGGACAGTTTGGTACCTGTCTCCCCCAGGACTACTTGTTTGCCACTTCAACTAGTAAATCACTGCAATGATGATGTTTTAACACACAATACAGTACAATCCAGTAACCTAGTATTGTATTAGCAACTGAAGAGACAAGGGAAAATACTGATCTTATCAAGGATTGAACTAAGAACCCCCTGTATTCAGTGCTGTCATCACTGTCACTGAACCAACAACACTAACTACAATTTAACTATCTGGGTTGTCCTTTCGACTAGGAAATCATAATGATGATGATTTTTAACACAATGGCAACCAGTGCAGTATAAACTTAGATATGAATAGGAAAGAAAAGAAGTTAATGAAAATACTGAAAGGTGGCATTTATTAAATAAAAAAAGATGAGATAAAATAAAAAAAAAGGTAATCAGACAGCATAGAACTGTAAAGGACTATAATGTAATACCTGTGAAGTGTGGAAAGGAAGTATTCAAGAAAAAAAAAAGACTGGAATGTAAACATACGAATCCCAAAACATATGCAGAATTCAAATTAACTGTTCTGTATAGAAAAATAAGAGTCAAGGATAAAAAAGTAGAAGTGGGAAGTAAGTTTTTAGGAATATGTTATAAAGGTACAGATGAAACAGTAAGCCATTTCCCTTGGATTTATGGGTATATTATTAAGGAGAGAGAGATGCATAAGGTTAAAAGATACTGCACATCAACAAACCATATGGAGTGAATGGGGATGATGATACAGATATGCAAGACAGATTAGAACACCATTTTACACGTGATAAAGACTAAATAGATCAAGAGGGGTTTGGAAAATATAAGTTAGAAAGAAATGGAAGAGGATAATGTAATTCTATATGGAACTGAAATGAAAATAGAATGAATTAATATGTGAAACAACTGGATATTTTATGTTAATAGTATAGTATATGGAAATGCTTATTCATTTTACATGTGTTTGAATTTTAATACCATTTCTGTTTTTCATACGTACCATAGGATCTTTTGAATCACCCTGAGCTACCACCAATCCAGGTATATGGGACTTTGGTGCAACATTTCTGCACACAATAACATTTCATGAGTACAGCTCTATGGTGAACCATAGTGACAGTACTGAGTACAGCATGGAGCATAAACTCATGCTCCTGGAGTAGACTAGAACCCACAGCCTTCTGATTGTTCTGGCAGAAAAGGCAAGCATGGTACTTACTATATCACCGAGATTGTAATTAATTTAGTGCCTCTCATTTTTACTTGTCCTCTTGATCTCCCTCAAAACTTTACATCTTGAACTGTTCTGCTCATCCCTTCTTCCTGTCTGCTTTGTTCCTCAAATAGTCTTGATTACCTTTTTTGAGCCCTTCTATCAACTCTCTTTCACTTCATACCTTTGCTGTCCTCACTTCCTTTGTTAACCCTTCTACTTACATTCTTGGATTATGTCTACTCCCCTCGCCTGTCCCTACATTCCATCTCTTGTAGCCTTCCACTGTTGACTCATCCATGACCCTGAGTACTCCATTCCTGACCCGTTTCCATAGATTGTTTAGCCCCTTGATTTATTTCTTTACCCCCATCTTATCTTTGACTCTCTCAGCCCAGTATGATCCAGTCTCCCAAAATCTCATACCATTCTCTTTGGGCCACAAGGTGGCTCAGTAGAAAGTCTCTTCTTTGCAGTTTCAGGGTCTAGGGCTCAGTCATTGCCTTAGTTATTTGCAATTTTCCTGTTGCCTTTGCATACGCCCTGCTATATTTTGCCTGGTTCCTTCCTACCTTTTTGCACCCTATCCAGTTTCCCTCCTCCTGCTTTCTCCTCATCCTCTTCTGTGTACCTTCTGACATGGCTAGCTCTGAGCTTCCCATTCGACTACTAGTCTCCTATCCTGCATCACCCCAAGGCTCCCCATGTCACACACCAAAGCCCTTACTTTCCTGCCTTCACTCCCCACTCACCCATATGCTTCTTATTGTAGCTTTAGTCATAACTCCCTTTCCAAGAACAAACAAAACATTCATTAACCAATAAATAAATAAAAAGTAAAAACAAACAACATAATAATCTTTAAAACGTTGTGCAGTAAAATTCACGATAATAGCAAAGATTATTCACAGCTATGTATGGTAATCATATCCTTAAAGCATGCTGTGTATCCTTTGTTACAGAAGTGATGTAGTACTAACTGGTTAATATGTATTATTATTGTTAATATGTATGTCCAGGTAGATATTTTCATACTAATAATTTCCTTAACTTTCTGGTCCTTTACCTTTAACTTGGACTTATATATTTCCTGCATAAGTTTCTCAGTATGCTCAGCCCAAGGAGAACCTCTCTTCTTCCAAACCCTTGTTATACCCCCCCACCCCCACCATTAGTAGATTTAACAAATCTAGAGAAGGTGCAAAGCCAATCAAAAATAAAGCAGGTATAAGAGTAACCTTGTTAGGCCAAGGTTTACTGCACAATTCCTGAACTCTATTTTTTTAGTTGCCTCAATGCAGGGCAGCCCCAAAAATGAGATTTCAGCTCCCCAGACTTTCCCTGTCACATCTTCAACAACGAGGGGTTTTGAGTACGATATAAAGAGGAAAGTTTGTAAGGTGTATAAAAATACATTGACACCTGAAAAAATAAAATCTTCATGATTTGTGGGATATCTTAGCATTAGTATTAATTCCACTCAAATCCCTTGTAGAATTTGAGTATTAAATTCTCACTCCTAGTCTAACCAGTATCTTTCAGTGATGTTGAGATTAGCTCTGAGTAATATTTTATAAATCTTTGATATCCTCTCCTTGGGGGCAAAGGAAACCTTTTCTTAATAATGTCCACCACTTATCCACAATGGATAATCTCCTCAACGGGTACAGCCCATTTTCTTACCAGAAAACCTACTAATTAATAAGTTATAAAGAGGTTTGTTGTCCTCTCTCAGATATGGCCAGTTCATTACCCAGTCCCCTAGTATTATTTTTCCCAAAATTTCTGTGGAGAAAGTTGAGACAACTGCTTACAAAGCTGGAAACATTGAGAGGTCCACGCATCTAGATGTTGCAATGGTACTAAATCACTAAACCAGTTAAGAGAATGAGCGACTTTGAAAGTTCAGAGTACTAACTTGCAGAGATTATCCATTAAAGTTCCTAATGAAGATTTTGTTCTAATTTTCCCCTGGTTCAGTTTGTGAAAAAAAAGACACCCAGCCCACCAAGTTGATTAGTCAATATAGTTTGTCATACAGCTGAGAAATATGAATCCAAAAGACAATAAAGAGCGTCTGAGTCTTGTGTTTGCTGTAATATTCAAAGTGAGGAAGAGCAACCCTACCCAAAGAAGATAGTAGGGCTAGTAGGTTGCACTGAACTCTGGGTTTGCTGCCATCCCATAAAACATTGTTCTTAGCCTTTTCAGGTTAACGGCAAAAGTATATGTGAGTGGATATGGAATTCCTTGTGAGGCACACAGAGCCACTGGTAAAAGGAACCAAACTTTCTCTCAAATTTTCTGCATAAATTGCATACCTATGATCTTGTATTCTCTGAAAATAAGTCCCAGCTTTAATGATATCCTCATATACGAAGTGTAGTTTCCTGCAGCATACTAATTAGCCTCGAGACTAAAAAGTTAGATTAGAGTTTGGACAAAAAGGTATTGAGTTAAGCTGGGGAGGGAAGGTGACTGATTTAACTGCTTCATTTGCCTTTCATTCTCTGCCTGATAGAGCTGCTTTGAAATTATTCTAGGTTGTACAGTATCTGTCACTGGAGAGATTATCAAACCCATCTCTGATGTGAAAAGTCTCTTCCACACACTTAGCAAACTACTCCCCTTTACAAAGAAACAAATTAGTCTTCCAATGTCTTAGCAGGGGGTTTATCATCAACTTTCCACCTTATCTGTAGAGGAGAGTAATCTGAGAAGGGTAAGAGGAGGATCTGCAAGCTTCTTATCTCTCTGATAATACATACTTTAAAGCAGTCACAGTAGCTCAGCAGATAGTATACCACCCTGTGGTACTGGAAGATTGGAGGGCTGTGAGTTCTATTCCCACCCTTACTTAGTAAGATTCATTTTTCAGTACTGACACTGCAGTGCAACATAAAGTGGGTACTACAATCTTGAGACTGCCATCATTTGTATGAGATGTTAAACCAAGGCCCCATCTACCTGAACTGGTGATAGCTTGGGTGACTGTAAAAGATCCCAAAACATTTAGTGAAGAAGGGATATGGGAAGTTCTCCAGTACCCTGGCCAAATTTCCTTTAATCAGCATGAACATCACCTTGGTTCTCCCTCCTTCTATGGATGGACGATATCATGATTCACTGATGAGTATTGAGGTGATATAATAATTCTGTCCTGACCAAAAAAAAACACATCTGTCCATAAAAAGTGCAAATTTACCCACTTAGGAGGGATGCAGCTGAACTCAGCCATTAATAATATAGTTTGTTATAATTTCATGGAGATCTGCAAAAAGAATTCAGCACACAGTAATGTAAAAATCTGGCCACAATTTGTTTTAACACAGTTTAAAATACTTCAGTACTCTTGTGTTTTTATAGCATTTTTAGGACGTGTCTTCAGTGTTGGAGGGATTTTCTGAATAAAAATAATCATTCATTTTGTGGCCTTGTATTAGATACATCATCATTCAACAAAACCCAGGTTTGCAAACCAAACAAAATCCTATGTCATTCCTCTATATACTACTGAGAACAAACTAGTAGTTGCTCTCTCTGTATAGTTAATTCTTTATAAGCTACGTATTTACTTTTATGAATTCTCTTCACACATTGTGTACACTTACACAACAGTAATCTAATAAGAAAAAATAAAAGGTGTACACTGACCTATGTGATTACATCCTGACTTTTGTAAAGTGGTATTCATATTTTAGGGATTGTTGCACTTGAGATATGTATCTGTAAAACTGTTGAGATTTTTTTTAATTAAGATTATTAATGAGGAAGAAAAGCATTAAACCATCACATATACGTGGCTCTAGACCTATAATGCCACAAACTGTATTGTAAAGGAGTCACATTCCATTCTCTATCCCAGTACTAACTCCCAGTCCCATTTTCACTGCTGCAGAAGGTAGAAATGTAGTAGTACACACACACTGGCCACAAGCCAGCATTAGACCAGTACCTTTGGGATGCTTTCCTAGCTATTAAAAGATGCATTATTATATATTAATGAACTCGACCCTCAAGCCAGAGAAAATAGTGTAGACTGAGTGATTTTCTAAATGGTGCAAAGACCACTTGTTGATCATAAAATCTGATCCAAATGGTTTTATAATAATTCACCTTTTTGCCTTTGACAAAGGTAATTCATCTTTGTTAAATGTAAGGTCTGCTACATTATCAGGAGTGGTTTTTGATTTAGAGGCTGGAGTGAGGTGGGGAGATGTGGGTACACAATTCTAAAAATAATTAAATCAAGCGCTATTTCTTTATAAAAACAACTTTAGATATGTAGTAAAACTAGTTTCCTTTTAACATATTTTTAGCTCCATCTTTTGGCCCTGAAATTGTAGTTCATTGGCTGTTTGGGCAGTTTTTCCATCTCTTTCTACTTTCTGGTTAAAAGCCTGTTTTGCGTTTGGTCCCCGCCTTTCCTATAACTAGTGTAATCCAGGTACACATTTGCTGTATCCAGGACTGTTGGTAAGCTTCTGAGCCCCCCAAGCCCTTCTGTGTTGGAGAGAAGCCTTCTAGCTTATCAGTGGGAGTGGTAAGCACTAGGTAGCCTGTCTACCATGAGAGGAGAGGTTCTTGTCCCAGAAATTGTAGTTTATTGACCATTTGGACAGTTTGTCCGTCTCTTTCAACTTTCTGGTTTAAAAGACCACATCTGCACTTGTTTCCCATCTTTCCTGTAACTAACCTATTGGTACACTAGAAAGCCATAAACTGATACAAGCCTTCTAGCTTAGGAGAGAGACTTTGGAGTGATTAAGTATCAATTTTCTGTACTTTCTTGCTGTACTTAACTGTTTTCCACCTAAACACAGATTTTCCAGCATTTATTGTGATTTAAAAGCTTGTTTTTTTCACATATTGTACTTATTTGACTGCCTGCAATTTTAAAAAGTTGTTTTTTGTTTAAAAAATTTAACTATTGTAGGCTACACACTAAAGTGCGATAACCTTTTCTGATCGTTTGTAGTCGTTTAAAGCTGTTTTAAGTGTATTTTTTACTTTTTTGCCTTATCTTTTCAAAAAAAACAAAAAAAAAATCCTTGTTTCCCACCTTTCTAAGCTAGTATAGTCCAGTTTTCAGGCTAGTGCTGAATTCAGGGCAGTGATACCAGTTTCTGAGTTGCACATACCTTACTTGGATATAAGGAAGTTTCTCTATTCACCTGTGAGAGAGGAGAGCTTTGAGCAACCTATCTGTCCCTGGAGGAGTGGTTCCAGCCCAGACGTTAGTAGTTTATTGGCCATTTTGGGCTAATTTCTATCTCTTTCATTTCCCTGCTATAAAAACTGCGTTTGCACAGTTTTGTGCACCGGGCAGTGCCGGTTAGCTACGGTTAAATTATTCCTGGCTCCACTAAGTCTCCTCTTCATTTTTTCCCTTGAAACTAGTCTAACTCTCAACCTAAGCACTCAAAAAGCATCTTACAGCCCAGCACTTACTCAGACCAAATAGCAAGCACTAATATACACTGACATTGATTGCCCAGCAGGGCAAGGCTCTTTATTCACCCCTCACCAACCAAGCGACTAAGCAGCTCACCCTTCTATTCAGGCATGACCAAAGGGCAACTTCAAGTGCACTCTCCAGTCCAGCTGGTGAATCTGGGTATCCTGAGGCAATGTTACAACTGCCTCATGTACACAGACAACCCTCTCCTACCACAAAACATTAACATATGCGAGAGATGCAATTATACAGCCAAACTGGAAGCTAAGCTGTCTCCACCCAAGACTGGAACAGACACTCAAGAGGAGAAGGTTAACACTTGCACCACAACTCCAGCCACACACAGACCTACTAAAACAGCACTGGCAAAAAATATACATAAATACACAAAATCATACTTGGAGGCTCTAAATCAAAACCTGCAAAAGCATCAGAGACTGCCAAAGCAGACACCCAAACAACCTGCACTTCCCGTTACAAAACAGATAGCACATAAAACACAAAATCAGTGTGCCGCACAATCACAGCCTTCAAGGTGAAATAACATACCTAACACACTAGTAATAGGTGACTCTATAGTCAGGCACACTGACATCCCACTCACTAGGCTGGACAAGCAGAAGGTTACTGTTAGCTGCCTGTCGGGAGCCAGAATCCGCCACATAACATAAGCACTCAGGTCACTCCAGAAAAAGTACAAATATGACTCTGTCATTGTTCATGTTGGTGTGAATGACCTGAGACGTACCTCCCTGGACTACATGAAAAGAGACATAGAAGAGCTGTCTCTGATCATGTAGCCCAGGCTGGTATGACCCTGACCTGAGTAGCATCCTGCCCTCACCAAGAATGATACCTCAGTATAAAGAAAAAGTGATCATTTTCAACAATTGGCTAAGCTTCTGGTGTCATTTAAAGGGGATCCAGTGTCTGTCAGCCTGGGATGACATGCTCGACAAGCCGCATTGCTTCGCAAGAAGAGACAGCTTGCACCTGTCACCCCTAGGCTTTCGAATACTGGCCAAGGTTCTTGCTGCCCCCATAGTGCCTTTTTTAGGCAAGGCTCAAAAGTCAAACCCACTTCCGTAAACAGCACAATTAACAAAAAAACTGAGGATTATGCTACTTAACGCCAGGAGTTTAAATCTCAAAATGCACGCGCTCAAAGCACTCCTCAGTATGGAGAACATCGACATCTGTGCAGTAACTGAAACCTGGTTCAAGTCTCTAGAGAGCACCCCAGCACTACCGGGCTACAACTCATACCATACATTTTGGCCACAGAACATGGACCGAAACACAAAAGGAGGGTGTGTATCCATATTTATCAAGGATACCTACACCTCCAGATTAGTGGCGCAGCATGATACCTCTGAGATCATCCACATGCAACTAACATCAGGCAAATCTGCAGTGCAAATTGTGGCCTGCTACAGATCACCCTCCATGACTCAGGACCACCACTGCACCTTTCTGGAGACACTGGAAAACATGAAGGTTCTACCAAACACCCTGATAGTGGGCAATTTCAATTACCCTACCATTCACTGGGAAAACTACTTGAGGACAAATTCCCAGGCCCAGCGCTTCATGGAATTCATCAACTCAAATGCCCTGGATCAGCTGGTAAACTCCCCTACCAGAGGTGAAAACATATTGGACCTGGTCATCACCAACATGGGCGACAGGTATTCCACACCAGAGGTCAACCTGTCACTAGTTAGATCAGACCATAAACTAATCACTCTGGATGTCCACACCCCACCACCACCCCCAACTAAGGAAACCACAGTAAAAAACTTTTTTAAAGCAAACTTCACCGTACTTAAGACAGAGGTGGTAAGTTTCACAGCTCTCACGCTAAAGGATAACACTGCCCAAGATGCAGAAACCTTTACAAATGCACTCTATGAGCACCTACAAGGATGCATGGATTGTACCATCCCTAGCAAAATCAAGACTCACTCCTCTAAGAGAACAAAACCAGTTTGGTGAACCCCTGCAATAAACAGGCTATACAATAGGAGGAGGAAACTAGTTCAGGAAAAAAGCAAATCCCAAGAAGGAAAGACATCCCTGATAAGTATCAGTAAGAAACTGAGGTCCCTCATGAAATCATCCAAGGCTAACTTCAAAAGAAAAATAGCCAATGATTCAAAAGATAACCACAAAACCTTCTTTAGCTATGTTAAGAATCTAGGTGGCAACTTGCAGATATGCACTGAACTAATGCAAAATAGCACAAAATATACTGAACCTACTGATATTGCCAACACCCTGGCAGATAGATTCAGTGCAAACTTCACCCCCTCTCACCTCAAAAGGGCCCACAACAATACTGGAAAAGTGCAGTGTCCCAAAAATCACAGACGCACAGGTGAAAACAGCCCTTTCAAAAGCCAAAAACACAGCATCAGTGGGACCAGTTGGCATCCCAGGCTGCGTCTTGCATGAACTACAGAACAAACTAACCCCGCACCTAAACACACTGTTCAACCTCAGCCTCTCCACAGGCTATGTGCCCATAGAATGGCACACAGCAATGGTTATTCCTCTCCACAAAGGAGGGGCCACAACTGACCCTGGTAACTATCACCCCATAAGCCTGACTAGCCTTGTCTGCAAGGCTATGGAGCGCATCATCATGGAACTCATTAACAAAGACATTGGGAACCTCCAAACACTGACCCAACCCCATTTGGCTTTTTTAAGGGCAGATCATGCCTACTAAACCTGGTTGATTTCTTCAAGACAGTCACCAAGGCCATAGACAAGGGAAAGGTAGTTCACACAGCCTACCTTGACCTCGCTAAGGCTTTCGACACCATTCCCCACTCAGGTATTACAAAAAAACTCACCAGCCTGAGCATAAACCTCTATGTCACGATATGGGTTGCCATCTGGCTTACAGACAGAACTCACATGGTAAGAATAGCAGGCTCCGGGTCCGACTCTAAACCAGTCACAAGTGGTGTCCCGCAAGGCTCGGTCCTGGGACCCCTACTGTTCGGCATATACTTCTCAGAAGTATAGGCAAACACAGGAGGACCATGGCTAACCAAGTTCGCTGATGACTGCAGATTGGGAGCCATAACTGACTCTCCGGCTGACACGGACATCCTCCAAAAGGGCCTTACTGAGACAGACACCTGGTGTCAAAGTCATGGTCTCAAGCTAAATGCCAAACAATGCATAGTCATTCCGTTTGGGAAAAACAAAACATCCACAAATTACCACATAGGTGGCAGCCCCCTTAATACAGAAGAGGTAATAAGAGATCTGGGGACCCAGGTAGATAGTAATCTCTCCTTTGACAATCATATTGCCAAAGTAGTTAGGAAATCCTTCTATGTGGCCCATCTAATTACTAAAGGGCTCGCATCTAGAAATAATGAGGTTATAGTGTCCCTCTACTCGTCACTCATTAGACCCATCATAGAGTACAATGCCCCATTTGGGATGTACTTCACAAGACACTTCCAACAGCTGGAAAGACCACAAAAGTACCTCACCAAGAGGATTACTGGTCTCAAACATATGTCCTATGCAGCCCGACTGAAAAAACTCCGGCTGTACTCAGTGGCATATTGCTTATTCAGAGGTGATCTCTGCCTGACTTACAAAGCCATGTCCAACTCAGAACTGATGGACATGCTCCACCTAAAGAAATCCAAGTCACTGCGAGCCACGAGCTCTAGTGAGCTAAACCTCGCCACAACAATAAATAGAACATGCTGGAGGGATAGATTCCTGTCACAGAGACTCCCCATGCTTTGTAACAAAATTCCAAATTACATCAGGCAGAGCCCCTCACAAACACTCTTCAAGAGAAGCCTTGACGAGTGGATGGGTAACAGAAAATACACCCCTGGGATCACGTTATTGGCTCTGCTTGACAGAGGACCAGTTAATTAATCAATGGGGTGGTGAAAGCCGACACACTCTGGCTAGGCTTATAAATGCCCTCGGGCAGATAGCCTAGTACCTACCTATGAATAAATAGCTAGCCACAAATACAGATCATGCATATTCAAATACAGTTTGATGTCTCAATAACCCCAGTGCCAAGTTAACATCTCCTAGACATGCTATTGTACTTATGACAACCAGTTTCTTCACCATAGCTGGCCCCATATGCCGCAAATAAAGCAATTGGAATGCAACAAAAGTGTTGTCACTATTGAATTCTATACTGTCAAACTAAGTGTGATTGATTAACAAAAGACAGAAGACTAAACCCCTCCTGCTTTTCATCAAAAAACAGGAAAAGTGCACGTCCAAAGGTATACCACTGATGCAGAGGTTTACAATGACTGGCAGTCCACCTGCCTGCTAATTTATTGTAACCTGGAGTATTTGCAAATTTATTTCAGTGGAACGTGCCAGCCTTAAAGTTATTATTGTCAGCATTAAATGTTACAGCTTTTCCTACTGAGTCTTGATTCATAGTTATGCCTTCAGCTCTCCTACTGGAAGAAGTCCAGCTTGGGGAAGTTCCAGTCAACCTTTTTCTCATTACTGACCAAATGTGGAATAAAAATACATATTTTTTAATTTAGTTTGCTGAAGTGTTTCCATTTTCTGTCTTTTTTCTCTCTCTCTCTCTCTCTGATGATTTCAAAGTGAAACTGAATGTAAATGGAAAATATGGAGACATACTAATGTAAAAATAAAAGCATGACAGAAAGCTGTGAAATGCCTAGCAAGACTTAGGACCTGGAGACTGTCAGGCTGCCAGCTGCTACTTGATTTTAAATATTCTGTGGTTAATGTGGATGCTATTACTGAAGAAAAACACATGTTGTCTTTCTGCCTCTGATTTCGAGATAAAACTTTACTTTCATGTTTAGGATGCTAAGCAGGGTGGGGCAAGGGGAAACTTGTTGGAAAGTAGACGTGTATAGCTTTTGTGAGTGAGAAGGCCACTCTCTGACCAAGGATATTATCTGACAGCCTTCCTACAGCAGTGTGATAATTATATGCAAATTATTTAAACATGGGGCCTGATTCCAAACGGCTTGATCTCAGAGTAAGTGACCACTTACACTGACAGCAAGTCTTTTGGAATCTGGCTCCCGGTGCAAGCCGGTTTATAGACAGACTACATCAGAGTAAGTCACTTATACTGGAAGCAAGTCTTTCAGAATCAGGACAGACAAAGACAGAGAGCAAATCTCTTAGAATCTGTCTCATGATATTGTTTTTCTATTTTGGGTGGTTGAAAGCTCCTCAGACTTTTTGGTGATTAAGACGTATTCAAACAAGATTCATCAGAATTTCACAGTCTGTATTTAGGAGGTACTATGTTACAAATACACCAGGGAGATTAATGTAATAGTAAAGTGTAAGAAAACTGTACATTTGCAGCTTTCACCTTTCTGTCCCCAGTCTCAGAAGGGGGTTATCTATTTCCTGTTCAGATCAGTTCAGGGCACTTTCATACTGATGCCAGATCTAACAGCCTTGATTCCATGAGGAAACCATTGCACTGCATCTGTTGTTAATGCATTAAAGTCAGATGCAGCACTGTCACTTGGCAATCTGAGGGCGTGGCTTAAACTTTTACCTATAAAGTACATTCCAGTTTTATGCTTGGCTTATAAAATATGTGTTCTATTGTTCTGGCAGTTGTCATCAAACAGTTTTGAAATAACATTTGAAAGATGATCTCATTTGTGCATACACATATATGTTGCATTCTCCATTACAAACATGCACACAGGCACAGATACACACATACGCGCATACTTCCTCTGTATTGTTTGTGACCAAAATATCATGCAGATAACACTGCACTCTTGGCACACCACAAATCATTTGTTCCATGGCACTTTCAAAAGAACGATAAAGTTGAAGTAATGTCAAATAGCATCCTAAAGTGGTTAAGTTTCTTATTTATTACAACAATAAGTCATTTTTATGATGTTGTGTCAGCAGACATCTATAAATGGGCTTGATGCAAATCAGTCTTACAAAATGTCTGTCCTCCAGCTAAACTTGTAAACAAGCTTTGTATGTATGGCAAAAAATACTGTTGTGCAAATAATGTGGGGTTAATCATCACATTGAAATCCCCCAAAATCCTGATAGATGTGGTGACACAGTCATTAAATATAACTGGTTCCAGGTCTCCAGCTTTGGCCAACAGGTCCAAGTCCAATTACACTTTTACCTTGGAATTTAAGGTATATGGTCCATGTCTTACCTTTGGGCACCTTAGCCAACTGCCAGAATTAGACAATAGCATACTTTAGGAATGTAGTTACCAGTTTATCTACTCAGTTTCCCAGATTATTGACTGTTGCTGAAGTTAATCTGAGCTTCTAAAGCTACAAACATCCATATGAAGCTGGGTAGCTGTCCTCCACATACAGAACTGTGGTCTGCCCATTTATTCACATCTTGGGTCCTCATCACTGGGACAGATTTTTGTGTATAATTCCTTAAAGTAATTTTAGTTGTCTTGAGAGAGACATGCTCTCCTTATATCAGACTCCATTCAAACTGATGTACCTCGTATTAATGTTTGACACAGTAAATCATATGAACTGCCAGACATAGATGAAATATGGGTCTATATTATAAAACCGAACGTCCACAACCATGATCACCTAATGAGCGACACATAAACTCTGAACTACGAAAAAAGCGAAGGACGTAAATATCGAAAACCGGAACGCCGAACGCAGTTCCAACAACAACAGCACCACACAGGTGAATAAAACCTACAAAAACAAACTCTATTAATCACACTTTTCCAGGGAGGAAAGCTCCCCTGCACCCCCCACACCCCCCTACTTATATATACCAACTCCGAGATCGCACTACAGTGGGGAAAAGGATATAATTCCTCTTCTCCACGATCACCCTGCTGGCCATGGAAATAAATTCAGCATTCTGGTTTTCAATATTTACGTCCTTTGCTTTTTTCTTACTTCGGCGTTTATGTGTCGCTCATTAGGTGTTCACGGTTTTGGACAGTCAATCATCTAATATAGACACATGAAATATAGACTGTCTTTTTCAGAGAATTGCTTTTATCCTTCTGTTTCGGAGGGTGCAGCTTTTCCATTTTTGCATTTTATTCAGTCATTTTCTATTTACCATTTCTGCCACTTGTATTTGTTGCCACTTAGGCATGTTAAATGTGGCCTTTGTTTCCACATTGCTTGAATCCTATCTCTTTATACCAACATTCTAATGCAAGGTGTCCCACTTTTCCTCTGTGACAACTTTTCAAATTACCTGAGATGTCTCACTATTGTGAGCCTGCTTTCAGTGGACGTCTTATGTACTCTGTCCAATACATTCAACTGTTAAGCTACTCTAGCAGCTAATTTTGTTAACATTCAAATTTCAGCAGTTTTTTGCCAGGATAAATTCATCTCAGTCAAAAAACATTTTGGTATAGTTTCACTTTGTAGCCCACATACTAATCTGTCATGATGGGAAGACATGCCACAATGAATATCCAGCTGTTTTAAGCCTTCAGAAGGCTGGACTATAACTTCAACTTTATTTCTTTTATGGAATCTGTCTGCATTGTGTAATGGTTTGGAAGACAAGTTTCCAGAACATTCACAATCTTAACATATGGTTTGACAACTGGTTTCTCAAGTTGGACCAAAGTGTAATAATCCAAATGTTTCAGTTCCCATTATACTCAAAGAAATTGTGTCTTTTCCTCAACTTCAGTATAGTTTTCAGTTACAGCAAAATGCTTCAATAATCCACAAGAACAATGGTCCAATAATATGATAAATATTTCATCACATACAGTGTTGATAAGCTGGTGCAGCTGATCGAAAAACGGCTGTGCTGGCTTTTTGAATGAGGCTATGAAACAGCAGGGTGTGGGAAATTTGCCCTTTCCCCACTCTAGTGCATCCTCGGAGACGTTATATTTAATTAGCAAGAGGATACAGCCCCCCACAAAGAATTATGCATCTTGTGTGTTTTGTGTGCTTGATCATTTAATGTTTCAATTTGTTAACAGCTCGATTAGTTGTGTTTTGAAATTTTGATACGTCAATGCAATGTCATAATTCCATATATATTTACCCATCTAATTGTCAAGGTTATATTTGAAGAGAGTTAGGGAAATATTATGTTTATTAGGAAGAAAAAGTCTATTAGAGAGGAGAATTCTTTGGGAGAGGCATTAATCCTGCCTGTAAGTTCTATTGATGTTGCAATGGAGGGTTAGGTCCCTTCTGTGAGTGTTTATGGCAATATTATTTTTTTGAAGATGTAGGAGGTCACACAGAATAGCATTATTTGGGATCTTGTAGGCTAGGCAGAGATCACTACAGGGGAGTCTGTATTAGGGGGAAAAGAAAGCTTGTACTTTAAGGTGTTTTGCACAACTGATAGAACTCAGGCCTTTAATTTTCTTAATGAGTAAGCTTTGGGGTCTTTCTAATCGGGACATGTAGCTGGGCAGGTACATGTCAAAGTGTGCATTTTATCTTATTATGGGCTTAATAACAATGGAGAGGGATGGTAACATTCATGGACCTAGAAGATCTACCTTTGTTAATCAGCTGGGCTAGATGGGATGATTTTCTACCTGCTGTAGGTACATTGTGATCAGAGGAATGAACATTGTCTATGAAGATAACCAGGTATCATGTATGTGATACCTGCAGGGGTGCTCATGTTTCCAAAGGGCATGATACTAATCCTTTTAAAGTTTATTTTTCAACCATTGTCCTGGCACCATTTGTTTGTAAATAACAAATCTTCTTGTAGAATATAGGACTCATTCTGAGAGTTAAAGATGATGCCAAGTTTGCAATTATCTGCAGATTTAGTCAGCCTGAGACCCTTGACAGCAGATTGGACATCTGAGAAATATATATCAAAAAGGAGTAGTCCGAATATAAGTCCCTCTGGAACCCCATTAGTAACTAGCCTTTTCGTGGACAGGATGCCTCTGATCCTAATTATTTTTGGTTCTGTCTCAGAGCCATTTAGCTCTCCAAAGGTTCACATTTAGATTGATTAGTTTGTCTATGATGTCTGAATATGGAATGGTAGGAAAGGTCTTGGCCAGGTCAAGGTGTGGTGTCTTTACTGTTTTGCCTTCATCCAGTGCCTTAGTGACTTCTTCTTAGAAGTTAACTAGGTTATACAGGCAAGCTCTTCCATTCCCAAACCCAGACTGGTTTGAGCTGAGGGTTTGTAAACTGCCAATATCTTTGTTTATGAGGTCCCTGAGGATTACGTTGCAGATAAGGCTGGTAGGCTTATCGGTCTATAGCCAGCAAGATCAGTAATGGGGCCACCATTATATAAGGGAATGACCTTAGCTGTTCCTCACGTCTCTAGCAAAAAAATCATCTGAGAGGCCAAAGTTGAACAGATTCAGAAGCAGGTTGGCAAGACAGTGCTTCTTACTAAGAGTGAATCACCCCTGCATAATTTTGGGCCCCATTCATTCTGAATACAGACTGTGCTGTGATGCAGAGGCAGATCTTGATCAAATGGGGCCCTAGGCAGAGTAATGGATCAGGTCTCATCCACAACCACTCTAGTGTCCCATTACGTGTCCGACTCTCCGTGTTACTATAAACACTGTTCAAACCTGTCAGTGTGCATGCTATTCTTTTCTTTAGTTTTACAATGATTAGATCTTTTGTTTTAATTAAGAACTTTTATTTCAAATGCTGATAGCCATTTGCTAAACAAAAGGATACAGTCTCACAATGAAAATAGACTTACCATAAGCAACAAAAAACTTCTCTGCCCTTGAAAGTCACATTCATTTAAACTACATTCATAGAAAATGCATCTGGCCAGTAGGGGATTAAATGTACCTTTGGACTCTTTTCAAAACCATGAGCCCCCTGCATGCATTTATGGGACCATGATTAAATACATAGGTTTTTAATTCACCTTCCTGATTGTATTAAATTATATTCCTTGTTTAATACAGCACAACTTGTTAGATGTGTTTTAAATTTGTAGTTTTTAACATTGTTTCCAGTAAACAGTGAAAAGAAACATATGAACCAATAATGACAAAACTACCCATCTCAAAACATTTAAACCGTAAAAGGCCACTCAGCCTGCTGTCATTATAACCCACCAGCATCAGTCAATATGCACAATCTCTGCTGAAGTAAAAGTCATCCAAATAATTCCACATTATACAGAACTGTAACTAATGAAGAGGTTGCTGCTGGCAAACAACATTGAGAACCCACAGCCTTCTGCACCAAAGGCCAGTATGCCACCTGTTGCACCACTGACCCTGAAAAATGCAACTGTGAAACTCTATGACTGACACTGTAATCCTCAGAGATTTACAAAAGGAATAACTTCCAATGGGCAGAGCCTAAGCATTTTGACAGAATCAAATTATGTCCTCACATTTCAAACAAACGTTCATATTTCTGGAACCATGGGGGTTATGAAAGAAGTATAAAAGGCAACCTCTTCACCACAAACTATTTTTATAGTGGTAGTGTTCTTTAGGTTCTAGGTCTTAAACTAAATTAAGTCACAGTAAACACAGTACATGTTACATTTGTAATATTTTGTAAAGAACTTACAATATCTCAGCAACCACTCAAGTTACACACATACTGTCAGCAGCATTTTATTAATCTAGTGAGAGCTTTCATATGAGACGAAGGAGTTCTGTCTGTGTTACTTGGTTGTTGAGATATTTAGAAAAATGTGAAAATTATATCTATATAAATTAATGTCATAAAAACAACAGTTAATATCTATTTACCTGCACTAGACAGAGGTTAAATATCAATGCAGTTGAGTTTGCCATTCTGTAAGCTTTAAGATGAAATCCTTTAAAACCTTTTACATAGCATGGTTTTGGAATTATTGGTGCAAATATGAACAAGCAATATTTGACACATAGCTGCATCAGTAGGCGTTAACTGCAGATGCACCTGGAAGCGTCACATGCAGCAGCCCTGGCTGAAAGCACAACAAGAAGCAGGAAATCTTAAAGCTGCAGTAGCAGCTTTTTTCATGGGGATGCAAAGAAAACAGGGAAAACTTTTTTTTTTTAATTAATGCTGTGGCTGGAACCCCCAGCCAGGCCCCGGCCCTAAGCAGTTGCCTAGGTTGTCTAGTGCTGGATCCAGCCCTGTTGTCATGTGCTTGTCAGAAAACCTCCACACTCCACATTTCCAGTGCTTTGACAGAGCTGCTGTTCTTCAGATTATCTGAAGGAATAAGTATCACAAGGAGCATCACATCCAGTCTTGGAAGTAAATCTTACTTCAAACAGGTAGGCTAACAGGGTATATCTCTATTGATTTGTCTTACTCAAGGATGAATCACGTTTCTTTGATTTTTATAGCTCAAGAAGCATAACATGGAAACATATAAAAATAAACAATATATAAGTACTTTACCTTTACTTACATATAACAATGCCACACAATCACACTACGATAGAGAAAAGTTAAAAAAAACCCACTGCATTGCACCACTGGCTTGCTTCGTACAAGTTAATGTGGCTTCAAAAAAGCGCTTCCAGACAAAATGACACTCAATGAAAGTACCCTTGTCAGTGTGTAAATGTGCCAGTTAGCAGTGCATTTTCTGTATGTGGTTCATTTTACAAAATGCTAGCAAGCACAAACATAGGAGATTAGTTTGTTACACAGGGAGGACAGTTCATGTTTGGTCAGGTTGATGGCTACCTGATGGGACAGCAAGTAAAATATTGAGTCTGAAACGTACGTAGTTCATACTACTCTACATTAAAACTAACACTGGCTGCTACAAACTAGTCTGCTATTTTCTGATTTTTTTGTGAAACATCATCAGATCTTGGCTTTATACTTTACAGAATAATTTAAGGTTGAAGGTAAAAGCATGATTTATTAACTATGTCATGAATAGTGAAAAATTATTATAGAACTATCTGCCCAGTTCATAATCTATCTAAGTAAATTACACAAAGGCATCTGATTGATGGGTTATTCTGGAACTACATTACATTGCTTTATATTTGTTTATAATTTCAGAAGGTGACTAGTCTATTTTTTGCTCTTTAAGTACAATTAATCCTTCTACCTCCCACTGACACATCTGTTTATACTGTTATAATCTGACCTCATATATACGTATTAAACACTACCTTTTCTTAGTCAATAGCTTGGTGGTATGTAACTTGTAACGAGGACCACAGATCAGCTCAGGTTTACCTCTGACAATCTTGTCAACCTCCTCCTCACAACATCAGAACCTCAGTTAGTACTGTGAAGTGAGCAGTAAATGAGATAATGTTCTCATTGTTTGTAACACAGTGTTATTTACATTTTTCTGAAGTTTTGAGGATCCACTTAACTTCAATTGCAAATGATGTGTCTTATCTCACAGCCAGTTCATCAACATCTCCTGCAAACCTAAAATGACATTTGGGCATTTGACAAACTTGCTCCAACCTCCTATTTCCTTTACCTACATCTTATTTTGCAACCTAGCGTAACATTTATATCACCACTATCAAGTATCCAGGATCCTTGATTCTTGGTATACTCCACCCCTACTTCTCCTGAGTTTTGTTCTCATGACTGTTGTAACTCTGCATATTATATGTCCTTTGCTTTAGTCTAGCAGTTCCCGAATGAAGGTGTTGACTTTGGTTTGAATCCTATTGGCTCCCATTTATATCCTGTGTGAACCAGAGTAAGTAATTTCATTTATCTTATGCTCCTGTGTACCTCCAGAAAAAGGGATACTCCTGATAAAACTAATGGGCAAAATAACAGTCAACTCACTGACAAAATATATATATATATATATATATATATATATATATATATATATATATATATATATATATATATATATATATATACCTTTTACCATTTTTATTTATACAGATATGTTGCATTGTGCTATTTGCCCACTTCTTCTTTTTCTTTCAGCTTTTTCCCTTTTAGGGGTCGCCACAGCGGATCACCTGTCCGCTTATGATTGGCAGTGGAGTTTTACGGTGTCGAGTTGCCAGCCCGGCACCCAACCTTCCACAGAAGGCACACACATGCACACACTCATACCCAGGGCCAATTTAGAGTGTCCAATCCACCTCCAACATGTCTTTGGGATGTGGGACGAAACCAGAGCACCCGGAGGAAACCCACACGACCACAGGGAGGACATGCAGACTCCGCACAGAAGGCACCCTAGCCGAGGATCGAACCGGAGAACCTCTTGCTGTGAGGCAACAACTCTAACCGCTGCACCACCGTGGCCGCCCGTGCTATTTGCCCACTGCTGATATTAATTCCACCTATTATTTGGATTATGATTTACTAAGTAACCAGCCTTTCAAAAATATATTCCCCTATATTACAGATCTATAGTATGAAAAGGATTATCCCCACGGCTAACCTGGTATGGTTCCCACACATGAACAGTTTTTGTTATCCTTCATATACTTGCTTTTTAGAAGTACTCTCATAGTTCTCCAATCCATCAACTTACAGGCCAAGACATTTATCTGTCCTCTAGACCCAAATATCCAGATTTTGTTTTGGGGCTCACATAAGACACAGAGATGAAAGCTTCAGTTTGGGTTACTGTGATAAGTGTGTATATACTCTGGATACATACTACAGCATTGTTGTTTTAAAAAGTACTGTATCCCATAATGCACTCAGTCTAGTGTCATTTGCCAGTGTAACAAGATATGTGAACAGTTAACACCATTCTTACTGTGCTACCATTTTGTAGAAAAAAACATTACCATTTCTTATAGAAATGTTTGTGTATCCTGATGCTACTGACACTCACAATATGACTGGATAACCAGAGGTGTGCTTCATGACATGGGGCAGAACTGGAGTTTTCTTCACAAAATAAAAAGGAAGACACCATTACAGTCAGACAAATATGTGAACGAGAGAAGTGCTATCCATTAAGCTCAAAGCAATCTGTTTTACCTCATGAAGTGGTCATTTTATGGATTTTAAACCATTCAGTCCTAGAAAACTCTATTTTTGTTAAAAATGACAACGTTTAACCTATGAAGGCCATTTGACTTCTGAAAACCATTTAGCTGGCCAGCACTGAGGCAAAAGTTCATATGCTTTAGTGTAACAAATAAGTTAGACAAAGAAACACAAGAAATTCTAGTAAACACTTTATTATACTCCATGGGCAAGGAAGTGGAGGCAATATAGTTTCTTCATATTCTCAGAGGGCTAGAATGTCACACATGAGTAATTAATTTGGAAAAGTGTTGTTTTTAACTAGCTTATTTCTAATTAATTAGAATTAGAATTAGCTGTCTGACATATCTAATTAATTTGAATTAGCAAATGCTGAAACTAATTAGGCTAATTAAATTTTTAATTATCAAACTACTGCCAACTGGCTTAAGTTGTAACTTGTCACTCAAAGTGTTCAACTTGAAAACAATGTAGTCAATGTCAAATCGTAAAAGTTAAACAGTGTCTCTAAGCACATGTTCAGCTAAATAATCAACTGCACGGTAAAACATATTTAAAACCATAAAATAGTAAACTCATCAAATAGTAATGTTCATCAATTGGTTTCTGTTGCACTTGGCAATAACAAACAACTCCAGTGATATATCACTAAGTCTACTTTGCCTGGCTGAAACAATGTAATCTGCAGCACTGAAAACCGTTTCAACTTTTGCTGAAGTAGCAGGTATACAGTGATGCTTAAGCTGTAACTTGTATAAATTTGGAAATGATTCTTGGCACGCAATATCACTCCAGTAGACTAGCATCTCCAAGCTGCTGCATGGTGATGACAAATACAATCCTAATTCTTATTCAAAGCTGTTTGTTGGTGTGTTGTTGTTTTCCATCATGTATGGATGTCCGACTGTGGAGTTGATGGTTGTTGCTGTGGTACTGGTGCATGGGCGACTTCTGCAGGTAGTCGATATTTATATTATTGACTTAGTACTTGCATCTCAGTCAGTAATGCTTGTCATGCTGATTTGCTGTCACCTGGATCTGTTGTCCACCACAATTTGAATCGTGGATCCACACAGCTGTGGCGATCCGGTAATGTGCCTTGTGAAACAGATCATCACATCTGTTGCTCAATGATGCCAAGACTTGACTGATGTACAATGCTGTAGTTCAATCTTCTCTATGTGTTTCTTCAAGCCAACTATTGTCAGTTGAATCTGACTAATCATCACAACTTCAGATTGCAGGCAAACAGTAGCCACTTTAAACGGACTCAAGATCTGTTCCATTTCTCATAGTACAGGAAAGTAATTTGGTGTGAGAGTAATTCTGGATGGCAGAATTTCGCAAACTTGCTGAAGGGTTCCTTCATGTTGTGATTCAATCTTAACAATTGCCTAAATCATTGACAGTTTACTGTTCCATCGGGTACTGTTCGAGGATGGAATTCGGAACGATGCTTCTGCCTCCAACAAATCTGTAGCTCGGCATGATTTATGAAGAGCTGACATGAAACTATCACATTTGATCAGGACATTGTTTATCTTTGGTGAGGCTTCAGCAAGTCCGGAGTGAACTACCAACTGCAAAGTGTGTGCCGTGCATGTGTAGTGCACAGGTGCTGGACTGCAGGTCTATATTATATTTTTGAAAGTTTCAAACATCAAACACCATATGGTCGACACTTTATGAGCAATGTTTGAAATTTCAAAAATATAGTAAAAAAATAAAAATAAAAAAAATACTTACCTAAACGCTGTAGGCAGGGGGGCAAGCCCCCATGCACCCCCCACACCCCCGCTCCTTAAATATTCCTACTGTGAGATCACACTCCATTGAAGTAAAGGGAAAATATTCCCTATGGCGATTTCCATGTTATGCATGTGATGTTTCGACCAATCGGGTTCGCTCAATACGGGTTCGCCGTTTACAATTTTCGTTCACGCGATAGGAACCCCTGGACTGCTACTCTCTTCTTCAAGTCATTCCCAATCAACTGGAACATGTTCCACCTCTTCTCCTCTTCATCTTTATCACCTTCCTCCTCTTCATCTGCATCTATCACATCAACAGGCTTCAGTAATGCCTTCATCATGTTGGCAGCATCATCTGTGACTATTCCGACAACTGTCTTCTGACTTGTGAATTGTTTCATAATAGATTGATAAATTAAGGAAATGTTTTTGCCTTATGTAAGTCGGTAAATCTCTTCATGCTCACCAGTTGGGTTTTCATCTTCTGGTTGTGTATGAATGACAGGCTTACTCCAAAGTAGCCATGCATATACCAACTGGACCATATATCAGCTTGGACATAGCAATACAAAGAATCGTTTGTCATCTTTTCAATTGTTTTTATCACCTGTCTGTACCGATCACGAACTTGCATGGTAAACTTTGTTCTGGTTGGAATATGATACGATGGTTGTACGAAACTCATTAGAAAATTAAATCCTTCTTTTTTGACCAGACTCAAAGGAAGCATATCTAGCATGGCAAATTTGATGACAGCATCATCGCCTCTTCCGCTCGAAATTCTTTGTGACGACAGATGAAAATATTTAGTCAGAGAACAAATACCATCCAGATCCTGTTGTAGGTTCTTCCTTTTTATGTTTCTTTCTGCCTCATAAGTGCTGCATTTGCAAGGATTACACAGCTTTGAGTGACTTACAGAATTAGAAGTCTGCCTTGCTGGCTTCCATTTGCCGATAATTCTTTTCTTGCAGCCTTACACATTCCAGAAATTCGCATTTTATTATCATTTATAACATTTAGTTTAAAATCAGTGAAAGAAGTTGCAACATTATCCAGTGTTTCTTGAACAAAGTCTGCCATTTTTGCAATCAAACTAAACAGCAAACAGGAACCGGAAGATGGAAATTACACGCAGTGTAGGTAAATAGGTAAAGTGTGGATTCGGAACTGAAACTGGAATGGGTTGCTGCTACAGTACAACAGTAATTTAATACACTGGTAGATTACTACATTTAAATCACTGGTAAATACATAACAGAAACTTGTTATGCAATTTTATTTTGATTGTAAGATATATCTAATTAAGCTTCTAATTAAGACATTTTAGAATTTGTTCAAAACACCTAATTAATTAGAATCACTGCATTTTCTAATTGGCTATTTAATTATAATTAGCTAATTAATTAGACAACACTTATTTGGAAGCTAATTGAATATTTTGTGCCAGAAAGAAATATTATACATGAAAGTGCATGTTTCCACAGATATGTGCAAGCTAAAGGTAAACACGTTAAAGTTTTTGCAAGGCTGACATTTACTCTGACTGGGT
Organism: Protopterus annectens; assembly: GCF_019279795.1. NCBI lineage: Eukaryota > Metazoa > Chordata > Ceratodontiformes > Protopteridae > Protopterus > Protopterus annectens. The sequence continues at coordinate 1,056,398,904 of NC_056739.1, forward strand.
AAACAGAGGTGCATTTCATGACTTATAGTCAGTAGTATGAACTGGCTGAAAGCTGGGTTTATTGTCACAAAAGATGGCCAAATCAAAGACAGAATTGTGATTGTGTTTGAGTGTCTCAAAAGTTATGCAACCTGAAGGGAAGTTAACCTTAGAAAAAGCAATACAAATCACCAAAACAGCAAAATTAGTAAAGAAGCAAAATGCTAACTTAAATATTGTAAATAGTGTGTAAGTTAAAAAATGAATAAAGAAAAAATGAAAAATGTATGATTAAAAAAAAAGAGTTAGACAATCAGTGTTAGTTTAGGCCTGGCAAATGCAAAGGTACAAATGTTATCATGCTGGGTCAGGGTAGCCTGCAACATGTAGTAGAAAGTAAAGTATTTCGGCTTTTCCCGGTTAGGGGTTGCCACAGCGGAACTCCCTTCCGCTAATGATTGGCAGTGGATTTTTACAGTGCCGAGTTGCCAGCCTGACACCCAACCTTCAAAGAAGGCATGCCCATTCACGCACGCACCTACCTGCATGTCTTTAACGTCACTCGACCACAGGGAGGACATGCAGATGCAAAAGCCTGGGATATTTTACTGCCATTTGTAAGACAAATTTAATTAACAGAGCTGCTTCTGAAAACAAAATTGAAAATAATCTCCGGAAAACATAAACATTCTCCCATGTTCACATAAAGTGCCTACCATAGTAGGTAGGTCACATTATATGATTGTGGGAAATATGATTCAGAGACATGTTTAGCCGAAATAAGGAAGACCTCATTATCAGCATTATCAGCTAATTTTCATTTCTCTGATTTATTCCTTATTACCAACAGTGCTAAAAGCACTTTACAGCAGTAGTTACCCCTGGCAACCCATGCATTGTTTTGACACAGGCACCCCCCACAGTCTCATATACATATTAAGGCATTCATATGCACCCTAGGCATGAGCTTGTCTCAACACACAGATACATATCTTCACCCCTTTCAATTCCATTGACTTGAATGGGTGAACAATGCATTTTGCCCATGTTTTTTCTCACAACTGGCTGTGCTAATTTATACAGCTGAGTGATTCTCTGCCTCGCTCAGCACCATAAATAGATTACTACACATACATTCAGGGAAAAGCATATGGCAACTTAACATTAACTATTATTTTACAGCATGTCCAATGGGTCAGACCCCTACAGTGAGTCGTCTGGCCATGGAAAACACTGTGGTGAGGCTATTTCTGAGTAAGAAGGATGACTGTGAGGGGCTGGATACTTTTGGTAGGCTTTACCTCTCACAGTAGTCCTTTTTGCATGCCAGGGAATATTCAAAAAGAGTTTTTCTTGGGTCCAATAAGTATTGTGTCTAATACTGAGATGGACTGGCAAGTAAAACTCTCTATTCATAGACCTCTAGTGAGTTGCAAGATTGATACAGGGGGATGATGTTACTGTGATAACACATGCTATAGAAATATCTGGAAGTGTCCACAATTACAGAGGCAGAAATACATAGACCTGCAGACAAACTCATGTGTTTGTAGATTTGGAGTCATGTATAAGTGACAAGAGCACAAATTTGAGTCCTGGGTTTATGTGCTGAATGGTCTGTACATAATATATCTGCTCACCAGGGCTGTGGCATGCAAAATGGGACTGACTGACAGAATAAATCAAGTCAGTGTGGATGTGTTTGGTGAATTGTCTGCTTCATTGTGAGTCAATAAAGATTAAAGTAAAGTTAATGCTGCTCCATATGCTTTGATCACACTGAGGAAACAGCCTTTCCCTATGCTGTTCAAAGCAGGGGCATGACTTAAAAGAATGCAAAGGCTTGGTGTATCAGAAAATGTAACTGAGCCAACTGAGTAGTGTGTCCAGTGATTCCACTGGTAAAGAAACATGATGGTCTACAAATATGTGTTGATTTAAAGAAGATTAATGATGCGGCTACATGAGAAATATTCACTGTACCTGTGCTAATGACACAGCAACCAAATCTAGTTAATGCTACAGTGATTTCCACATTAGATGCTTCCAATGGGTTTTGGGAAAATACCATAACTGCAGTGGTGGTGCTGCAGTAGCGTTGTCACCTCACAGTAAGACGTCCTGTTCAATTCTCAGCTAAAGCGTCTTCTGTGTGGAGACATGCGTGAATGGGCGTACCTTCGTTGAAGGTTGTGCATCAGGGCTGGCAACTTGGCACGTAAAAATCTACTGGCAATCATTAGTGGACCGGAGTTCCGCTGTGGCGACCCCTAACCGGGAAAAGCTGAAAGACACAACAACAACAACAACCCTAGAAGATAGATAAAAGTTAAGAGCCTTCATTATTCCAATAAGAAGGTTCTGTCAGAAGACTACTATTTGGTATAACCTTAGCACTTAAATTATTTCAGCTTTAAATGAGTGACTTGCATGATGGCATTGTTGTCATGTATAATAAACATTTTTGGTCCAGATAACGAGATGCATGATTTGAGGTTAGAGGCAATGGTCTCATGATTTGAGAATAGAAGCCGTGGTTCAGACCATTACAGACTGAGGATTAAAGTTAAACTACAGGTAATACTACTTTTGAAAGACTGATCTTCACTATTTTGGATACAACATAAATTCTAGTGGAATCATACTAGAAGTACTTACCAAGTTAGATAGTCCATCTTCAGTTACTAAGTTGAGGCAAGCCCTACACATGAGCTTGGGCAAGTTTGGTCCTAGTCTGCCAACTGTATTATGCCCACTGACAGATCTGTAAAAGAAAGATGCAAAATAAATTTTAATATGAGCCACAGCTAACATGCTATGATGTTATCAAACTGACAACTGCATGTACAGCTGCTTGTAGTAATGGTCTAGGTGCCACATTACTCCAAAGCTATGAAGATGAACAAATGTTGCACCCTCTTGTTCCAGAATGCTAAGCAATGTTGAAAAGAGATATTCACAAATCAAAAAGGGGTACCTTATGAGTGTGTGTGCATATCAGAGATTTTCTAGATATCTGTCAGGGCTAAAGGCCTTCCAACCCCAAATTGTCCATAAGTGTTGATTCCACTAATTAATTCTAATATTTCAACAAAGTACCTCTTTAAGACTGTTAAAGAGACTGAGAAAGTTCAGTGTAAGACAAACCCATGTACATGTAAAATGGTCAGAACAGTCATGATATGTAGAAACCCGTTGTCAAATACTGAAAAAGATGAAGATACCTATATGCAGAGAATAATTACAAAAAGGCCAGCTACTTCCAAGAGACTAGAAAAATGAATGCAAGCAACAAGAGATGACCATGAGTTGCAGGCTCTTATCCAGTATATCTGAGATTGGTGACCCAATTGCTGGATACAGACAAGACATCTCATGTACAAGTACTACACTATCAGAGTGCAACCATTAGAGCATTATGGTTTACTGTTTTATCAAGACAGAATAGTAGTATCTACATGTTAACATGCTGAAGTGCTAAGCCAAATTCATAGAGGACACCACGGCCTCATAAGATGTTTGGAAAGACAAACTGTCAAAATGTCAGTGTGGTGGAAAGGCATAAATCCTGATATTGCAAAGCTTTTGTCAAAACACCCAATCTGTATTTTTAATTTTTCTAGTCTCTTGGAAGTAACTGGCCTTTTTGTAATTATTCTCTGCATATAGGCATCTTCATCTTCTTCAGAAGAATCTCGTAGAAGAGAGCCAGTAATAATGACATCCTTACCACAAGGTTCTTGGTAAAAATGTTCGTTGACTTGTATGAGTTTAAGGGCAACAGCCACTAAATAGTACAGAACTATTACAACACTAATGGCATGGACATACTACATGTGCCAGCTACATCTAGTTGACAAATAATAGCAGGCTCAAGACCTTGTTCACAAGATATGAGATACCATTTTGCAGCAAATACTATTTTACAGTGTCACAACCTGCCCTTTAAACCAGGTCAGCCATTATGTACTATGCATATACATTACAGTATTGCCAACTTTCAGGCAAATTTATAGCATTCAAAACTGGGCCAATAAGGCCAAAACCACCAATAACTTGAGAAATAAAAATAAAAAAGGAGTCACAATGACCGTAAAACCGCCAAAGCAACTTTATTCAGAGGAAGTAAAAAATGGACTTTGGTGAAAGCGCTTAGTTCGTTTTTCTACTTCCTGTGAATAAAGTTAGTTTTGTGGTTTTACGGTCATTGTGACTCCTTTTTTATTTTTATTTCTCAAGTTATTAGTAAATTTATAGCACTGCCATTTTAAGAAATACTGTATCCCATAATGCACTGAGTCTGGTGTCATTTGCCACTGTATTCATGATGAGTGAACTGTTAACATTGTTATCACTGTAAAGAAAAAATAATTCAGAAAAATTGAAGGGAAATCTTGGTAAAGCAAATCACAAATTTCAGTTTAAACAACAGACTACCAGGAAATGCCTCAAGAATAGCAATTTCACACTCAAAAGAGTGCTTTCCCAGGCTCTATAAATCTCCCTCTGAAAGCTAACCCTTAAAAAGTACACATCTAGTGACATCACATATCACATAACACAGACTTAATGTCTCAAGTTTCTGTGATTAAACATAACACAGACTTAATGTCTCAGGTTTCTGTGATTAAACAGCTGTAATGAGCAGTAAGCCCTGGTGGGCTAACAACATCCAACTTTAAAATCCAATCATATTCTTATACTTATGAAAAGTTATTGAGATCTCCATCACAGAGATAATCTTTCATTAGTTGTAGCACCATGAACTTAAAAGTGTGCTGCTCTCATTTCTAAATCATGTCTGGACAAAGCATTTTTCATATATCCATGTCCATGTTCACTTATCCAGTCCTTAAACCTGCCTATTTGTCTTGATTTTGCATATTGGAATCATCATAATGACACATACTTGGTACCTGTAATAGAATGTACATAGAAATCTTTCTTTAAAATTGATGTACAGCATTTACAGTTATAACACTGATAGCTACCAGTCTGATTATACTGTATACTCTTTGATACGTGTGTGTGCACGTCAGTGTATGTGACAGTTATAACATTGATAAGTACCAGTTTGATTATACTATACACATTTTGATGTGTGTGTGTGTGTGTGTGTGTGTGTGTGTGTGTGTGTGTGTGTGTGTGTGTGTGTGTGTGTGTGTGTGTGTGTGTGTGTGTGTGTGTGTGTGTGTGTGTGTGTGTGTGTGTGTGTGTGTGTGTGTGTGTGTGTGTGTGTGTGTGTGTGTGTGTGTGTGTGAGACATAAATGTGTTTAAATAAAATTCCCTTCTGGAAGTGATCCCAAGTTTGCTGTTTTTATTATACTGGTTATTCTCGTGCTGCCATTTTGTACATAAAAAAGTTACAATTTTCGATAGAAATGCTATTGTATACTCATATTATAACCACTGCAGTTAAAAATTACTGGTGAACCAGAGGTGCCCATCATGAAAATCACCACATTTCTAATACTTGGCCATTACAAGTCACTTTTAGTACCCATCGTCTACAATCTGTATTCAGAAGGTTACAGTGAGTTCAGATGCACATGAAGTTTTAATGTATTATTTATTATGTGTTATTTGAGGCAGGCAGAGTGCACAAACAATCCTTTTTAAGCTATGACCCGGTCACAAATGACAGAAAAAATACAATGGTTAAGAGGACACATAGGAGACAGCACAGTATATACCACATTAATCATAGTTCAGTGCTCAAACCACTGGGTTAATAGAATCAGAAGTGCTGTGTAGTACAGAAAATCTTTTCATCTGCTCAGATTTTAACTGTATCCTGTACCCTGCCCACTAACCAGAACTGTGGCTAATTAAACAAGCATTCTAGTAAATTATTTTATTAGTTTACTTCTATGTGATTTAAAAAGTTGTTTATAAGTACTCTTCTTTAGACATGAATAAAATACAATTTCACCCACATTTTTAAATCCCCTTATGCCATGTGTTTACAGATCAGGCATTTTTATACAGTCTAGGATTATAAATTATATTTAGCCAAATTTCCTGTTTATGACTGTATGAACTTGTTTACATTCATGTAGACAACACATGCTGAAATAAATTCACATTCTATATTTCACAGCTACAGCTGAAAGCTAGACAGAGTTTGTTTGTAGTATTTTTGCATTTCTGAAGTAAAAGAATCATAAAGTTATTATCTCTCAGGTTTCACCATATCTAATTTAGTTCATGTTTTAATACCTCTGATTAATCATTTTATCTGGTTTTCTCCTCTGTCTGTTGTAGCTCTGCTGGGATTATTTCCTATTCTTTGTATTGTTTCATTTTCCTTTTATCCTGTAAGACAGAAATTTCATCTGTGCCATGGTTCTTCATAATGTTTCTGTAATGCTCATTTCTGTCTTAACAATGGATCCATCGTAAGGCTGAAATTACTTTATACAACATGATACTTTTACTTAAGTATTTTAGATCTGTATTCTTGAATTAATGTGGTGGGTAAACCCCCCCCCCCCCATTAAGGATTATAGTACTTGTCTTATGCCCATTATGTTATCACTTAAGTATTTTAGATGAAATGTTTTGTTTTGTGATAAGCTAACATTCCAGTCAGGATTTGTTTCTCTGTCTTTTATCCAGTTATCTGTCAGGAGAGGCTGTGGTATCCCCACAGCTCTGAATTGGATTATGCTGGTGATTGGAGAATGAGTTGATGGATGAATACATTCTTGAAATATTACTTGGAATAGTAAATATACTATCAGTAAATGTGCTCTTATTTCACCTGGTCATTCAAACAATTCCCCCAGGTGATTCATGGTAACTATATGAAAAACAGATCACCTTTCTCAAGATCACACATCATGCCTACTTCTTATTTTATTTCTTCTTTTTAATGTTAGTGCTGCCCCATTTTCTGCAAATTATGGTGTTTTCTTGTATTCCTTTTTAAATACATATTGGTATAACGTCTGTTTTTATGTTTCATTTTGTATGTCTGCTACTTTCTGTAAATGTATGTTCTTTCTTCTTATCTAATTGGGCTGGAATTTTCTGTTTATCTGGTTTATAGGCTGAGTTAACCCTCCCTTTCTCTCACAGACTCAACCCCAAACCCACCTTAGGTAGAACAAAGTATTTTCTTTGTGTAAAAAGCATAACAGCTGCTTAAAATTTGTTATTTTCCTATGATTACTCACTTTCTGCAGAAAGCATTTAGATCATAGCATCATAGGAAATAAAAGGCATTTTGAGTAACAAAACCATTTACTCCTTCTTAATACCCACCCTTACACCATACCACTCCTGACCAAGAAGGGCAAATTGGGTCAGTCTTGGAGTAAATGTATAGATGCCCATTCAATCAACCTGGTTTTAGTATGCCTGGATGTTACTTTAACTTCCAGAGGAAGTCTATTTCCAGAGGTGAGGTAGGCAGTGGGCTATAAATTTGTGCCTGCAGCTCATTTTATTTATGTGCTTGTGAAGATTTAAGTCCCTAGTTCTGGTATGAGTGGAGGGGTTTAACTTGTAAAGATAAATGAGATAAAAAAAGGATGGGATCTTTAATGGCATGAAACACAAGGCATAGATCACGGGTCTATATTGGATGAACAAACACTTAAAATGTCGAGTACGACATGCTAGACAGCTTTTAAGCAAAAGTTCATGTAAGCAAAACCTCATAATGTTGAAACAAAGAGTTTCAAAAACTTATAGTTGTCCAGCCATCAGGAAGTCAACGGCTGATGGATAAAATGTACTGTACACCATTAAACCCCCCCTGAAAAAAAACAAAACAAAAAACAAAAAGAAAAACAAATGAACAAACAAAATAAAGTGGGGAGATTTGTCCCCACACCCCAAATGTGGGGAGCTGTGCCCCCCACCCCCCTACTTAAATATACCAACTCTGAGATCGCACCACAGTGGAGGACTGTCATTACATTACACAGGGTGAATGACGAGACCACACCACAGTGGAGTACTGTAAGAACGGCTAGACAAGGTGAACGTTCTGACGTTAGCCATTGGCTTCCTGACGGCTGACCAACTAAAACTTTTTGAAACTCCTTGTTTCAACATTCTTAGGTTTTGCTTAGATAAACATTTGCTTAAAAGCTTTCAAGCATGTCGTACTTGACATTTTAAGCATTTGTTCATCTAATAGGAAACGTAGATCACATCATAAGAGCCTATAAAAATTAATAAAGGGATTTTGCTCGAACCTTTTCTGGTAGGTCAGGAAATTTAGTCCAATGATCTTCTAGGTTAAGACTTCCAGGATAGCCGCAAATTGAGTAACAGCTTAAATATGAACCTATAAAAATCTTGATGATTGGATGGGAAATAGGAAATTCACCCCGGGGATGACTTCTGTGGCTCTGCTTGACAGGGGCACAGGAAAATAATTTTCTTGGGTGGCGAAAGCCAGGGTACGTTTTTGGCTATGCTTATATAGGCCTTAGGGCCAATAGCCTAGTACCTACCTATGAACCTATAAAAAAATGTAAGCTCTCCCAATGTGAACAGAAACTCGGTAGAGAGAGCTAGTAAACTCATATTTTTGGGTAAATTTCAGTAACTGGCTAGAAATTGCACTTCCTGGATGCCAGCAAAAAGAAAGTCAGAGAACCTAAAAGAAATTCAATCACAAAAGGTGAGGAAAAAACACTGACTGGGAAGAATTCTGCAGCTGTTCAGCAAAAAGCAGTGCAAAGTCCAGCTTTGGTGTAAGACATGACTTCCAGTAACCTAGAGGAAAAAAATAAGTCAGATGTACTCAGAGCTGATTAAAATACATGAAACACTGAAGGAGTATATCAACTCAAATAACAAAAGGCTGAAAACATGGAGAAAGTTTAAAAAGATATTCAGATGAGGTGATAAAACTGCAAAAATCCTTGGTCGAAATGAAGAAAACGCTGGCTGAATATGAGAGTGCTGAAGAAGAACGGTTTCAAAAAATAATGAAATTAGAAGACAGAGCATTTAGAGAAAACCTGAGATTTTCTGCTGTACCAGAGAAGCTGGAAGGAACAGACTGTATTAATTTTATGGACTTGTATTCCACAGCAGGAGTTGTTAATTGAAAGAGCACATTGTGTTTATGCTACAAACCTGGCCATGAGAAAGCAACCTAGACTTTTAATAGTAAAGATGCAGTCCTACCAGCTGAAGGAGTTGATCCTGACAAAACTGTGGCAGAAGGACAAAATACTAAAAGTAGGAAACAGTAGAGTGTTCATAGAAAATGATTGCTCACTGTACACCAAGCAGAAGAGGAATAAATTTCTTCTAGTCATCAGGGAATGGCTAGAGGCAGGCATGAGATTCAAGCTGCTATACCCAGCTATTTTCAGAATAATCTTTCCTGGAGGAACAAAATCATTTTTTGATGCAGAGCATGTTAAGGAGGAAATACAAAAGTTTGTCCAACAAAAAGTGAGTTATGAAACATAAGGGCATTCTACTTCTTTTTCTTTTGTTAATTAAGATCACAGAGATACTGTGCCAGTAAAACCTTTTCCAATGTTTCAATGAAAAATGCTTGAGAGACAAAAAAAGCTTAAGAGTTGACAAGAAGAACCAGGAATGAATTGGAAATGAAGCAGAGAATGCATTTGGGAGATGGAGACCAACAGGAATAAAACTAGCAACTCAGAAATTAATAAATAAATGTGGGATTACAAAGCATTTATTATATTTGTGAAACATGACAGAACAAGAAAGCCTGGAAATACTGGACTTTTTTTGACTTTGTTAAACTTGTAGGGGACTCTAAAGCATATGCTCTACTTCATGCCATTAATGTTTGGAAGAATATATAGGAGGGGGAAGAGGAACAAAAGTATTACCTGCAAGTAAAACAAAACTTTGTTCTTAATAGTAGTGTTTTTATGATACATGATATCTGCATGCTATAAAGTAGTTTTATTGGATATCTTCAAGTGTAATGGGATACTAAAGTAAACAGGTATCCCTGTTTTTTTTCTTCTTCTTTCTTTCTCCTTGTTCAGTTTTAAGAAATGTAGGCACTGTAATGTAAAAAAAGAAGAAAAGTCTGGTCAAAAGGGCAGGATACAAGAAAAATTGATGCTTTTTCCACTCTTGCATAGAGGAATGACTGGATTAAGGCTCTTAGCTTGATCTAGTAACAGGTTTTAAGAGAAAGCAAATAAATAAAAAAAACACTGTTTAACAAATAAATGAGTGCTTGTAGAAGTGACTCTGTATTTGGTTCTCATGTCTCCATGGAGACAATCTGATAAAGTGCAATAAAACAGAATACTTATGTGATGACCAACGACTGGACCAGTAATCAAGGAGCCTCAATCCTTACCACTAGTTCCAGTGGAGGATGTACACTGGGAGGATGACAGGTACACACACAGTATTTCCAAATGCAGCTCTCTGCATCAAGTGCAATTTCCCTTAACACATTACATCCGTGTGACGCCTCCAGATGTAGCTGCAGTTAACTCCGATCTGATGCCTTTAGGTGTCAAATATTGCTTGTTCATATTTGCATCAATAATTACAAAACCATGCTATGTACAAGGCTTTAAAAGATTTCATCTTAAAACTTGCACAATAGCAAACTCAACTGCATTAATATTTGACATCTGTCTAGTATAGGTAAATAGCTATTAACTGCTGTTTTTATGATACTAATTTACAGAGATATAATTTTCACATTTTTCTAAATATCTCAACAACGAGGAAACACAGGCAGAACTCCTTCACCTCAAATAAAGCTCTCAGCTAGATGAATAAAATGCCACTAACAATATGTGCGTAACTTGAGCAGTTGCTGAGATATTTTACATTGTTTACAAATTATCACAAATGTAATACTTACTGTGTTTACCTTGACTTATAAAATTTGGTTTATGACCTAGAACCTGAAGAATACTACTACTATAAAAATAGTGTGTGCTGAAGGGTTTGCCATTTATACTTCTTTTGTAATCCCTATGGTTCTAGAGATATGAACATTTGTTTGAAACATGAGGACATAATTTGATTCTTTCAAAAGGCTTAGGCTCCACCCATTGAAAGTTACAGTGAAAACTTCCTGAGCTCCATTGGAGTGAATGAGTTAAGAGCACACAGAGACCACAGTCAGTCCGGCCTAGTTCCTGTACCTTTCTCCAGATCCCCAATAAGACTCCCCACTGGCACAGCTATAGAGTTGAGTCCTTAGCCAGGGTTCCAAGCCAAGCCCTCCAACACTCTCTCTGTCCAACCAGTGCACCATGTCCTGGCCCAAGTAGCTCACACACACACACACACACACACACACACACACACACACACACACACACACACACACACACACACACACACACACACACACACACACACACACTCTTGGAGATTTATTTTGCAACCACACACACACACACACACACACACACACACACACACACACACACACACACACACACACACACACACACACACACACACACACACCTGGGAAAAGCTGGCACAGGTTTACTAGCCTTGCCCCCTTCTGCCCAGACTATAGTTTGTACTACTACCAGAACCCCTTATCAGCTACTTTACGGCTCTTAACAAAGGGTGTCCAATTTTACTGTGTACTATTAATATTAACACAGATGGTAGTTTGACCAAGAGCAAGGTGATTAGGAGTGGCTTTCAGAGTGTCACCAAATAACTATGCAAGTACTCTCAAAACTTAAATATGTCTACACAGATCAGCCACTATGAAAGGTTTAAATATATAATAAATAATAAAAGAGCAAGACAATATGAAATATATATTCACAGTGACATCAGAGTTCAGAACCACAGGAAATATTTAAAACAACATTGCAGGACAGTCTCAAATATATCTAAGAGAATTACTATACCCTAGAAACTTACTTCATTAGAGCAAGGCAGATGTGGTGAATGGATTTTGTAGTTGTTGTCAGGTCCAAGACAGAATACAGAATGCCCTTGTCTCACTAAGAGACTTCTCAGATTAATAACTCAAATATTACTGCTGGGATAGCTTGCTGAATTACATCATTTTTTGTCATCTGACTCTAATTCCCAGGCCGAAAACAACCAATTGATTGCAGCTGGTAGCATTTAGCATCTACCTGTAAAAATACATAGACAAGGGCTTCCCCTCAGCTCTCTGGCAGATGCTGGAAGTCAAAAAACAGTTACATTCCTTCATGCTTTCAAGACAAGTAATTAATTCACCCTAAAGACAATACAGAAAGTTTCCTAGTACAGACATTGTGTCTGTTGCTGTATTGAAAACTGTAAGATACCATCTTTTATGGCCTAGCTATAAAGTTATTTAATTTCAGGTATTTTTTAAAGTTTACTAGACTGAGGTTAACAGTTCCATGGTGGTACAGTGGTAGCCTTGTTACCTCACAGCAAGAGGTTCTCTCATTTGATTCTCGGCTTGGTTTGGGAGTGCCTCTGTGTGGAGTCTGCATGCCCTCGCCGTGGTTGGGTAGCGTTCGAAGACATGCATGCGTAAATGGGCATGCCTTCATTGAAGGTTGGGCGTTGAGCTGGCACCTCGGCGTTTTTTAAAATCTACTGCCAATCATTACTGGACCGGAGTTCCTCTGTGGCGACCCCTAACCGGGAAAAAGCTGAAAGACCAACAACAACAACTAGACTGAGGTTAACCTCCAGTATCCCATTTTCCACTACCTATCTCTTGAAAAGAAAGGAATTTAAGGAAATGATAGTAGAAATTTTTCGGGAGTTATTAGAGAGGATAGAAATGTCTTCTGAAAATATAGCCAGGGAGTGGGATAAAATTAAAGCGGAGTTTAAAAATAGAGTGGAAATGAAAGAAGGAGAGATATGGTTAAGAAGTAACAAGAATTGTTTAGAGGGACTGACAAAGGTTAAAGTACTGCACAATAGGGGAAAACAAGAAGAAGAGCAATTGCAGAATGCTAAACAGAAAATAATGGATTAAGAACCAAAGGTAAGGGATTACCTCGATAATATGCATGAGTTTAGAAAGATTGCTGTTAAGCAACTGTTTTTTGATAACTCCAGAGCCCAAAACTTTAGCACAATGACTTAGTCAACAGAAAATAGAAAGGGTTGTCGCCAGGCTTAGGGAGCCTATAACAAGGAAGATCACAAGAAATCTTGTAGAGGTACTAGAAATATTTTAAAAAAATTATGAACATTTATATAAAGCAGAGAAATATGGAAATCAAGACAAAGTACAAATGGAAGTGTTTATGGAAGAATTAAATATGCCAAGGTTAGAGGTAGATGAGACTCAGTTACTAGCAGGATAGGAGGAGATGAGTTAAAAATGGTGATGTATAATCAATCCACAGGAAAGTCCCCGGGAAGAGATGATATTCCTGTGGAAGTTTGGAAGCTAGGAGGTAAAAAAACTAATAAAGATCTGGAAGGTTTTGTTTATCAGTATTTTAAAAAGAGGAGAAGCACCAACATCCTGGAAGAAAGTGGTGGTGGCTGTAATACCTAAAGAGGGTAATGATCCATCAGATCCAGCTTCAAACAGGCCCATTTTAATCCTAAACCATGAGCATAAAGTGTTTATGTCTATAATGGCTAAAAGAATGACAAAAGTGATGCCAAAACTGATAGATATGAATAAATGTGGTTTTGTGGAGGGGAGGCAAACATTTGACAACATTAACAGAACATTTATGGTCCAGAGGGAGGAGGAATATAAGAAAATGCCACTGTTATTCATAGGTCTTGATACAGAGAAGGCATTTCACAGAGTAAGCTGGGAATTTATGAGCTGGACAATGGAAGCATTTGCATTCCCTGATAAAATTATATGGTTGATTAGGAAGATAAATGAAGGACCAGAGCCGCAATTTAAACTGGGTGGGTTCCTCTCTGATAATTTCTGTTTGAGCAGAGGAACCAGGCAGGGGGTGTCCTCTTTCCCATTTATTGCTTTATATTTAGAACCATTGGCAAAGAAAATAAGGGACCCAGAAATTCAAGGATATAATTGGCATGGTAGTCAAGAAAAGCTGGGTCTATTAGCAGATAATATTATTTTATACCTGATAAAACCAGAAAAGGACATTCCAGTGTGGTGGGACATTTTGACACAGTTTCATATCTTTTCGGGATACAAAATTAGTGAAGCTAAAACAAAGGCAATAGCTGTAAATTATGTACCTACACACATATTTGTTCATCAATATCCATATTTTATGGGGACATGATAAAATAAAATACTTAGGAGTACAGGTTAAAAAGGATTCTGATATGTCAGCTGAGGATATGTGGAAAGAGACTAAACAAAAGATAATACAAAAACTGAGAAATTGGAAGCTCTGTTTTATAGATATGGATAGCAAGATACAAGCAGTTAAAATGTTTTAAGTCCCTTTAGTTTTATACATACATCAGGCATATTTTTATAAAATAGAGGAGAAGTTGTGGATAGCAATTAATAAAGAGCTGAAGAATTTTATCTGGGAGGGTAAGACATCATGAATCAAGTGGGATATGCTGATTCTTCCAATAGAACCCACCGGTCTGGGATTACACGATTTGAAGGGTTATTTCAGAGTGTCTACTTTAGATCGACAAAAGTTCAAAATGCCGAATTATCACATGAGCGGAAATTCAGGAATTTGATGTTTATTTCTTTGGATCACAGTACAGTGAAGATCGGAATATTTGCCCTTTCCTCACTGTAGTGCGATCTCGGAGTTGGAATATATATTTAGCGGGGAGGACAGCCCCCCACAATAGTGATTTCGAATTTCTGGATTTCCGCTCATGTGAGCGTTCGAGATTTTGAAGTTTCGTCTGTTTAATAAAGACCCATTTCAGAGCTACACAGTTAAGGTTCCCATACATAGCACAAGTAGAAAGCTATAATTCAAAGTAGAAAGGGATGATGATGAAATATGCGGAAGGTGAAGTAACAAGGATAAACTTGGGGGTTTGGATGTAGCTCCTTAAGGTGAATAACAGTAATCTTACAAAATATTATATTCATAAAGTAGCAGAAAGTATTCTAAGAACTAAGCCAACATGGAAATTCAGAACAGAGATTCTGTGACAGGGATGACTGCAATTAGGGGTACAGAAAATAAACAAGATCGGACTGTTATTTATTGGAGAAAACTATCAAAAGAGTCAAAGTAATGGGAGCAAATAATTAGAGAGGGAAAGGTAATAGAATGGGAAGTGGCCAATAATTTGTTTTGACTGCAGGTTAGAGATTGCCTTCCCTATCAAGGAATGATATTAGAGTATAGGCAAAGAGAAAGAAATAGGGGGATGCTAAATGAAAGACTAGCACTAGTAGAGTTTCTAATATAATCTAGAGCAGAAGCTGCTGTTAAAAAAGGAATAATTAGTAGAGCATATAAAACATTGCATGATAATTATAAGAATCAATTAGTGGAGGTTAGAAAGGATTGGGAAGAGAGATTGGTTAAGCGATTCACAAAGAAACAATTGGGGCATATATGTATGTCTCCCAAATATGCAACAAAGCCTAGAAGATTTAAGATATTTGCTTGGAAGTGTTTACATAGATATTTTTAGACCACAAGTTGACCCAGAGGATTTTTCCTCGGATAGATAGTAAATGTTGGAGGTATGATGGGGAAGAAAGAGGTAATTGGGAACATATTTTCTGGGAGTGTAATGAGTTGGCAAACTTTAAAAATTCCCTGCAGACTATGCTATCAGAAATACTGGGTGAGCAAATTGGTATGACTAAGGAAATGATTTTTGAGCTATGATATAGAATCAGAATTGCCTAGATGTAGTAAGGCCTTGCTGAATCTAATTATGGTGGTTGCCAAAAAAGCAATTACTAAGAAATGGAAATCAAAAGTCTAAACCAGCTGTACTTGAAGTAAGTATAATAACACATATAAATATTTAAGGCTTTGTCCAGATTTCTGCACTAAGAGGTTGAGAGCTATGCATGGTAGACAGTGAAAAATTATATTGTTTGGGAAGGTGATGTATTCCTTAATGGTGCTGCTGCCCCTCTTTTCAGTGGCCTGGGTTTGATTCTGGTTCTTGATTGCTATCTGAATGAAGTTTGTATGTCTGAAAAAATCAGTTTGGTATAAAATGACAGAGAGCAACATCTATAAAATCAGAGCAGCCTACTAACAGGATGAAATGTTTTTTTTCTCAGAAATTCTGCTGACTTCTACAAGAGCTGGAATTAGTTTTTGACTGAAGGATTATATTCTCTAGCACCTTTTTTTTATACCTGTTGTATGTACTTTGCTTGGAACAGCAACACAAACTACCTCACCAGTCTCAGTTATACTTCTGAAGACTACTTCATTGGCATATGCTGTTGAGTGTGTACATCCCTTCTCCATGCAAGAAGCTTTAGTACAGGCTTGTTTTGAGCTGAGGAGAAGAGAGTAGAGACTAGGACTGAACACTGATAGCAAGAGTGGAGTAGTGCAGTATAAAAGGCTTCCTTTCTGGGAATTATTCATACTTTTAGTAAAGCATCACCTTTTTCTTGGTACTTAGTGTGCTGGATGGAGCAGCTGAGCCCACCTTTGGCTTTCTCAGTTGACTTTCTGAAGAGCAACTAATTGACTGTCTTTCTTTCTTTTTTGATTTCTCCAAGTCTTTTGGGTTTCTAATACCATGATGGGAATGGACCCCATTCCTAAGTCACAGTACGATTAACGTTCATGAAATTAGTATTATTTCACTCTTTGATGTTAGCCAAAAGTGCTCTTCGTAGTACCCGCAATGTGCCCAGCAATGACTCATTCTGTAATTCATACGGTGTTACATAAATTGGTAACATATCTAAATATGATTGTAAATTATTTTTTATAAGACCAGTTGCTCCTACTACTATTGGAACTGTCTGGGTATCTTTCTCCCACATGGCTCTCATTTCTGCCTGCAGATAAAGGTATTTTATGACTTTGTGTCTCTGTACGCAAGACACTATAGTCACTAGGTGTAGCAATTTCAATGATCAATGCTACTTTTGTCTTCTTTTCTTGGATCACTATGTCTGGTTTTCTAGCATCTATCTTTTGGACTGTTGGTATTGGGTGATCCCATGTGATGTAAACTTCACCATTTTCTATGATTCTCTATGGCTCATGTTTCCAATGTTTTTCAGCCACTTTGATACCATAATGTTTGCATAATCTCCAGTCTAACAATCTCGCCACATTATTATGCCTTTCAGTATACAGTCCCTCTGCCATTAGAGCATCGCAACCAGCAATAAGGTGTGTAACTGTTTCCAACTCGGTTCCACAAAACCTACAAATGTCTGTTTCTCCCACATGTTCAATGGACTTAGTAAACCAGTGTGTATGCAGCCCATTATCTTGCGCTGCCAATATTAACCTTTCATTTCTTGATGTAAATTCACCTCTCCTTAACCATTCCTGCGTTCTTTCTTGATCAACATGAGGCTTTTCCAGAAGTTTTTTATACTTGCAACTATATTTATGTTTTTTCCACATTTCTTGCCTTCTCATCTGATCCTTCACCTTATATTCTTTCTTTTCTTTTTTAGCACATTCAGTTGCTGCCTGGTTTTTATCCACTTCTGGTTTGATTTCCATTCCTGCTTGACGTCAGTATGCTTCTGCTAAATTAAGCAGAGATGTCATCTTAGATTTATTCTCCTCATGTTTCAAAACTTTCACCACATTTGGATTTTGTGAGGTCAATAGATATGTGTGGAGTCCCTCGATTGCAGATCTATACATGTAATCAATTTCAAGGAGGCCCATCCCTCCTTCAGAACAGGGGATATATAATCTTGGTATACACTGATTTTTATAAATCATTTGGTGAGCATGAAGCATCCTTCTTGTTTTGATATCCAATCTATCCAACACTTTTTGGGGCCAGTCAATCACTCCAAAACTATAAGTTAGGACAGGAAGAGCACATTGATTTATAGCTTAGATGTTGTTCCTAGGTGTCAATGCTGTTTTCAGGATTAATTTAAGTCTTCTAAAGTACTCCTTACTAAGCCTTATGTGCATTTGTTCATGTTTTATTGCTGATCATCAATTCCCAAGTATTTATACACCCTCTCTTGCTCAAGTTCTTTTATATCACATTCTTGTCCCAAACTGATGTTTTCCTGGTGCTGCAATTTTCCTTTTTTAAAGGTTGCTTTTGCACATTTATCAAGACCAAATGACATTCTGATATCATCTGAAAAAGTTTTGACAACCTGCAGCTGTGCTTTCAGTTCCTCATCTGATGAGATATACAATTTTAAATCATCAACAAAGAGAAGATGAGAAGTCATTAGACTTTGTTGTTTTCTAGAAGCCAAATTGTAGCCATGGCCTAGGCTGTTAAGTAAGCAACTTAATGGGTTAAAGGCAAGGCAGAATAACAAGGGTGACAGAGAGTCACCCTGGAATATCCCCCTTTGAATTTTTATCCCTGGAATAATAACCTGTCCTTTATCATGGCTTAATTGCAAAGTGGTCTGCCACTGTTTCATGGTTACTGTAGTGTATTCAATCAGTGTAGGGTGTATCTTACACATTTTTAAGCACTCTTTTATCCATGAATGTGGGATACTATCAAATGCTTTTTTGTAGTCAATCCATGCCATACTTAGGTTCTTCCCCTTCTTACAATTCTCCACTATAACTTTGTTTAACAACAAATGGTCCTTTGTTCCATATGACTTTCTTTTATTGCCCTTTTGTTCTACTGCCATAATTGAGTTTTCTTCTAAATGACTATAAACTCTGTCAGCGTCAATTCCCGTGTATAGTTTGTATGTTGTCGGAAGACAAGTTATTGGTCTATAATCTTTAGGGTATCTTGCAGGTTCACTCTTAAGTAAGAGCATTGTTTTTCCTGTTAACCAGAACTGAATTGTCCACTTGCTAAAGCTTGTGGCAACGCTTCCCCCTTTGCCCATCATGTATCTGGTTCATAACTTCAGATCTCATTTGCTACTTTCAGCTTCGGATGTGGTTTTGCCTTACTTTCCAGCTTACAAACAGATAAGTGAAATTTTCTGGCCTTATTCCCTTCTAAAATTTCCCTTGATATAAAAATTTTATCTGTACTTCCCATCACACTTTTTGCTAGTCTTTCCCATTCCTGATTTTGGACTTTTTTTACTTTTAGATACTATTGTTAGAATCTCTTCCTGTACCTGTTGGTATCCCTCTTAAATACCACTGTTGGTATTTCCTTCACTTTTTTTGCTTTTTCCTTCTCTTTACTTAAATAAAAAAAAAAAACCTTTCTATCTTTCACGGTGTTTTTCGTGTAGTTGTTCCTGAGTGATGAAGTTGTTGCATGTGCATGTGTTTTGTAGTGCCTTCTTTCCTGCTTCCATGCCAAAGGAAAATGAAAAGAGAAAGCCCCTCCTGGCTTCAAGAGATGTGCAAAGTGCGTGCATAAGATACTGTTCCCGGATCAGCACTCTTTTTGTGTTTTTTGTCTGAGACAGTTACATCTGCAGGAGAATTGCTCCATCTGCCATGCCTTTAGCCATCGGGAACTGGTGGAGCAGAAAAATAAATCAATATTAAAAAGTTTGCTGTCCTCTTCCTTCAGAGAGGCCATTTCTGGGTCACCATCTAATGTATCTCACAAGCATAAGTCTAAATCTTCTGTGTCCAGTCCTGCTTCCTCCTCCTTCTCATTGAAATCGATGGAGACTAGGAAATGCAGTCCATTGGTGCTGATATCTTTATCAGCACCAAGTAGCAAAATTGCTAAGTTGTCAGTTCTATCAGTTACTTTGGAAACAAATACTAAACCATCAGCACTGACAGTTCCGTTGGTACCAACCTCGGTCAAGGATATGTCATTGGCACTGTCTACATTGGAGCCAAATGGAGAATTAACCAGAGAACTTATTGCATTATCCAGGTCTAGATATTTCCCATCTGTCAATCCATTCCCAGATAGACTGCCATCCCCTTTTCTGAATTGACCAACTTCATCTGAGTCGGTTGGAACTGGAGACCCCCTGGAGCCATACCTGTCCTGCCGATTCCGCAGAGTTTGATTTTTTTGATTTGACCCAAGTTTTTTCAGAGTTGTCTGTCCTCTTAGGAGCCTCAGCACAGGTCAGCTTGGCCCAGGCTTCTACTTTGGGACAGGTCTGCCCCTGTCAAAGTGAGACTGTGGTACTGACAGCTGTACTCTCAGGCCCAGACTCCCTTCCTACACAGGTAGATCAGCTTTTGAAGTAGTAGAGAGAGCCTTGGATACTCCAAGACATCAGTCAGTCCCCCCCAGAACAAACTACCAAGTCACTCCATTTCCTAGTGTCTCACCCACTTCATCCAGCTGGACAGCAGGTGTCATGGCCTCAGGGAACCCCACATTTGGGGACATCTTCTTCTGACACCCAGAGCTTCCTTCTGAGGAGGTTCCTCAGAGGAAGAAGTATAAGAGATAACACATTGATTTCCATGAAGAATCATACACTAAAGAGACAGATTTTGAGGAGGGTGAGTGAGCCCCATGATCAACTCCTGAAGATGTCTCCTTTATAGACATCCTAGAAATTTTGAAGCAGAAAGGTGGTTGACAGTCCAGCAGTCCTACATCAGAGGAATCTGTGTACCGGTAGGCTTTTGGCACCCAACCATCTACCTCCTGGATGACCTCACCTGCTGATGAGCTCATTGTGTTGATCTTTCAATGGGCTTGGAAGGCCCCTGACTCTATTGAGCCAATACCCTAGAGACCAGACAAAATCATAAGTGCACCCTTAGACAAACCCTTCTAGACCAAAGGCCCACTAGCAAATGCCATGGTTGTGGCAGCAGCCACCAAAAAGGAACTGACTGATGAAAGTTCCACTATTCATCCTCCTAATAGGGAGTCTAGGACAATGGATAGGATAGGGAAGTGAATTTATGCTTCATCAGCCTTTCCCCTTATGGTTTTTGAATTACCTGGCACATTTTACAGGGTTGTAGAGGGATCTGATTAAAGAACTTTTGGATACCCTCTCAGGAGCCATTTCTGACAAGGTTCGGGACTCCGTAATTTCTCAGTTGGCCACTCTGACTTCCATTTCCAACTCATCCATTAGGCTCATTTCTCATGCAGCTGAAGGGATGATGAGAGGCATCGGTTGAGGTGTAACCTTAAGGAGACATGTCTGGATGCATTTGCGTGACTTCCCAGAACCCTTCAAGTCTACATTCATCAATGCTCCCTTTGATGGCACCTCCTTGCTTGGGCCCAAAGTGAAAGACACAAACACTAGGTGTGAAAAGGATGGAAAGACTCTATCTGCAGTGGGTGTATGTTTTTCCACTCTTCAGAGACCTTTTTCAAGGAACCAGTGCATTGGTGTAAAAATATGGTTCAAGAAGTCCCAAGGGTCCTTTCATGACACATGTAGTGACAGCTGCCCCCTGGGCAGAGGGGGGGAGCTCCAATGGAAGACATTGCCCTCACAGTAGAGGGGGGTCCACAGAACCAAGGTTTCTGAGACTTGTTTTTCAGTAAAATTTCCAGTGCTCCTGAAGGGAGGCCTGAGCGCCCTCCTCTGATGGCAGTTGGAAGTAGTTTACCCGGCACCAGAAAACATGGCTACAGATAACTTCCGACAAATGGGTGCAGGGAATTATATCCAGAGGTTATATTATTCCCTTTTTCACTAACCCCATCTTCTTACAAAAAAATCCCAGATGTTCTACCCAATCAAAGGGAACAAGCAGTGCTAGAAATACGAAAGCTGCTAGAAAAGTGAGTCATCCAAAATGTCCATACAGACCAGATAGGATCCAGAATTTACTCAAGATTCGTTTTAGTGCCAAAAAAGACAGGGGACTGGGGACCTATTTTTTATCTAGGAAAACTAAACCAATCAGTTTATTGAATCAAATTCTGGATGTTCACGGTTCAGTCCATTCTTTCGTTTCTGGAAAATGACTGGATGTGCTCCATAGACCTCAAGGATGTGTGCTATCACATAAAAATGCACAGGCAATCCAGGAGGTTCTTATGCTTCCAGCTGGGAGCCAGTCACTACCAATTCAGAGTACTGCCCTTTCGTCTCACCACAGCCCCCAGGGTGTTCACCAAATGCATGGCAGTAGTAGCAGCTCACTTGAGACTGCACAGATTCTGAGTGTTTTCATAACTAGACAACTGGCTCATCACTGCCACGACCAGCCATCAACTAACAGAAGCCACACAAAAGGTTCTTCAAAAATGGTCCTTTGTGGGAATAACTGTCAGCTATGAAAAAATGTGACCTAGAGCTAACCCAAGTCCTAGAATTTATAGGTGCCTATTTTAAACACAAATACCGCCATAGCCTCTCTTCCTCCACTAAGATTACAGACAATTCAAAAACAAGTTTTGAGCATAATCAGCAAGGACAAAGTGCCAGCCAAACTAGTTCTCTGAACATTGGGCTCCATGGCAGCATCAATAACTCTTGTACCACTGGCCAGGTACTAAATGGAAATTCTGCAGTTGTTGCTTGCAGCACAATGGTCAATACTTACCCATCCCATGTCCACACCAATTTCCATTACCAACATCTGCAAGAAAGATCTAACATGGTAGACTCATTCAGAACAAATTCTACAAGGATGTCCCTTTTTCCCCCCAGCCCAAGGCCACAGTGACCACAGACCCCTCCCTGCTGGGGTGGGGGCATTGCAGTGGAAGGACAGTCCAAGGCACTTGGTCCCCAGTAGAGGCTTTGTTACACATCAGTGTTCTGGAGATGAGGGCAGTGCTCTTAGCACTACAAGCCTTTTAGGATGCTCTGCCCTCCAGAATGATTGCAATTTAAACAGACAACATGTCTGTAGTCTGGTATATCAACAAACAAGGAGGAACCAGGTCTTATCCACTATGTTGAGAAGCCCTGAGAGTGTAGCAATGGTCAAGCTCATCAAATCACTTTCTAATAGCAATGCACATCCTGGGGAAGTCCAGTGTGATAGCAGACAAGTTAAGCAGGTCAATTCTAATACCTCAGGAGTGGTCCCTCAATCAGAGAGTGCCTGAGAGAATTTTTCTGTCATGGGGCCAGACTTGCTATGATCTTTTTCCCCTCCCCTAAACAACAAATGCAGCAGCTATTTTGTCCTGATTCTCCCAGTGGGGAAAGCCCCAAGGGATGATCATATTCACAACTGCCCCCCTGATCTCCTTTATGCATTTCTACCAATACCTTTGATTCCCAAATTTCTGCAGAAAGCCATCAGGTTGAAGAGCAAAGTCATCCTCATAGCCCCCTTTTGGCCTTGACACATTTGGTTCACCTTTCTTTGGCCACACTTAATTGAACAACTTTGGATACTAGATCCAATTCCAGATCTTCAGTCCCACCTGACAGGCATGGATCATCCCAACATTCACAATCTCAAGTTGACAGCATCTTTGTGGGAACATGGGTGAAATTCTTGGCTAGGCTTATAAGGGCCTCAAGTCCACTAGCCTAATATCATCCTATGAACCTATCTCCACTTCCAGTAGTAGCCAGACAACCTATGCTCTCTTCTCCTGTTTGACACATACTGCTATCATCTCATATGCCTTCCACACAAAACTGTATTCTAATAAATGGAAGAAGCTTGTATATTGGGCTCCGGAGAATGACATTGGACCCTTTTCATCCCCACTTCATGAAATCCTCAAATTCTTGGCATTGCTTTTTGATAGTGGAGCCTTTCCCTCCACCATAAAAGTTCAACTAGCAGCCATCTCCAACTTTTGTACTGGATACAAAGACTCTTCTGTGGCCTCTCACAAACTTTGTAAGACTTTCTTGAAGGGTACTTTCCTTCAAAGACCGTACTCCTCCATGGGACCTCAGCTTCGTATTACAAGCAATCACTCGACAACTGTTTGAACCTGCCCACACTTATGATATTAAGTACCTTTGTTAGTCCTGCTTACTTCTGCCAGAAGAATTTCAGATATTTAAGCCCTATCATCTAAACCTCTGTATCTAATCTTTCATAAGGACAGGGTTCCTTCTCTGAGAACAATATCAATCAATGTATTAACTTGCCAGTTTTCTTCCAACTATTCTAATGAAGGAGACTATTGTTTACATTCTTTGGATGTAAATAGACAGCTATGTTTCTACTTACAGAGGACAAAAGACTTCAGAAATCAGACCAACTTTTTATCTCCTTCTCATATATCAAATTGAGGCAAGCTGTATCCAAAGTCACTTTAGCAAAGTGGCTGGATAACTGCCTTTCCTATACATATTCCAAATCTAGTGTTACTCTTTCAAAGCTCCCAAAGGCTCATTCCACAAGAGCTGTAGCTACATCAGCTGTTTTTCAGGCTAGACCATCCATGGAGGACATATGTGCAGCAGCAACATGGGCTAAGCCCCATACCTTTATTACTCATTACAAACTGAATATGGTCTCCAGGGGAAGAACATCATTTCGGTCAGTGGTGCTTGGGAATGCCCTTCTGTAGTCCACCCAGAAAATAAGGTAGCTGGAGACTTTGTCCCATCCATCGAGGATAACTTGAAAATTGACAACTTCAGATAAAAAGGTTATGTACTCACCATAACATTCCATCTCAGTTGTCAATTTTCATGTATCCTCAACTCCCCAACCTCCAACCCCCTAACTAATTCTGGAAGAATGGGGGATTTCTACCTTACACAGTCTGGTTGATTATTTTGAATGGTGACTGACCCAGACTTGGTCCCAGTTTGGAATATAACATTTTTCTTTCCTCCTCTCTTCTGCTTTTTCTGTCAGCAAACTCGATCTGAAGTAATGAACCAGTTGCATTATGGGTAAAGGGAAGCTCAAGAGTTTTTGGTTGCCACGAGCTTTAGCAAGTGGCCAAGTCAGTTCTGATGGATCGGAACTGAACCCATCTGTTGAGGATACATGAAAAGTGATAACTTGGATGGAATGTTATGGTGAGTACATAACTTCTTTTTAGCAATGCTATAAGAAAGATTTGAAACTTTCTGTGAAACAAAGAAGAAGAATCTTCCATAAGTAAGGTATTTTTTACTAGAAATCAAGAAGTTCAGAAGACAATAAATACATAAGTGTCTGATCTTGAATAAAGAGGACCCGATTCCAAAAAAACTGCACTTGGTGTAAGTGACCACTTACACTGAAAGAAGGTTGAGAGCAGATCTTTGGGAATCTATTCCCTGGTGTAAGCCTATTCATAGTTTGGACTTACACTAAAGTAATTCACTTTCACTAAGTGCAAATCTTTCAGAATCAGGGCAGACTTACTTTGACAGCAACTATATATATATTTCTTAAATCGGTAGTTGCTCTGGTCTGAAGATATTTTTCAGGCCCAACATGGGCCAAAAGGCCAAAGAAAGGCAGGAAAAGTGATAGAATGATGTGTGATATTAAAAAATCATCAAGCCAGATGGAAGTTGTTAAGGCAGACAGACATGACACGTGTGTAGAGTTTGAGATTTTCAGTGAGAAAATTAAAGTATGCAAAATAATGGCTGTGAGTAAAATAATGACAAAATGAAGAAGAAAGATGTAATTGAAAAATAAAAAATAAATTGCTGTCAACCATGTGGCTTCCAAGATTAGATTGTCTGGTAATAAACTCACAGCTGGAAATAGAGTTGCATGTACTAGATATACTAGATGTAGCTACAGTTAGAAGAAAGCTTGTTGCAGAGCCTTCAGTCCTTCATGTAGACTGTGTGAAAGACAGAATCATCTTAAAAAATGTGTAATAATCTAAATAAGTGTAGCTAGAAACAGACATGTTTATGGGCACAGCTGAAATGCATACTGAATGAAATTTAGTCTTTAGGCAGTTGCAACACTGTTGTCAATAATATTTGATCTGAAAAGTTTGTGTTTCAAGGCAGAAATATCACACTTAATTTTTAAAATTCTTTTTTCCATTAGTTTTAACTAAGCACATAAAAAATAACACATGCTTTGAAAGACAGGAAAAGGAAAAACCAACAAGTCTCTAGACGTCTGAGTGGTATTTGTCCATTCATATCATGTAGACATGCTTCTCATTTCATCTAAATTTCAGGAATTCACAAAAGGCACTCATTTATCTGTGGTGTGTTTCTAAAACAAAGCTTAACTGTTACTAATTAACCATTATTTAGCAGTAAATACCTAGATATGTATATCTTAAATGACTATATCACTAAGTATATCACTTATGAAAGAAATATAGATAGGTTTAAAAGAAGAACAATCTCTGCCTACTAATGTTCGTCATATACATGCTTCCCCTGAGAAATGTTATTCAGTATAGAAGTTTGCAGAACTACCAGTATGCTGATGCATATAAGTATACATTTCATTCCTTCAGGAGTCTATGTCAACTATTGAACAGTTAGTGAGAAACTTGGAATGCATCGGTTTCTGAATAGTTAATAATTGATTTAGACAATACTCCAAGGTAGTGCTAAGGTAATTTATGCTGCACCTGAGGATTTTTTTG
Source organism: Protopterus annectens (assembly GCF_019279795.1). NCBI lineage: Eukaryota > Metazoa > Chordata > Ceratodontiformes > Protopteridae > Protopterus > Protopterus annectens. Next base: position 1,056,425,284 of record NC_056739.1, read on the forward strand.
ATATGTTGAAGATCTATTATTATCAGTATGTATTTCATTGTCCAGTGAGATTCAGTGTGGAATGACAGTATGACATTTTTTGGAATGTGACCCGAGTTTGACTGTTTGTTGTCTAATTTTAGTAGTAGCAGAACATGAACTAAAAACAGTATTTATATTATGTTGAGCTTGCGGGGCCATAAAAAAAAAGCATAGCATGGGATTGACCTGAATGCTTTGGAGTATAGTTTGATAAGCAACTTTGCTTATATTCTAATTTGCAGTTGTGCATGTTAATCATTATGGAGATAAAGTTTTGTAAGTGGTATGTATGTTAATACATCAATTTGTCTACATTTTTAATTTTATTTAATTAATCTTTGTTGACTGGACAGGTGGGCTGGTCTAAGGACACTTTTCATCCATGACCTAGGTGCATGAGCACAATTCAAAAACATTTAAAATACAATACATGTGCTGACACTGAATAATACAGAATAGTTACAATATGTGTATAATACAGAGAATAGAATACAGTGCAGCAAACATCATTGTGTTAGTATATATGTTTTTGTTGCCAGTCAGAATGTGTTGTATTGGCATATATTGTGTAAGGAGCGGCAGATTTCTGACAAAATATGCGGAAGAGAAATTGATTGTGGTTTGTGATACATTAGAGAGAGGAAGTTATGCTGTGGTAGATGTGGATGGGGTAAGTTGTTATAAAATGTTATTGTTTGTTTGTTTATTGAACATGTGGATTATGGTACAAATTGAGGGAGCATTAATATGGGTATAAAAATAGTCATAATGGAGTGACTGAGAATGAGGGTAAGATAGTGGAGCAAAGTGAAGAAGAGTGAACCAGGTCACACCATCAAAAGCCAAATAAAATAATTTATTTGCAAAAGCATACCCATTCACATAGTAGCACTGCTTACGGTTACATTTAAAGATGGCAGAAAAAAGTAATACATCTAAGATGATTGTTATAAGAGAACATAAAATCACATGTGCATGAGTAAATATTTAGAGTAATACTGTTGAAAACCAGAGTAACTGCTGATTGTGAATGTGAGTATTTTGAAATCCCTTATGTGGTACAGCCTTTCATACAAAAGACAGGCCACAATAAGGGCAGGAAAACAAACTGGATTAGTTTTTTTCTGCTACTTGAACTACCTTGTCAGACATTTCTGATGAGAAGGAGCATCAGGACAGGGTAGGACTAGAATAATGGATATGTCTATAAATACTGATTTAGCCTCCAAAAATGTCAACTCACTGAAGTGCATAGATTGATTTTCATAGTGCTACAAGAGCTTTATCATTTCATGCAGTAGCCGCAGCCTTTAATAAAGTTCTGAAATAGTTAACCATTAACAATCATCTATACAGTACATACACATGTAAGTGGATAACCATGTGCACTACCCTTGCTTAAGCATCCTGTCAGCTAAATGCTAAAATAAAGCTCCACCCTGTCCTACAGTTTACTCAGACCTTAGGTTTCTTTTCTCCTTACAGTATGGTTCCAGCATTGTGCAGGTACCAGAAACCTGCTTGTACTTTTTAAAACTTTTATTTCCTTGCATTGGAATCAAAGAAAGGGAAACCCCACCTACTTTTTTAAGCTTAACTTCCCACATACTTTGCAGAGGAATTTGTCTCTGCCTGTATGACATATCATAGACACAGTTAAATCTGTTGTTGACCCTGTCAGGTACTGCTGTCAATTTTAGATGGGAAATTATCCTGCTAATGTCAGGAACACAGTAGATGATATAAAAAAGACAGAAAGCTGTGGAACTGTTTTCCACTGTTTTTAATGCAGAGTGGATGAGAACATAAAACTCCATAGCAAAACAAAGCAATTAGAACAGTCAGGGGTTTAAAGGAAGTTTTCACTTCTTCTGACAAATTTACATAAGCAGCAACACAGTATTGAAATGCTAAGCTTTAAATGTTGGTTATTTATAATAGTTTACATGTTAAAATAACTTAAATTTAGTAACAAAGATTTCTGTAACATTTAGAGAAAAGTCAGAAAATATTTTTTGTTGTAAAGTATCAGCACATTTACCATTTCCAAGCCCCTCACACACAGACACAAAGGACAGAACTGCAGAAAGAGAGACCACTGGCACCCCTATCAACTAGGTGCACTGATAATGCTCATAAAAAGATCTTTTATGCTTTTTTTGTGACATCCTCCCAGAGGGGATGCATATCTGGTGCACACAGATCCATGGTAAGCGATTCTCACTGACTCTGAGTCAGTCCTTAAATTGTTAGAGTGCATGTGTATTTTGTAGTCCACGAAGGAAATGTGACCTTTGATGGCAGCCATAATATATGTTTACTATGTGTTCTTGGATTAAAAACATTAAGAAAAGGAAATCAGAAGTACTTAGTTGTGTTTAAATGTTGAGACACACACACACACACACACACACACACACACACACACACACACACACACACACACACACACACACACACACACACACACACACACACACACACACACACACACACACACACACACACTCTCAGTCAGATATGTGCAGTTAAATGCAGTACTGCATCCCATATATAGTATTCAACATGCTACATACATTTTTATACACTCACACACACATATTATATATTTGTGTGTGTGTGTGTGTGTGTGTGTGTGTGTGTGTGTGTAAACAAACATATACAGTTACACAACATTTCCATTTTGGTTTGTTTTCTTTGAAGGACATGAAGTGCACACAGAGGCATATACTCTAGTTGTCTTTTATACTCACACACTCAGACACTGTTATGTTTTTGTACACGTTATATACATATACATATATATAGATAGATTTTGCAATATGGGTGCATACAATTTGATATTTATAATAAACTTATCATAGTAGTGTTAAGTATTATTAATGTATACATTCTAGTAAATATTGTTTAATGTTTTACTTATTCAATGTCACACATTGGCTATATGATTCACATGCAATCTTTGTATATGTCTTTATGTCAGTATTTTGTTTTACTTTGTATTACTAAGTGCATTTATTACTGGTTATTATCTTTGCCAATGTAGCCTGAGTTGTGGCTGAAAAGGGTCTTGGGACCAGTTCACTTTTCTGGTTACCGAATTATAAACAAATCTGAAATGTAAAAGGGGGGGGGGTGAACATGACAGTAAAAATTCAGCAACTAGTAAAACACATTTTAATTCTGCATGAGAAAACAACAGTACTTCCTTATGCCTATCATGACTCATATAAAGAGGACTTGAAATGTTATCTAGGAAGAAGGAATGAAAGCAAGAGAACAAGATCATATGACCAAGGCAGGCCCCATCATCCACCATTTTGAAGGAAACATGTTAAAATTATAAAGGAAGCACTTGGAGTGATTTCGAGGCATTAAAATAGATCAGAAAACAAAGATAAAATGAAAAAAAAACATGTTTTTTGAGTTCTAAGGTGGAGTTTTCCTTTAACTCATAGCAGTAAATGAATGCACTTTAAATATGTACGTTTACTTTACACACAGACCAAAACAACACTCAAATGTTCCATCAGGTTTTTAAATTTAACACAGAAACACAGCAGGAGGCTGAGAACAAACACTTATTAACAATTCTGAAAAATGTACATATTAAAGAAAAAGAGAACAGTTCAAGCATCAGTCAATCATTATAATCACATTCATATTTACAATTAGGCATCATTTTTTAAATTTATTTGTTAACAAATCAGACAGCCACAGTGATGCAGCAGTTAGCATTGCTGCCTCACAGCAAGAGGTTATCTGGTTCAATCCTCGGCTGGGGTGCCTTCTGTGCGGAGTCTGCATGTCCTCCCTGTGGTTGTGTGGGTTTCCTCTGGGTGCTCCGGTTTCCTCCCACATCCCAAAGATATGCTGTAGGTGGATTGGACACTCTAAATTGGCCCTAGGTGTGGAGTGTGTGTGCCTTCTGTGGAAGGTTGGGCGCCGGGCTGGCAACTCAACACAGTAAAACTCCACTGCCAATCATGAGCGGACAGGTGAGCCGCTGTTGCGACCCCTAACTGGGAAAAGCCGAAAGAAGAAGAAAATTTGTTAACAAATCAAACAAAAAGCAAATTGCTAAATAATTGGAAACTTGTTTGAAATTGATAATTAAGAATAGTAGTAATTTCCAGAACTAATACCTGCTTTTACTTCTTCATAATGGAGAAGATCTCAGCTTTGTCCTAAAGTTAGCAATGAAAAATATATACAATACTCACACTAGCTATCCTGTCTTTCTACAATAGTGAGTTAAAATGAAAGAACAGGCAAACTATGCACTGGTTTGGGACAAGACACAACAGGGTGTCAGGTCACTAATAACAGTGGCACAGACATGAAACTCAGGAAAGTAAACTGATAGACATACTTTGATTATAACATATCTATTGTGGTCAATAAGTTCATTAGGGTAATCCACTTCATTCTGTGAGGTAACTGAAATAGTCCTACACGGAGGGGCGAAGCCTAGATGGCCAACTGGTAACAGCATTTTTTCAGAGCTCCACAAAATCAGCTTTAAAAAACAGGAAAAAAATAATATTATCAAATTAAAACAATCAAATACTATTGATAAGCCTTTATACTAACTGGATATAAATTTTGGTAGCATTTCTTCAATATTTTCCTGTCAAACCAACCTGGAGAATACTATTACTTGTGGATATGAGCAACTCAAAGAATTCACACTCTGAAACACCCTTGAGAAAAGAGATTCAGTTGATATCTTCCACTCTACAGGAACTATCCTTGAAAATGGATGGTTTCAAGGACAACCTTGAAAATCTAAGTGAAAAATGTCAAAAACAAACTGATGTTCTCAGAGAATTATTGCAGCAACAACAAACAAAAATCTCAGACATCGAGACTTCTCTCTGTGATATAGATGGGAGACTGAAAGAGGAAGAAATTCAAAGCAATTTCCTTTTACAGCAGAACAACTGGCGTATCAATAAGATAGATGACCTAGAAAACAGAGAAAGGTGAACAAACATCAGAATATTTGGTCTTCCAGAAAAAACTGAAGGTGAGGACATTATTTTATTTTTAAACTCATGGCTACCTGAAATTTTAGACTTAAAATAAGGGCTATCTAGTGGCATAGAAAGGGCTCATAGAGCCATAGGCAAAGCTATGGCTTCCTCACCCAGTGCTTCTCCTAGATCAATAGTAGTAAAATTTTTGTCATATATTGATAAAGAACTTATAGGTTACTAGGCTATTCGATTATACTAGGCTATCTGCCCCAGGCTAATTTATGCAGCCTTACCATTAGTGGCCACCGCCAAAAAATATACAAAAAAATTAGCCCATTTGTTTGTTGTGCCTCTGTCCAGCAGTGACCGGGAGATGATTCGGGGTAAACCTACGATCTCCCCATCCACAGGTCTAGATTTCTTGAACAGAGGAGGTGGAGTCCATTAATTCCGGTTGGACATGGCCTTTGTATGTCAGGCACATGTCACCTCTGAGCAGACGGTATGCGACTGAAGAAGGTCTTTCTAACCACTTTAGCAATGTGAGTGTCAAAAGAAAGGCCACTGTCAACCTGGGTCCCCAGGTCCCTGATAACCTCTTCTGTGCTTAGTGGATTGCCACCTATATGGTAGAGGATATCAGTGTCGCAGTCATCTGCAAACTTTGTCAGCCAAAGTCCTCCCATGTTGGCCTGTACTAGCAACTCTAACCCTGTGGGTTCTGTCCGCAAGGTCAAGGTAGGCTGTATGGACTGCCTTTCCTCATCAATGGCCTTGGTGACTATTGGCATGATCTTCCCTTGACAAAGCCAAACTGGGTCGGGTCCAATGTCTGCAAGTCCCTATATCTTTGTTTATGAGCTCCATTATGATCCTCTCCATAGCTTTGCAGACTAGACTTGTTAAGCTTACCAGGGTCGTGGGGCGCCACCTTACACCATCCGGTCCCATTGATGCTGTGTTTTTTTTTAGAGAGAGCAGCTTTATTTGAGATGTCCGGGAGGCTACACTCGGCTGGGATAGTTATCTCTCCTTTAGGGGGTGAAGTTTGCACTGAACCTGTCTGCCAGTATGTTGGCAATGTCTGTGGGTTCAGTGATTTTTGTATCATTTTGGACTAATTCTGAGCATATCTGTGAGTTTCCACCCAGGTTCCTAACATAGCTGAAAAAGGCCTTATGATTGTCCTTTGAATCCATTTTTTTTTTCTCAAATTGGCCTTAGTTGATTTTTATGAGTGTGTTATTTTTTAATAATGATCAGGGGGTGACTTCCTTTTATGGATTTTGTTCTATCATGTAATAGCTTTCTCCTCTTATTGTAAAGTTTGTTAATGGCTGGGGTCCACCAGACTGGACGTTTGCCCTTTGTGGAAAGAGTCTTGGTTTTATTTGGGATTGCCTGATCCATGCAGTCCTGGAGGTGTTCATAGAAGGCATTGGTTGTGGTTTCCTCTGACTCAGGGACCACCACCAGTCTTGAGTAGTGTGAAGTTAGAAGAAGAAGTTCTTCACTATTTTTTTTTTTGGGGGGGGGGCGGGATGTGATTTCCAGTGAGATTAGTTTATGATCAGATCTCACCAATGAGGGTCCCCATGTTTGTGACAATGAGATCTAGTATATTTTCATGAACTCCAGGAACCGTTGGGGCTAGAAGTTAGGGCTTGAGTAATGTTCCCAGTCAAGTCACCCAATATGATGGTGTTTGGAGATACATTTATACCCTCCAGTGTCTTCAGGAAGGCTGTGTGGGGTTCCTGAGTTTGAGGAGGTGGGCTGTAGCATATCTACAATTTGTAGACAGTTTTGCCTATTGTTAGTTGCACCTGGAACCTGGAGTGTGAGTATCCTTTATGAATATGGATACACCTCCTTTTGTGGAGTGGTCGCCTTGAACCAGGTTTCAGTTACAGCACAGACATCGATGTTCTCCATACTGAGGCATTTTGAGATTTAGACTTCTAGCATTACCCTCAATTTCTTCCCATTTTTTGTTTTCTTTTCTGGTAGGTTAGGAATTTGAGCCTTGCTAAAAGGCACTCCATGGGGGGTGGCAGCCCCCAGCCAATATCCGGAATCCCAGGGTGACAGTTTGAATGACACCAGACATTAAGCCAATTGTTAAAGCTGATCATCTTGTCTCTATATTGTGACATCATTCTTGGTGAAGGAAGGATACTGCTCAGGGTTAGGTCATACCTGCCTGGGCTATAATCAAGAGCTCCTCTATGTCTCTTTCTTTTCATGCAGTCCAGGGAGGTATCGCCTCAGGTCGCTCACACCAGCATGGACAACTGTGACCCTCTCCTTGTTCAGCCTGGTGAGTGGGACGTGTGTGTGTGACTGTGGAGTCACCTATGACAAGTATGTTTGGTGTTGTATTTGAAGGGCTGTGACTGCTTTACACTTTTGTGGTTTATGTGTTGCTTGTGGGGTGTCTTGAGGTAGCAGTTGTTTGGGTGTCTGCTTTGGAGGCCTCTGCTGTTTAGGTAAATTTTACTCCAGAGCCCGAGGTATCTTTGTGTGTTTATGTGTTTGATTCAGTGGAGTGGTAGCATTATGTGAGGCTGGTTTTGTGGTGTGTGTAGTTGCCTTCTCCTCCTGTCTGGTCTTGCCAGTCCTGAGTTGAGAGAGCTCAGCCTCCAGTTTGGCTAAATAGCTGCATCTCGTGTTATGTGGGAGGAGGAGAGGGTTGTCTGTGTACATGAGGCAGTTATAACATTGCCTCAAGATTCCCAGATTCACCAGCTGGACCGAGAGGAGATTGACAACTGACCTTTGGACATGCTAGAATAATATTGGGAAATATTGAAAACAAGGGCCAGTGGGGAGTGAGGGTGTAGTGCTTTTAATTTTTAGTGCTGACTTATATAATTGCTTTAGTGAGCAGTGCCAGGTAACTTGAGTGCAATGTGATACAAGTAACTAAATGCAAAACGACAAACAGTAACTTTCTTTCAAGTGAAACAAGGAAATAAGTACAGTAAGCAATGCAGATATCACTAGTGATCCACAGAAGCTGAGAGAAGTTGTGATTAGGTGAATTAGCTTCCAGGGAAATAACAAGCAAACAAACAACAAGTATATAAACAAAGCTAGATTCAGTAGGCCTGGATCTAGTCTATGCTAGAGCAAACAAGGTGAACCAATTTCAGTAAGATACAGTTCAAATATTCAGGCACTATAAACCTTTAACCAGAAAATTCCCAGCTCAGAAGGGCAGAGTCCAGCCTCTTCTCCCACAAGAGTGCAGTCCACTTAATGTAAAATAACTGGCCTGAAGCCCAAGTGCCTAAACCAGAACTAATACACTTGGACACTGGGCTCTCAATCAGCAGTTCCCAACTTAGAAGGATGAAAGCTACCTATCCTGCCACCACAGTGCTTGCCACAAACCTTCCTAATGTAAAACAACTGGTCTGAAGCCCAAGTGCTTAATCCAAAAGACTTGAATGATAGCTACACTTTAATCAAGTTACAACCAAGCAGTAATAAATACCATTGAATACTTTAGAGAATGTCTGGATTAGTGCTCAAGTTACACAAACAAAGCTAGATCCAGCAGGCCCGAATCCAGTCTATGCCACAGCAAACAAGGCGCACCAACTTCAGTAAGAAACAGTTCAGATATGCATGCACTATAGCCTTTAACCAGAAATTCCCAGCTCAGAAGGGCAGAGTCCAGCCTCTCCTCCCACAAGAGTGCAGACCACGAACCCTCTTAATGTAAAATAACTGGCTTGAAAGCCCAAGTGCTTAAACCAGAATTAATACACTTTTAGAATAACAGACACTGAGCCCTCAATCAGCAGTTCTCAACCTAGAAGGATGTAAGCTACCTGTTCTGCCACAACAGTGCAGACCACAAACCTCTCAGTGCAAAACAACTAACTGGTCCGAAGCCCAAGTGTTTAAACCAAAGGCTTAGAATGAGTTACACCAAGCAGTAATAAATACAATTGAGTATTTTTAAGATGATGCAAAAGTAAAAGAAGTAGGTAAAAACACAAGTACAGTAAAAGCAGATGAAATTTTGAACAAGTGCTGAGATCAAAGAAACAGATTTGAGTGCTGAAACTAGAAAACTGGCTAGTTACAAGAAAAAAAATCAAACACAGAAGGGCTTCAAATAGTCTGTACCACTTAACAAGAAAGGCAGGAAATAAGCTTAATTTTTTTTTTTTTCTATTTCCCAGATGCTCTTGTACTTAAATCAGTGTGGAGAAATAGTCCTTTAAAATACAATCAACATCAAATAAGATTCGATAATGACTATTCTTCCAGAGTCCTAGAAATGAGGAAGAAAACATGGCCACTTGTTAAACTGCTTAAACAAAATAAAATAAAAGCTCAACTTGTGTATCCTGCAAAAATCAAGATCCTCCACTTAAACGAAATGAGAACTTTCAATAATTTAGAAGAGGCAATTTCTTTTATCAAAAATAATAATATAATAACAATTCCAGAGGAAAAGGACTGGGCATCATCTTTGTCTTTAAAAAGATCTCCGGAGAAAAATTCTTGCACTGATGTCAAGAAGAAGAAACAAAGAACTGATTCAAAAAGTACAGCAGTTACAAGTTCTCTCAAAGATTCAACTAAAAAATGAAAACACTCTAAAATAAACAAAGCGTATGTATAACATTTGATTTATATTGCTTATTACTATATTTCTCTTCATGTTTATCACTCTTTATTTTCTTCACTGTTTTCCCCTGCTCTTTAATATTTATCTATCTCCTTTCTCTACGCTATAAATGCTTTTATGAGTTTAAATTACCTCAAAAGTAAATCCAATTGTTTTATTATTGATAAATAACACTGATTAACAGTTGTGTATAGTTTTGTTCTTACTTTGACAAGATTCGTTGAGATAGAAAGGTAGGGAAGGGATGGTATGATATAGAGGCATGTGAGATTGGTATGAAGTTTAGATTGTGCAAATATGTTAAAAGTTTTTTTTTTTGATTAAAATATTTAACTTTAAAATAAATAATTGGATAAAAATGCTGAGAGACAATAAATAATGTCTGTTTTAAAGCCTAGTTTACTTCTAGTTTGTAAAACAGACTATTTTTCAAATTTTGACATTTGTTGGTGAAGCACAAATGTACAACATAGTTCAGAAGAGTTACCGTGAGCTACTGAGGGTGCCAAATCACTCGCAGCTTTCTGGGCACTTAAAAAGGGAATTAACTCCATGTATGTATGTATGGATCAGTCTTAAAATTGGCTGCTAATATATGCTTCTTTCTATAAAGCATCTCTACAACTCAGTAAAAAAAGGAATGCAAAATGTATTAAAAAGGACAGTGTTTACTATTGCACATGTTTAAATCCTTGACACAGCTTTCTGTGCTAAATCAGACACATCTTACAATTTATTACCCTGGTTATTTACAGATATACTTGTCTTCATATTGTTCAGGAATTACAGTGACTTTCTGTGATGACATGTCATGTTATACCTAACAGGTGTTCATGATTAATAAATATTGGCAAGCCTACCATATATCTTTTTATAACAAAAATTATAGGACATCTGTATTTCAAATAAGTATAAGTAGTTGGATTTACATGCCTTACCTCACAAACAACAAATTTAAAATCATAATTAGTATGCTATATTGGTCTCAAGTAAAGAATTCCCATTCCACTGGCATAATTTGGTTTCAGATATTTTTGACATAAGTTTTCTCTTTATTTGCTAGATTTAATCTTTAATTGATGAATGGATGCTCTTGAGCTTGTTCATCAATGTCCGAACAGAGCTCTGATACACTAGTTGTTGTAGACTAGTGTTGTTATAGCTAGACTGTCTATGGTTTTTTGGGGTCGGATGTTAGGTAAATTAGCTAGGACAGTATAATGAGGAGAATAAGTGAATATGCTGTTTGTAACAGGATCGAGAGAAGTAGAAATAGGACAGGGGGAAGGTCGAGGTGAACATAGGGAATTACTCAGTATTTAATGGCTTTGGGGATGTTGGCAGGCAATAGTATTGGCAATTAAAATGGCTAAGTGTAGAAATATATGTATGCTTCAAGAATGACAGCATAGTAGTAGGGCAGTTCGAGACATTGTTTTGCATCACAGACGCTGTGACAGGTCTTACACAGTTTGTACCATGTCAGACAGCTAGATAGGCTATATTCATGAAAAAAGATTAGCAGTTGTAGCTTTCCCGATTGGGGATAATCACAGCGGAGTTTTGGTTAGCTGGTGATTGGTAGCGGCTCTTTATGATGCTGAGGTATTAAATTTCAACACCAGAAAGATAGATTTTCACATAGCCACTTTTGATTGTTATTTCCTAACAACTGACTGATAGAACTGAACTGATATATACATCACCATGAGTTCCTTATTGCTATTCTACAATAGTAAATGTGATGGGATTATATTTGCAAGATTCTATCTATGCCTTGCATAGAGGTGCTACTATAATGTTTATGCTTGCAAATCTAAAGGGGTACTTTATAATAGAATTTCTTGTAGATACAACTTGAACAAATTTAATCTCACAACATATTCCAAATATAAATTATTTGATTTCTCATCAGAGTCTTTACTGAATTTAGTCTTTATTTGTTCTCTGTTTGTCTTTTATTAGCCTTTGTAGGGTATGTACACTCCGAATTGCTAGGTCACATAACTACACTGAAGAAAGCATTATGTAACATTTCTTTCCACATTACCTGTCTTTTGTTTTCTTTCAGTTTATTCTTATTTTACCATAAGCAATGTATATCACATATTCGTTTGTCAAAAATTATTCAGTCCATTTTACATATGTTATTTGAGTCAGTGCCATGTTTTGTAGATTGTCGCTTGCAATTCATTTATTGTAGCAAACTAAACCCAATTTAAAATAATGTGAGCAGACTAATATGATCTTTTAAGGGGACAGAGGTAAGGATTCTTATTCAGATAGAAGATGAGACACATAGAACAGATGGTGCATAGATTTATCTATACCTGCTGAAATCACAAGACTCTGTGCTTGTTGTAAATTCAGATTTCTTTTTCAATTTGTAAATAGCATCTGCACATTAATGGCACACTGACATAGTGTCAATTATTTCTTAATCACATGTAGCTGCCAATTTGTTTATGACAAAACTTGTAAAATCTTTAACATTTAGCAGGAAAATGCAACTAAACTGACAATAACTTTTCTCTTATTAAGTTATTTACTTATTCACAGATAATTGCATCTATGTTATTAACATTTATTGGGGAATTCAAGGTGATAGATCTCTTCTATATATCTTTGAAATAAAGTTTATAGCAAAAAGAATATTTTAGTAAAACACAAATATCTGATAATATTTCAAACAACCAGATAAGCACTATAGCTGACTGTCTTTATTAGTTATGCATTAGTACAAGTCAACTTCAAGATATTGAAATACTATAGACATACCATACTGTGGTCAATATTTCATGTGTTCACTCTATACATGAAGGTTAAAATAGAACATGATTCACAGTTCTGAACATAGTAATGTAATTTCTTATTATAAATTTCAAATTCAGCATCTGTAGTTTGCACATGGAATCATTCACTGATTTTCCATGTTATCATCTTATGTGCAAATATAACACAGTATAACACATATTCAAGGTTATTAAGCATGCTGTAATAATTTCTGATTTGTGCACAAGTTATTATGATCTTGATAATAACATTGGAATGCATCTTCAGTTTTAATAGGAATATGTATGTGTAGAGATATACATGGTATAATATAATGTTGCATTTCACACAATTTCTAAGGTGATGACCTCACAGAACATATTGTATATATTTGAGTATCGGGTCCAATGAAAAACTTTTAAAGATTTTTACTAAGTTACTTCTCAAACATATAAACTGACATGCGAAAATGCACTATAGAGCTTAACAAATGTAGTAATGTATGTATGAATATCAGTATAATACTTAATATAGCATGACTTATGAATCAGTTCAAAGGTGCACAAAATTTGTTTAACCCATTGAAAAGACTGACTTATAATGATTTCTGATGGGAAATTAAAGTTATTTAGCATTCTATTGTTGCTCTCATATTAAAACCACTAAGATTAGCATATCTCCAGTAAATCATTATGGAGCTTACAGAAAATTCTTTGCTGTTAAGGTATGAGGGACAATCTGTTGGATTTTTTTTCATCTAACAGATTGGGAATGCATATCATTCCATGTCTAGTAGGAGTATTTTGGTATTACTATTTTTTATTACTAGATGTAGTTGATTTTGTTTTTAAATTTTTTCATTCTTATGGGCCTGAGTTGGACTACAACATATATCTAACAACAGAAAAAGATAGGAATGAAGAGTCACATGAGCAATCTATATATCAAAATAGAGTACTGGGTTGGGTTTGAACCATAAATCTTACTGAACTAAATAACTTACATGGTCTGGACATTGCTTTCTATAAATGTTAATGGCTTGAATAACCCTAAGAAAAGATGTAATTTATTAAGATATCTAAAAATTAATAAAGCACAAGTAATATTTCTCCAAGAGTCTCATTTTAATATAATTGATAAACATATCTGGAATCCAAATGAATACTTAATATTAGCCCATTCCTCACATAAAAAAAACAAGAGGAGTAATAACTTTGTGGACAAAAAGTATTATTAATCCTTAAATTATTTATAGTTATGAAGATAAAAAAGGTCTCTTAACAATAGTCATAATAAAATATAATAATAGAATTTGGACATTAGAAAACTTATATTGGATTCCTGGTATGGGTATTCGAACTGCAAAAAAAAATTTAGACTTTATAAGTAACACGTATAAAGGCAATTTGATATTGGCTGGGGATTTTAATTGTATTTTAGATAATTCGGAAACTACAAATATTGGAAAGATACGTCTCAAGCCAATAGCTAAATTACTCATTAAATGAATTGAGATTCATAATTTAATTGACACATACAAATTTAAAGAAAATAACTCTTTACTATTTTCTCATCAAGACTATATATTTAGCACTTATACTAGAATAGATAAAATTTATGTTCACATGATTTAAACACAAAAATAGTTCATTTTAAAATAATTCATTGTCCTATTTCAGATCATAATGCTCTTCTTCTCAAAATTCAAACGGAATTTAAAAAACTAAATTTCTTAACAAGAATACCAGCCTAAATTACAAAATTAAATGAATTTAAACCCTGGCTAAATCTAGAATTACATTTTTAGACACTAATTATGCTAAAGATTTAAATATAATAATGATTTGGGATACTTTAAAAGTCAATATATATGGCAAAATTCTTGCATGGTATAGAAATAAAAGAAAAGAATGGGAATTAGAGTTAGACAATATACAAAAGAAGATCATAAGTCTTAAAAATAAGGACCTAATAAACAACACTGATAAAAAACAATTGAGGATTTAAATAAAAAAATATAATGAAATTCTTACTCATAAAACAAATCTAGCATTGGAAAGATTAAAATGAAATTCTTACTCCACATCACCAAGATACATGCATAACTTAACATCCAGGGTAAAGAAACAATCTAGACTAAATAACATTACGAATATCATTCATGAAGGGAAAAATAACAAAAAGGTTTCTGATATAAGCGAGATTCTTGATGCATTCAAATTTCATTATATGAAGCACTATGATTCGGACAAAAACACTAATAATCACCTAAATCTAGATTTGAAATTTACCAAAGTAATGAAATTACCTGAAAAAATGAAATTGGATATACAAAATCAAATTACATACAAAGAAGTTACAAATAGTATTAAAGAAAGCAAAAGTAATAAAGCCCCTGGAATGGATGGTATTATAATAGAACTATATAAAATGTTTCCACCATCCATAACCTCACTATTTCACAAAACCTTGCTAGAAGTTCAAAATAATAATATAATTCCACCTTCTTGGAGGTACTCACTAATAACACCCATAATAAAAGAAAATAAGGATCCTACACAATGTAATTCTTATAGACCGATTTCATTACTCAATAATGATTATAAAATCGGTATGTCTATTTTAGTGAACAGAACTAAAAATTCTTTAATCCACATAATAAATGAAGATCAAATGGGCTTTATTTATAATAGACATACCTACTGACACTTACAGAGTATCTAAATAGACAAGATCAGGAAGCCCTGTTAATAACTCTAGACATAGAAAAAGCCTTTGATTCATTAAATTGGGAATATTTATTCAGGATTTTAACTCTATACGACTTTCCTCCTACATTTGTCTCATTAATAAAGAATATATATAAAAATAATCCAGCATATGTAAAATTAGGACCTTTTACTTCTGAATCTATAGCTATAACAAAAGGAACAAAACAAGGTTGTCCTATGTCCCCTATATTATTCACTCTCGCCATTGAACTATTTGCTTCTTCAATTCGGTCTAATACAAAAATAACAGGCATTGATGTATATGGGAAATATAACTCTAAGATTATGTTATTTGCAGATGACATATTGCTTACACTATTTACTTCAAAACAATCTCTAAAAGAATTAGAGAAGGAAGTAGAAACATTTTAATTGATTTCAGGTCTCCATTTTAATAAGTCAAAGTCTAACTTCATGTTATTAAACAAAAAAAAGGACTTAATAATAGAAGGGAATCATATAATGGGCAAACAAGTCTCTACACTAGCTTACTTGGGGATTACCTTATGTAATAATATAAAATAAACTCTTTCTATAAATTTCAAAAATATCTTAGATAATTTAAAAAACTATATATTAAAATGGAATAAAATTTATCTAACCTTTGAAGATAGACTTCAGTTAATAAAAATGATTCTCTTACCAAAAATGTTATATATAGCAAAGGCCATTCCTATGATACCAGATAAACATATTTTAAAAGAAATAAACACAGTTTTATTAAAATTTTATGGTATCCAAGTAAAAATAGAATAGCTCTTACACATCATATCAGATCATGGGAAAAAGGAGGAATACATTTTCCAGACATTGAGACATTTATAAAAGCCTCTATAATTAGAATAATTTTAAATTGGATTGATCCTAATTATTTTTCAAATTGGAAAACCTTACACATCATCATCTACTCCAGAGAAAACTCTTTAATAAATAATCTTATGCTAGACAGTCAAATTAATAAACCCTGGCATATTTTATCTATAGGAATCCAATATAATATTACAAGACCAACAGCTTAGACTTTATAAATAATATAGTTAACACATTTAGAAAGTTTGTTATAAATAATTCAGACATAAAAATTTGGATAGAGTTAATAACTCCTTTTGGTTCTACTAAGAATTTTTCTAATAAATTTCATAGGAATATATTTTCCTTATGGGAAGCAAGAAATGTTTCTTGTTGGGAACAATGTATAGACAATACAGGAGTAATAGATGGTCAACTAATAATAAATACATATGATCTTTCACCTTTAGACTGGCTTGTCTTACAAGATATTTTACTTCACTCACAAGATATATATAGGTTAATTAATAACTCTCCTTTTAAAGCCAGACCAAAATTTATAAGTTATTTATATGAAGTCATTTACGATAATAAAAATAAGAAGAATATAATTTCAAAAATGTATAAATTATTAATGAAATATAAGACTACTATTAACCAAAACTTTTGTGATTACATTAACAAAGGACATTCATTAAACGTATCTCTGGAGAGTAAAATGGATCTACTCTATTCTATAAAACAAACATCAAACGTTCAATACTGGAGAATTTGCACATGGAAATTTCTACACAGATCTTTTCTTACACCCAATAGAATAGCTAAAATGAATCCCTCACAAAATGTTACTTGTTGGAAATGTCTGCAAAACTGTAAAGCAGATTGGATACATATTTTTTATGATTGTAGTAAACTTAAAAAATATTGGGAAGATATTGGTATTTTTCTCCAAGCCATATTTACTGATTCTTTTGTTTTATCTAAATCGCTAATTTTGTTGAATGTTAATGAAGAATCTATAATGAATAAAAAAGTTATATCTGTTATGGACTATTCTAGCAGTTGCTAGAAAATGCATAACCAGGAAATGGAAATCCACTTCAGGACATCATTTGAAGAATTCTTGGGATTACTAAAAGAAACTTCTACAATGTAAGTCAAGGTAAAGGAACTAAGAATTTCACCTAAGCCATGGACTAACAGTCCTTGGGGAAAGATCTTTACTCTTTTTAAGACACTAGAAACAAACCCGGACTCTATTTAAAAGAAGAAAATTGAAGAAAACATCTCAACTCATAACATATATAATATCTGACTCAAATAGTTATATCTAATATTTCTAACTCAGGCCTTATGTATATAATGTATATAGTTTATTTATCTGTTTGAAATAGCACAAATGTTTACAATTGAAATTCTAATACTTTTGAAATAATTCAATAAAAAATTTTTTTGAGTGAAATAGTCCTACACAAATAATAGTTTTCCTGGATAATTAATTTGTAAGGCCTGACACAGATAAAATGCTGGCCTCTGCTTCTTCTTGATTCAACAACTAATCTAGTTAGAAGAATAAAAGACATTTATGAGAAAGGATCATAAGGATAAAGGCTCTTGACTATGTAAACTACCAAGGAACCATTTCACTATAATTCCTCTAAATGACTGACAAGGGCTGAAATGTGTTTTATGTTTAATGAAATATGTGATCCGATTATTTTTTAGTTATTATTTCTAAATCAGAACTTCTGTATGGTAAACACAGTCTGAAAATCTGCTCAAGTATGCCATTTATGCAAATGGAAAGGGATAGTTTTATAATCCAGTGACTTACAGGATGGCGTAATAAACTTCTACTAAATATTCAGCAGCAAGAGTCAAAGTCCACAGGTTCCTAGGTTTGATTATAAAGCTTATGTCCTCCTGGTCTTCAAGAGGCTTGGCTACAGTATTCCCATGTTGACATATTGTAGTTTGCTTATGCAGTTCAAGATTACTTTTCAAGAAAGTTAATGAATGGCTTCATCTAATTTCAAGGTGGTTAAAATAATCCTTAAAAGAAATGTCTATAATCAATTGTTAAAGCATCTCCTCCTTAAAAGAAATGTCTGTAAGCACCTGTTAAAGCATCTCCAGATATGTAGACTATTTACCCCATTGCATCTCAGTTTCAGACTTCCCCATCCTAACATAACTAAATTACTGACTTTAAATAATTAATTTCTCTTCAGCTAAACAATGAACTAATTATGAGTGCCCTCTTCTTAGACCTGTCTTGGGCATTCAACACAATCTATCAACCATTACTACTTTTTAAACTGTGTGAACCTGGACTAACAGCAAAAACCATAAATGGGTTCAACAGCTATCATATAGGGAAAACATATGACGTATACTGGCTAATTTCCTATCTAGGTCAGAGCCTAACACGATGTGCATTGGGTTCAACAGCTATCATATAAGGAAAACATATGATGTATACTGGCTAATTTCCTATCTAGGTCAGAGCCTAATGCCATGGGCATCCTGCAAGGACCTATTCCTCCTTGCCAGATAATTTTTCAACAAGATGCAGTTTCTCCAGCTAGTCTGATCCAATACATGGATAACTCCACTCTCTTTTATCCATCCTCTTCAGTTAATCTTTGTACACCTTCAGGAAGGCTTTAGCAACAACTTTAATGTCTCTCTGCTTCTCAGCTATTTCTAAATCTAAAGAAAGTAAGAGTTTTTTAGAAATCAACTGCTAACATGCCAAATTTAGATAATTTAACATTTCCTCTGAGACTAGCATAGAAAATTGAAATCATTGATCATACAAAGGTTCTAGATGTTCTCCTTGACAGCAACCTCAAATCTGACAAATGCATCGACAATGAAATTAAAAAAACAAAAAATGGACTACTTTTTAGAGTTAGTGTTTTGATGACTAAGGACACCACACTTACAAAAGGGACATAGGAACAATACTAGTGTAGGCAAATGATCAAGGAGACCATAAAAAGTCTGGCCATATTCATTTTTTAGAAGACACACTTAAAGGTTCTTACTACAATAACAAAGTCATTCCTTTTGTCTAGGCTAGTATATGGTACCTTTCTATATACAAGCCTACAAAGTACTCATCTAAGGAAGCTGGAAAAATGCTGCTATAAATGAACTAAATCTGCAGCTTTGGGTTAGAGCAGAATTCATCACTACCTCACACCAAGCATCTACACTGGCTCCAATTCCCTTAAGTTCTAACCTTAAACCTTGTCAAAATTGCTTATAAAATACTTTGTATCTCAGACAAATGTCCCAAAGTCAAAAGTACCTTACAATGGCACGTGCTGAGTCATTCTCCATGGTCAAAACTAAGTCACTTGGATTATGTCTTTACTGGAAAGTTGTTGTGGTGTTGTTCTCTACACAACAGCAGCAACACGTCATTGGAATAATCTTCTACCAAATATAAGAGACATTTTAAAACATAGACCTTTGAAACGTGGTTAACAATAACTCTTTTTCTTGCCATTGCAGTAGTGACGACATCTGATCATTTTAACTATGTCCTTATGTTACATGCCACTGCCTTATTCTGCCTACAGATGATGTTGGTACTATTCTGTTTAAACAAGGAGAGGTCATGAACCTCAGTTTACAGACCCTATATATACAAGTATTTGTAGAATGCCAATGCACGTGTCTGCTGCTAATTTCCTTTCATAGCTTTTAGATAACACTCATAAGTGTACATATCATCTGTGACTATAGTAGACACTCATACTGTGTATATTGTATTACCCATAACATATACTGTAGTGCATCTTTTTTGGTTCTATATTAACTTTATGTTTTACTGTTCTTGGAGCTTTTCTTTGTTAGCCTCCCATGATAATGAGTTATGCCTAATCATGTTTTCCCAAGTTGAAATAAATAAATATCTATATAATCTGTATATGACTAACTGGATTATCTTTATTATGGCATAATGTGGAATAACCAATAAGAATGTATTAGACACTAAGTAACATATAAACAGCAGAATTCATGACTGTTCTAAGGGCCTTTCTGAATAGCTCACATTTTCCAACTTTATGATGTTTCTAGTAAGGAATCATTTAACCTTTCAAACTATTTTCATCTAACAAGGCTACAAAGCACAGCATTGTGTTCAATAATGGGTTACATCAATGAACTATAAAGTGGTTCATTGATTTCTCTGTAGTTATCAGACATGCCATTTAATATTAGGTGAGCTACAGAATATGCTTTTTTTGACTTTGGTAAATATAAAATAGCCCAACTTTAAATTGTTTTCTGTGATTTTGCCTAGATCCCAGATGATGACAATGTTTTTATTGTTTGACCATTTGTTCTTGTAATCAAAATTTATGCCCATTCCCACAAGTTTTGTAATACTTTATTGCCATTAAAATTGAAGTTATTACTACTATATTAGGTGAACATTTTTGTTAGATAATATTGGAGAATGTTGTCATTTTTGCTGAAGTAATCATGTTACATAGGTTGGAATAAGTAGCATATTTTGTTATTCAGGACTAATTTATTACTTTTATATTTGAGAAGAATAGCGTTGTCACCTCACAGTAAGACGCTGTCCGGTTCGATTCTCAGCTAGAGCGTCTCCTGCGTGGAGACATGTGTGAATGGGCGTACCTTCGTTGAAGGTTGTGCATCAGAGCTGGTAACTCGGCACGTAAAAATCAACTACCAATCATTAGCGGACCAGAGTTCTGCTGTGGAGACCCCTAACCGGGAAAAGCCAAAAGACACAACAACAAAATATTTGAGAAGAATAGTTCACAAAGAAGTTGATTCAGGATAGAGGCTTCTGGGACACCACATGTAGCCTCTGTCAGAATGGACAGGTAATTCCCTTCACCCTGACTCACTGTATCCTATTATTTAATCAGGGTTTTACTTATCTATGTCTGAATCAATAATTTTCTATACTAATTTGTAACTTTATCTGTATATATGATGTACTACAAATTGCACATTTTGTCTGTATGGCTCATTCACTGTTGTCGTTTTTACTGTGAAGTTTGGAAGCAATTATATCTTATTTATATTTTCAGTTTCCCATACAATTATCCATATTGTTTTTAAATTCCACTAGGTGGTATTTTTCATGAGTAAAACATTGATTAAGCAACAGGAATTTGGCTTGACTTAGAGAACAAGCAGATAAATCTTCTCTGTCTCTAGAATCTTTCCTAGATGAACCATCATTTAGGGAGATTGTCAGACTGATGCATGCAGCTGTACTCTTATCTGACAGAAAGATGGACATGACCAAAAAAGCATTTCTAGGAGATGGTGAGGATCCCTGATCCAATGTCATGGATTATTTCTGTTTCATAGCTTTATGCTGGAATGTGTTCTATGTGATTGGACATGATCTTGATAATTTCCTGGCAACTGAAAAAAAAAAAATAAAATTCTGCTCCATTGAAAGATATGCCTTCCATCAATGTGTGATGTAATATCATCCAGGGTTCGAGACATACTAGTCAAGTAATAGTTCATAGTTCATAGGTAATTACTAGGCTAGTTTTCTTAATAGGCCATTCTAAGCTTAGCCAATTCCACTCCCAAAAGTGAGAATCAAACACTGTACCTTGTGCCTGTGAGCCAAACACCTTAAGCATTACACCAACCCCAGTCATTTATAGGGAATGGATGTCAAACTGGCAACAGGTTCATAGTTACTAAGTTTCTTATCAGGAAGACACACTCACAAGTGTAGCACCCCCATTTCCCCTTAAAGGGCACTACAATTTCAGCACTCCAGCTACATGATGTGGGAGTGGAACCCATAGCCTTATGCACCAAAGGCAAGTATGCTACATGCTGTGATACATACACTAATTATGAATCCAGTATACAGTGCCTCCAACAGGGAATCTTGGATATTAAATCAATTGGTTAAGTAGATCTTCATGGATATATAGCTGAATGAACCCCATGTGATAGTAATGGATCTACATGAAAGCATTAAGTCAACAGCACAAAAGCTAACTTTTAACTTAAAAAAAACAGCAGCACTTGTGCAAAAGGCATGTCCCACTATATCCCTCCCACTCCTGCCACTCCTTGTATCTTTAAACACACTAACCTTGCAATTGCACAATCTTGGGGATAAGAAAAACTTCCTTACCACTCATTTTTGTTATTTTTCTGATTTTAATAGGCAGTTTTCAATGAAGTATGGTAGTTACATAAACATTTTGACTAATCTCACTTTGTTGGACCAAAGCGCAATGTTCATCACATATCTTGACTTTAAATGGGTCAAATCTGTTTGCATTAGTCTTCATCTACAAAGGGTAATAGTAGACTTCCAGAGATCCCTTATGGATAGTATGAACAAACTGGAAGTCCCTCTGTCACCTTAAAACTGATGAAGTCCAGTCTCAAGAAGTTATTTTGTATGACTCACTGTTTGGAATTAACAGTGAACAGATGGATTATCATACTGGATCACTGCAAAGGACATTCTCTCCTTATCTCAAAATGCAGCAACCCAGGATTCAATTATATCTGCAACCAGAATGCAAGTGTTGCATCCTTCCTCATGGGGTATGGGGGAACAACCCATTAATTATTTTATCAAAAGGACTTTCAATAAGCTTGTTTCAGTTGAAACTCAATTCCTTTTTCTGATATTTAAAAATAGAGAGGGAAATATAATTTTTATTTTATTTTTTTTAATTTGTTGACCAGGGCAGAGCCCCAATCTCAATGGACCAATTTCTGTTTCAGTTCAGAGAAGACCATAACAGTAATACAGAGTAACTTGGACAGTGCTATATGTAAAGTTAGTACAAGTAGAACATATGACATTAAGTAGCTTTAAAACATCTTAGTAACAAATAAAAATAACATTTTTCTACATATTACAGTGTGTTCCGACTACTGATATTTAGATATATACAATATAAGTGCAAAAGAAGAAAGGAAAAATGATGAATAAAGCAGGGGGTATGAAGGAAGGAGCAAGGAAAAGAAGGGAGTTAAAGCGATTTAATAAAAGTCTACAGGCAGATAGGAATTATGCGATAGAGTGAGTTGTTGACAGAAGTGAAAGTGATGTTATTTTATTTGCCTTATTTTTATGTATTTACATTTTTCTTGCTTGAATAGGTGTTAAAATCTTTCCTGTTCATTCCTTTTTTTTCTAGAGGAAGTTTTGGCTGGCACTTAAGTGCAAGTCACCTAAATTGGGTACTTGTTTTTTTTTTAATTTTTGTGAATGACACAGGTACACGACTTGAAAGGATACACACTTAAACACAATTACAAGTTTATATCTCCCTCAACTGTATTATTGTATTGAAAATATTTTATCTGTATTGCATTCGGATTTCTTAATTAAATTTATATTGTCAATGAAATATCAGTATTAGTGAGGTGGGGGAGATTATGAATCTTAATAGTCACATGCATCGTGATTCCATTACCAAGGCAGTGATGATTACCTCATGTTGTGCCCCTACAGTGGAGCTAATTACATATATTAATCCATTAGACACATCAGGGAATCCATTAACTTTCAGAGCGCATCAGTCATTTACTGAAAAGGTTGCAGAAGACATAGCAAAGAATACCAGAACTCTGAACACTAAAGAGGGAGAAAAGGACGTGATTGGCTAGACAGAGGGACAGAGCTGGGAAAGATGTGCAGCAGGTAAGGGTGATAAAGGACAGTGAGGGAAACGTACTCACAAGTGAGGAGAGTGTGTTGAGTAGATGGAAAGAGTACTTTGAAGGGGTGATGAATGAAGAGAATGAGAGAGAGAGAAGGTTGGATGATGTGGGGATAGTGAATCAGGAAGTGAAACAGATTAGCAAGGAGGAAGTAAGTACAGCTATGAAGAGGATGAAGAATGGAAAGGCTGTTGGCCCAGATGACATACCAGTGGAAGCATGGAGGTGCTTAGGTGAAATGGTAGTGGAATTTTTAACCAGATTGTTTAATGAAATTTTGGAAAGTCAGAGAATACCTGAGGAGTGGAGAAAAAGTGTTTTGGTAACTATCTTTAAGAATAAGGGTGATGTGCAGAGCTGCAGTAACTACAGAGGAATAAAACTGATCAGTCACAGCTTGAAGTTATGGGAAAGAGTAGTGGAAGCTAGGTTAAGAAGGGAGGTGATAATTAGTGATCAGCAGTATGGTTTCATGTCAGGAAAGAGCACTACAGATGCAATATTGGAGAGTGTTGTTGGAGAAATACAGAGAAGGTCAGAAGGAGTTGCATTGTGTTTTTGTGGACTTAGAGAAAGCATATGACAGGGTGCCTAGAGAAGAGTTGTGGTATTGTATGAGGAAGTCGGGAGTGGCAGAGAAGTATGTAAGGGTGGTACAGGATATGTACGAGGGTAGTGTGACATTGGTGAGGACTGCGGTGGGAGTGACAGATACATTTA
Source organism: Protopterus annectens (assembly GCF_019279795.1). NCBI lineage: Eukaryota > Metazoa > Chordata > Ceratodontiformes > Protopteridae > Protopterus > Protopterus annectens. The sequence continues at coordinate 1,056,449,700 of NC_056739.1, forward strand.
AGGTGGAGGTGGGATTACATCAAGGATCAGCTCTGAGCCCTTTCTTATTTGCAGTGGTGATGGACAGGTTGACAGATGAGATCAGACAGGAGGCCCCGTGGACTATGATGTTTGCAGATGACATTGTGATATGTAGTGAGAGTAGGGACCAGGTTGAGGAGACCCTGGAGAGGTGGAGATATGCTTTAGAGAGGACAGGAAGGAAGGTCAGCAGGGCTAAAACAGAATATATGTGTGTAAATGTGAGGGAGGGTAGAGGAATGGTGAGGATGCAGGAGTTGAGTTGGTAAAAGTGGATGAGTTTAAGTACTTGGGATCAACAGTTCAGAGTAATGGTGAGTGTGGAAGAGAGGTGAAGAAGAGAGTACAGGCAGGGTGGAATGGGTGGAGAAGAGTGTCAGGAGTGATTTGTGACACATGAGTACCAATAAGAATGAAAGGGAAGGCCTACAAGAGGGTAGTGACACCAGCTATGTTATATGGGTTGGAGATGGTGGCATTGACGAAAAGGCAGGAGTCAGAGCTGGATGTGGCCGAGTTAAAGATGTTAAGATTTGTACTGGGTGTGACTAGGATGGACAGGATTAGGAATCAGTATATTAGAGGGTCAGCTCAGGTTGGACAATTTGGAGACAAAGCAAGAGAGGCGAGATTGCGTTGGTTTGGACATGTGCTGAGAAGGGATGCTGGGTATATTGGGAAAAGGATGCTAAGGATGGAGCTTCCAGGTAAGAGGAAAAGAGGAAGGCCTAAGATAAGGTGTATGGATGTGGTGAGAGAGGACATGCAGGCGGTTGGTGTGAAAGAGCATGATGCAGAGGACAGGAAGAAATGGAAACAGATGATCCGCTGTGGCGACCCCTAATGGGAACAGCCGAAAGAAGATGGTGATGACACTAGAGATACCATGAAGTTTATTGGTAAAATCAAAGATATACACATTAATGGTGCACATTTTCTAGTCCCTCTGGATATGGAGTGGAACAGAATGGTTTGCAAATATATCGCTACAAAGTGGAGCATATTTGTTTCCAACATGAAGATGCTTACAGATTGTTTGGCTTTACTATTAAGTAATCATTTCTTGTTTTTTAAGAACAAATGCAATAGACAAAGGCACTCAAGTTTTTCATTTTAGTAATGGCTTTTGGGGAAAGGAGCATAATACACAGTAGGAATCTGTTTCATTGTGTTAACTGCTGTTACTATTGTGGAAAGATAACAGTACTTTTTTGAAGAAATATATATAAACTTGAGTGAGCACACCAATTACTTAAGGATGTCTATGATTACAATTATAATAAAATAGTTTACGTGGATTTATTTATGTTTAGGAATCCATCACAACAGCAAATTTTGACTGAAATGCAGAGAAAAGGTATGGACAGCAATACTTTGTTATGCTCTAGTAGTATGCACCCAGCATTCTTAAAGAAAAAGGCATGTCCAAACTGCAATGCATTACAATATTACAGATACACATAGATTGATTAACATGTTTGTAAACGAATTGACAGGTTGGGTATATACAGTCAATGAGAATAATACTTGTTGAGTTTACACATCGATTAGACACATCGGTGTCGGTTCACATGAATCGGAAATACACTTAAGAAGGTTTACATCAAAGTAGCCTGGATAAGAACAGTTGGGTGATCCAAGAATGTAAAAGTGTAGGAAATGGAAGAAAAAGCCAGAGGGCTAAGTGGAGTCAAGTAGGGAAGGGGAAATCTGAAGTGCCTTGGTTTTGTTTATCCTGTTACTATGATCTGGTTCCTGCCTCATCTAAATCATTGTGTGTAAAGTTCACATGACCAATGGTAGTGCCAAGGGATGTTTTGTGTTCAGTTTTAGATTTTTACCTTCTAGAAGTCCATGCTGCCAGCACTGTTCTGTGTGGAGGTTTATTGGCAAACTTAAGAAATATCCTCATATATAACACTAAAAGAAATCCTGTTGCAGTATTGAAGCCAGCATCGAGATTCTGGTGTTATTCTTTGGCAAGCAGTAAAACTGTTAATAATTGCAGCTGTTGGACATTACACTATACAGCATAACTTTATTTCTTTTTTTCTCTTGATTAGCTTAGAACAAGTCCAAGCAGTACGAAGTCAAAGTGAAGAATGGTCCATAATAGCCTGAGTTTGTATACGTACTGACACATGAATTAGTGCTTATCAGGCATGTGTATTTCCTACCAGTGTGTGATCTCAGTTTGTATGTTTCTCAAACTGGATTTATGACTAAAGGAAATTACTGCTTTGGTTTATTCTAATGGCGTAATGTAACAAAGTGCTGATGGGATCGATAACACAAATTTGTGCTGCACAGCGTTATTCATTCTTTACTGTGAGTTGGAGCTGCCTTTTTATTTTATTCATTTGATTTTTAACTGGTAAGCATATTAGCCCCAAGTGCCTTTTCCATTTGTAAGCCAGGAGCACTGTCTTTTTAAATTACTTTCTCTGTATCATTGTTTATAAGTTTATTAGTGAAGTCTGAGGGAGCTGAGCCTAAGACTACAGCTTGAAACTTGAGTGTGTCTCATTATTTAAAATTCTGTGCTATACTGCCAGACAGGGCATGACCACAGGAAATAAAAAAATGCACCCACACCCACCAGCCAATAATTCTGCACACTTCTCAAGAAGGGATAAGAACTTTGCCACTGTACTACAAAGATCATTGAAGGAAAATCTTCCCAAGATAACATTCTTTAATAAAAGAAACATAGACTGTCTGTATTCTTTCAGTAATATTTACCAGACAAGTGTGTTTCTTCCACAACAGAGAAAAGGAAAAAAATACAAACATTTAATACTCACTGGCAAAAATCAGTAATAACTGAAATACCATACTAATTATCTTCATCTGTTTGCTTTTGACCAGTGCTTGAGCTCTCTGTTTCACTTTGATGATTTTATCGTGACTAGAGTTTATGTCCTAGTCTGATGTCTGTTGGGAAGACAGGCAAAACATTTCTAAGAAGTGGATGGAGTGGAAAGGTATTTCTTGGCTGGGTCTCAAGAGAATATGCAAACCTTTACTTTTTTACAGGAATTTTCATAATGAAATCAAACAAGAACTGGGTGAATGAAGGAATTGATTAGTCACTGACACAAAAAATACAAAACAGAGTTTTGTATGGTCTTTTAAAGCACATGCTTCTTTTTTGTTAGGGTGTCCTCAGTTTACTTTTCAGCTTTAATAAATTTTTTTTTACCTGTTAGTAATACATGTAGTAAACAGAAGCAGCATTTAACACTGCAACATATATACACTTCCCTGGTGAAACTGTGTGCCCCAGGCCCTGGAATAGTAAAAATGTGAAAAGGAACATTTGTTTCTGCTTGGCTATAAATCAGCAAGAGCCAGCCTAGATGGAAACTGGGTTTGGATGCAGGTCCCACATCTTCCGCACAGCTGAAAAGAGTGGTCGTTAAATGGGAAAGTGATAATCTCTTACTCCAGGACTCACTCTCCAGCTTGGTTGCAGTTTATTGTCTCTTCACTGGTTTATATTCATTGGCTTTTCATTGGGTTTGAAAAGCCAATTGGAAGTACAATCGTTTAGTGGGAAAGAAGCGCAGTTCTCCCACTCAGTTGCCTGCCTGCAAATTTCAAATGAATTAAGCCTTATCCTACCTTAACATCATCATACATATTTGCATGAATTACCTTAATATAATCATACATGTGTGTGTGTGTGTGTGTGTGTGTGTGTGTGTGTGTGTGTGTGTGTGTACAGATTGAACCTCAGATCAGACAGCCCATGGAAACTGAGCCAGCCAAGCTCCAGATCAGACATTCCCGAACACCTCAGTACTGGTAATGACGTTATTAGAAAACATTTTTTTCACCCCCCCCCCCCACCCCCAGTTTTTCACCTTTAACAGCAAACTTTTCAATATATTTACTGCAGTTGTTAAGAAATAAACTTTTCAAGATCACTGACTGGTTAAATTTCTTGCTCAGAGTCACACAGTAAACAAATGAAAGTAGAAATAATTAAACGCTGTACTCTTGACCACAGGAATCAATTTCCATGACTGAGTCACCTATAGTCAGTTGTTACACCGTCGAGTAGCTAACCCAGACATGGTATGCAGTTTGTGATCCGTTTTCTCATATCTAGAGGATACTGTGCATCAGAGTCAATGCCCAAAGCAGTTGGTCAATACAACTTTTCTCCTTATGGGGCACCATCTAGAGTCTGTGCTGCTGTTCACAATTCCATTCTTGGACGAATTCACTAAAGGATAGGGGAATGGAAAGGAAAACTGAAGGCATATGAGGTGAAACTTGGTACAGATAAGACACTGGTAATGATAGCAAATGAGGGAAATCAGAAGACGCTGAGAAATGAGATAGAAGGGAAAATAGTGGAACAGGTTAACAGCTTCAAGTGTCTGTGAGGGATGGTTGAGGAGAAGGGAAGTCTGAATGAGGAGGTCAAAGCTAGAAACACATGAGCTGCAGCCAACTGGTACAGAGCGTCATGGATAGTGTCGGCCAGAAGAATGGCAAAGAAGCTGAAAAGTAAGGTGTACAAAATAGTGGTGTGACCAGTACTACTGTATGGTACAGAAACCTGGGCAGTAAAAGCAGAGCAGTTGAGGAACCTAGATGTGATGGACATGAAGTGCCTGAGATGGTTAGTAGAATGCACACTGGGGGACAGACAAAGAAATGAGGACATCAGATCAGAAGCCACAGTAGCTTCAAGTGTAGAGAAATTCAAAGAGAACAGATTATGGTGATTTGGGCCCATGTGCAAAAGAGAAGAAGACAATCCGCTGAAGAATATTTGGGACAGACAGGAAGAAGGTAAGAGGAAATGAGGGCATCCATAAAGGAGATGGATGGATTGTATGAGAAGACCTGTGATAGACATGACTGTCGAAGAAGGCAGGAGAATGGCATTGAATCAAGAGCGATAGGGACAACTGACACGACACCCTGACCCCATGTAGAAATGGGAAAAAGTGGGCTGATGATGATGATGAAGCAGCTGATTAATCGCTTAGGCCTTAATCTTCTGCACTAATTGCTTAATTGATAGTTTCAGTGTGAGAGTATTTTGTTTTGTTTAGCAAATGGCTATCAATGATTTTGCTGTAAAATTTGGAATAAGTTTTACATTAAATTTGAACTTCTGATATGTGCAAAAACCATTATAACTTGCTTTCCTTGAATTTGTGTTATGAGATTCTTTTTCTCTTTTTACTGCAGTATAAAAGTCTTTGTAGTTCTGTTGTATTTTTTGATTTGTTACACTGTGAGATACTGTTTATCCAAACCATACCTCTCCATTGGTGTAGAGGGATAAAGTCCTGACTATAGCGCAGCTGAAGCAAAAAAAAAACAAAAACAAGAGTTGCAGTTGCTGGTGTTCCATAACTTATATCACATCTGGTACCTTGGCATTTCACCTTCAAAGGATAGTACACAACATATGAACACACTATTTAAATCCAGTGCCCCCTGCTAATTGGATTAAAATTGCATTCATTATATTAAAACATTCAACTAACAAAATATTGCAGCATTCAGATTTATTAAACATGCCTTAAAACTATGTGACATCCTAATAAATCGTCAATGTTCTTACATCATATAAATATTTAAAATAAATACTGCAATATTACATCCTTATAAAACTGTGTCAACTATCTAGGGCTAATGTTAACTTCAAGATTAAGCCCTCTGGGATGGAACGTTCTGAAGTTCAAAATCATACGACTTTCTAAATCAAGGAGTTTAGATATAAAATTTCCTCCATTATATAAAACAGGCTGACCCAATACACAGCATATAAAGGAATTATCAGATCCACCATGTACAGAATGAAAATGTTCAGCGACTGGATTATTGATATTGTGATTGAGGATGTCTCCCAAATGCTCCAGTACCCTCACTTTCCCCATTCTCCTTGGCTGCCCTGTGTACCATTTAACATTACTACATTCACACCCCAAAATGTACACCATTCCACAATAGTTGCATGTGAAATGTTCCCTGTAAATACATTTCCTACCATTAATGAAATTACCCAACACATTTTTAATTTTATTACAAACTTTACACTGCCCACATGGGTATGTTCTCACTGGTGTATTCTCACCATCTATATCTCCCTGTTTTAAATTCAGTAATTCCTTAAGATTAAATACCTACCATAGGACAATTTTACCCCTTCTTGGGAACAAACGGCCATATTGTTTATCCAAAGAAACTAGATACCAATATTCTAAAACCAACCTTCTCATGATTTCAGAGAAGGGAGAATACTTACTAACAAATTAAATGTCCTTCTCACCCTCAGATGACTCCACATCTCCCCACTCTTCATACCATTTACTGGGCCACATGAGACCCTCCCATGACTCCTTTTTATGCCACACATTAATACTGCAAGCTCTATCTCTTGCCATACCCAAAATGTCTTCACTATAACCCCTCTCAGATAACCTCTGAACAAAAATTCACCCTTCAATCTTTCATCAGATGTGTTGCTCAAAATTAATTTGCATTCACCAAAAGGCAAGGAATCTATAAGATGAGGGGGATGCATGCTGGAGGCATTCAAACAATTGGCCCAGCTGACCCAGGTTTGATTAGCAATCAGGTGACTGACAGAGTCAGAGGAGAGGGATGGACATTACCTTCCCCAGAAAAGGGCAGTGTTACCATGTGTGAAGAAGAGGGTGCAGTCCTAAGAGGGATTGTGGTGGGGACATTGATTGAGCTGCTGCAGAAGCAAGGTGATAAATCAACATGTATCCATTGCATGTCTGCCCATGAAACCAAAGAGACCACAGAGGAAGTGGAAAATAGGGTGGAGCATAAATAAAAAATTCCCCCCAGCAGATAATGTGATGGCCAGAATCCTTATGTTGTCCTTAGGTTCTGTTCTAGCCCCAGCACTTACTGAGAATGCTGGTAGACCTGATGATAGACATGTATGTAAATAACTTATTAGGTGGTGGCATTTATTATTTTTTCAAAGGGAATTACAGGGAAAGGGTCTCTCATGATTAATACTGGATTGCAGATGAGTTGTTACTAAGCATTCTATACCTTTTTTTAATTTTTTTTTTAGCCTTCAGATGTCTTACATACCCCACCAGCTAGCTATTCTATCTCCACTGCTCCCCAGTAAGAAAGGAAATCTGGAGTCACCACTGACCAGCAGCAACATCACAAAATACTTATCTGACGGTCTGTAATTGGCTTATAATGTACGGAGAAGCACTGCTGTGTGTTGAAATTGATCTACTAGGTGCTGTTTTTGTACTGCCATTCTTTGCATTATTTGGCATGTTATAAACTCTAGCCTGTGCAAATAAGACATTATAACAATATAAAACAGAATGAGGAACCGGTAGCATGTCCAATTCAACCTTCCAGTGGTGATGTAGAATAGAACTGAGTTCCTTTTCTGAAAATAAACAACCCTTTTTTTCAATTCTTTCTTTATTTTTTTACTTTGTTATGGCAGTGCAGCACACTATACAAGCAAGTGAAGGATGCTGGGCCTTAAGTTTATTAACTGTTTTCCATGTAATCACATACTTTAAGTGATGCCTTGAGTTTGGAGTTATGCAGTCATTGCAAATGTCAGGAAATTTCCCTTTCCCTGAGGTGCTGCCATTTCTGACTTAATTATATTAAGTAAAGCAAAGTGTAGGGGACTGACTTCTGTTGCAAACAGGTGTCGGATACTCTTTTCTCCCACAGAAAATAGAGTTTAATTCCACTTTGAATTAGCTTTTAAGTCTGAGTGCAATTCAAACTTCTGTGGTTGGCACCTACGTGAGAGCATCCTTGTGTTTTTCTGTTTTTTTTAGTGTCACTCATAGCTATGTGGCAACATTTTGATGATGTTAACTATAGTGTTAACACCCAACAGTCTTCCAGTGCAATGCCAAACAGAAAGCACTTTTAGGGCTTTTAAAGAAGTTTGGTTGGTGAACTTGCTAGTTTGATTGAAGTCTTCCACAGTATTCGTTTGTTAATGTAATCATGGCAGAATAATAGTCACCACAATATGACTGCAGGAAAAAATGTCAAAAAAGTCCTGTTATACAGTAGGAAATGTTTTTGTGTGAGAGCAGCAAAGTAAGAGCACCGTTATGTTCCCAGAATGCCATGGAGCACAATAATTATTATGGAATGCAGCAATATACAATACAAATATCAGAGTTATGGGATGTTCTAGCATTAATTTTGGGAAAACGCTGCTGTATTACTGCAGCATGTCAGGATGTGGCTGTGCTCCCAGAATACCATGCAATGCATCAATTATGGCAGATTGTCTTTGGGCTGCAGCAGAAAGAATGCACTATGTAGAATGCTGTTGTACTATTGTATCAGCAGGATACTGCTATTGTTTTCATAGCCATAAGTTAAGATATTATAATATACATACATTGCTGCTATACCATGTTAGCAATTATAGAAAGCTGTTTCATGTGGAATCATTTGCCACCAGTGCAATGTGGCAACACTGTGGTACTAAAGTAATGACAGCATCATGCTATTGTACAAATGCAGGAATGTCAGGGTACTGCTGTGCAATCAGAATGTCACATCCTGCAATAATATTGGGGAAATACTGTTATTGCAGTGCAGCAATGTCAGGGTACTGCTGGGACTCCAGAATGCCCCACTCAACAGTAATGATGGTAGAATGCTGCTGTATCAGTGCAGCAATGCTATGGTACTGCTGGGTTTCTAGAATGCCGCACCCCCAATAATGATGGAAGAGTGATATTTTAACAAAGCCCAAATAGTGCTATGCAGTTACTGAAGTTGAGTAAAAATGTACAGTCCCATCTCACTACACTACATCAGTACTCTCAGGGTATCTTGAGACACTGTAGCCATTGTCTCATGTATACTGACAACCACCTATTACTTAAACTGACAATAGTGTGTGAGAGATGTAGTTGTGAAGAAATTGGACATTGTCATCTGTGCTAGCATGCATGGCTGACATTTTTTGTACATAATTTCAGATTAACTTGTGTATTATATGCCAGCATAACTAGCTATGATATTGTAAATAGGTTTTTAAATGTTGATTTATGGTCCATTTGTACAGAATCTTTTAAAGACTTGAACAGTGTCCTTTTACATTTCTATCTACACATGCTTGTGAAGAAAGAGCCTAAAGGCAAACTGTCTCAGATTCAGCTGATATGCAGATGATGTCATTGGAATGTTGACAGTTGCTATGTGTTACTGTCAGAAGCTGAAAGACAGGAAGAAATTTTAGTAAACAGTTGTTGGTTGATTTTCAAAATATGAAGTGAAAATTAGAACTGGAACTTTTTTGACGGTTAGGCTAGTCTAAAAGAGACCCTGCTGAAGACAGTTACAGTTGTCAGTTGTCAATTAGAGCCAGTTAACAGCCAGTTGTCAGTTGTCCACAGATGTACTGTGCAGTGGATACCAAAAAGGACTCACCAAGAACTGTAAGCCTGCCTTTGCTCTGTTGTAGTAATTTAGTTTAGATAAGGCACAGTGTTCTTTAGTCATATAGGAAATTATAACTAATCAGTTAGATCAGTTAGAGTTTTTCTGAATGTTGGATTTCTATCTTACAGTATTAATTTCATTTTCCTGGTGATTGAGTTCTGTTTGTTTATTGGAAATTACTACTTTATATTTTTAATCATTTTGCTCTTTATTAAGTATTTTTATTACCTTACATTGTGGCTAGTCAGATAGTGTTTTCTTTAGTGATTTGAGAGTGCTTAGACTTGGTTTGATAACTTCTTGGGCTACTCCGAAAGCCTGGCTGCTTAGGTCATTTTTTACTATTTGTTTTAATATCTAATTTTAACAATTGGACACCCCTTTAAAAGGGCATGAAGAGATTCTGATTGGTGGCAGCATTACTGTATTATTTTGAGGAAGAGATACTGCTGGAAATCTGTGTCAGGCTTTTCCAGAAGTGTTTGGATGTGTGAGATTTAATCTATTTAAGTGTAAGTGTATTAGAGTAAACTGGGACACATTGCTCTGAAGTGTATAATAAAGAGTTAAATTAGGGGTGGACAGAAGTGTACAGTCCAGTTCCAGGCTATAGACTGCGTTCCTGTTTTGCTCTTAGGGGAAAATTGTAAAATATTTCTCCTGTTTAATTAACAGTCTCACATTGGAGTCAGTAGTGTGGATTGAAGCTCCTTAGTTATTGACCTAGGATAGTAAGGGACATCACAGTATTTGGTGGCTGTTCAGTGGGATATTATCTGGACCTCACAGTAGTTATATAATGTTATTGGAGGTAAGGTTTTCACATGAAGCTATGAAAAATAACATGCAGGTAGTCAGTGCCATATAACACCACACTAAACTAGTAACATACAGCACAGACCAAACACATAGACCTACATGTGCTGAGTCTCTTAAAAATAACCCACCTAACTAAACTGCAAAGGCCTCTTAAATGTAACCTAAGAAACATGCACACTTAGCAACTTCACAAACATGTAACACAGGCAGTACTCATCATGATACAGGAAACTTAAGAGTCACGCTGACTCAGTTCAAAAGCCCATAAGGCAAACCTCCACACAGTCCAATATCCTTGTCATAGGTGATCCCATAGTGAGAGGCACTGGTGCACCACTCACCAGGCTGGGCAAGGAGAGGGTCACGGTCGGTTGTCTATTGGGGACCCGGATTGGTAACAATGGTGACTAACAGAGTCGCAGGAGAGAGAGAGAGATGGAGATTTTCTTCCCCAAAGAGGGGTCAGGGATGAGATATGTGAAGAAGGGGGTGCAACACAAGCATACATATGACACAGTCAGAGTGCATGTGGTTGTAAATGACTTGAGATGTACCTCCCTGGACTATATAAAGAGAGACATGATGGAGCTGTTAACAGGAATGATCCAAGTCTTGAGCAACATTCTACTATTACTAAGAATGATAATGCAATACAAGTAAAAGATTATTGACTAAAATAATTGGCTTAGCCTCTGTTGTCATTTTAACAGCACACAATATATATATATATATATATATATATATATATATATATATATATATATATATATATATATATATATATATATATATTAGCCTATGAGGAGATGATAGACAGTCTTCACTATTTTGCCAGGAATTGTCTGCACCTATCACCCTCAAAACTTTCATATATTGGATAAATTGTCCACCCCATAATGCTTTTTAGGCATTGTCAGTCTTTTAAAGCTTCCAGCAAAACAAAATATAATCTGGATAACAAAAAGGTATTGCTGCTCAGTGCTAGGAGCCTTAACAAAAACCCCTCTCATTACAAACAAATCTTACCCTGGAAAACCTTGGTATATGGATCACAACAGAAGCCTGGTTCACAACCAGTAAGCACTCCATCAATGCAGGATTTCCATGCCTATCTCACATTCAGGCCCACCGCATTAGATGAAGGCAGTATAGGTGGTGATATCTCCATAGTCCTAAAAAAAATTCACCTCTTGACTCGTTAGACAAGATAACAGCCAGGAGCTCTCCCATTACCAGCTTACTATTAACAACCCCCCTTGTCATATCATAGCTAGCTAACTATAGGACCCCCTGTATGCTCCCCAACCAATAACTCCTTCCTAACCAGTACTGAGTCCCTATGCATTAAACAAACACCTTTCTCCTAGGTGACTTCAACTATCCCTCCATTAACTGGGAGACTTATACATAATCAGACTTCTATATTCAGGAATTTCTGGATTCATTAATACAAACTCTTTGGGAAAGTTAGCCTGCAACCCCATCCAGGGGTGAAAAAATCCTGGACTTGGTCCTTACCAATATATGTCAGTTTTGCTCCCCTTCAGTGGAAACTTCCTCCCTGGTCAGATCAGACCACAAATCAGTCACATTCAACCTAATGCTGTAAAGACTGAAGCTAGAAGCACCTTCCAATACCTCAGAATTCAGAGATTATGCCAAGGCTAATCTATTAAAACTAAGTGATTACCTGACTAAATTCAAAAGCGCCTTCCATCCTGACGACTCCACTGCTTATGCAGAATATTTTACTGACAATAATATATCCTCATGTAAATAGTTGCATAAATTCATCTGTCCTCTTCAGAAGCAAATCATCTAACACAGCAGGTGTCTCTTTATATTAAAATAGCATAGCTAAACTATGGAACCACATCCCACTGCCACTGCAATTCATTCAGAATGCAAACTCGTTTAAAATACAACTAAATCTTCATGTATGAAATTAACGGAGCTGCTCCTATATCTTCAGCTTGCCATATCATCAAACCATTTCTCTTCATTCAGAACACTATGACCCTACAGCTAGTATTCACTATTACCTGAATAGTTTTACTTGTATCTCCCAGTCATACACATTGTTTTGAGACACTGCTCAACCCGACCTCTATACTTCTAATGTAAACCTTTTGATGGCCATATATATAATTATCTAGGAAACTACTTTATATCCCACCTCTCAACTACATTATCAACATTTTGGGCCCTACCTATTCCTTCCCTCGCCTCTATTTCTTTGACTTAATTAGTTAAGTTATTCAATATCAGCCTCCAATCAGGCTTCATTCCAGATGATTGGATGACAGAAAGAGGCATCTTATTGCCCAAAGTTAGGGCATCAGTGGACCTGGGTAATTATACACCCGTAAGCCTCTCTAACCTCATCTGTTACAATTCATCAAAGCCACAACATGTCTACTTAAACTGGTTGATGTCTTGAAGTAGGTTATTGATGCAACAGATGAGGGCCAATGAGTACGCACCACATATCTAGACCTTGCAAAGGCATTTGACACCACTAACCACTCAGGTATTGCAAATAAACCTTTCCTATGTAATTAATTGGATGGCAAGCTATCTCACAAATGGAACCCAGAAAATTAGGGTGCATGGATCTACATCTTCCAAAAGACCTGTCACTTGTGGTGCACCTCACGTTTCAGTCCCTATGGCACTTCTCTTTGGCATTTACCTTTTGCGGGTCAAAGCAGATGTTAAGGTTTACGGTTGGCCAAGTTTGTGGATGAATGTAAACTAGGTGCCATCATAACCTTCCCTAGAGAACACCAAAATCTATAAAAAAGGCCCTTCCCAAACAAATAGTTGGTTTGAAAGCCATGGACTAAAGCTAAATGCCAAGAAATGCATAACTGCATCCTTCAACAAGCATCACTTCCCTTGTGGGTGTCACACTGACAACACACCCCTGAAATTGATTCCATAGTTAGGGGTCTGGAAACCTATTTCAACAACAAACTGTCCTTTAATCATCATGTATCTACTATTGTAAGGAAGTCCTTTTCCATCACACAGCTTCTATCTAACGGTATGGTGTATAGGTCCAGGGATGCAATCATCCCACGTAATGAGCTCTCATTAGGCCAGTCAATGAATCTAATGCTCTAGTGGTACGTACGTGTCCAAATGCTTGTCACAACTGGAGCAACTACAACTCACTAACAAAATCAAGGGCCTAAATCACAAAAACAATGCAGACCATCTAAAAGCATTGTTCCTCTTCTCTGTGCCAGTCATGCTACTAAGAGGCAATGTCTGCTTTCCGTATATAGCCTCAACAGACCCTATCCTGTCAGAGCCTCATTTGAAGCAAAATCAGAACATGGAAGAGGTACATACTGCACAGAATACCTCTTCTATGGAACCTTCTTCCATTCCACATAAAGCAAGGTACTTCTCTTAATCTATTCAAATGTAATTTGGATGAATAGATGGGAAACTGCATATTCAACCCCCAGTTTAGCTCCTATATCACTCATGGATAGGGGTAACAAGTAAATGTCCCAGCATATCCTTATTCTGCCTGCCTTTGTGTTATCTGTCTGCATAATACAAGGGCTAAAAACTGCCATTGGATTGTAAGGGTCTATATCATATGTTCGAAGTTTGAAAACTTTGATCATTAAATAATCGAATTTAAATGATCAAAGTTTCAAACATCGAACATATGATTAAAAACAACAAAATAAAACACACCCAAAACTAATTGTTGTAGGCAGGGGAGCAAGCCCCCCCTGCACCACCCACATGGGGGGCTGTGCCCCCAACACCTCCTGCTCTTTAAATATACCAACTCCGAGACCGTACTACAGTGCAGTAAGGGAAATCTTCCCTTTATCATGTTATAGTGCGGTCTCGGAGTTGGTATATTTAAAGAGCGGAGGGTATGGTTGGCACAGCCCCCCACGTGGGTTTGGCCCCTGCTTACAACAGTTAGGTAAGTTCTTTTTCTTTCCTTTTTTTAATCATGTTTGATGTTTGAAACTTCAAACATTTAAATTTGATTATTTAATGTTCAAAGTTTTCAAACTTCGAACATATGATATAGACCCGATTGTAATGCTAGGCTTCTTAAGATCCTAAGATGTTAAGATCAGAGATGACTAGTCTGTTAAGTAGCTATTGACCTATAAATCTATGAATGCTGCTATGCACAAATGGTACCAAAAACAATACAAGGAATGTTGCACAAAAAGGTGCAAGAGCACAAATAGCACCAGGATGCTGTTGTAACCCAGCAACATGGCAAAATGCTGTTAAAAAAGAAGGAGGTCCTGACCATCTCATTCCAAGGTTTCAGTACACCAGTTATAGTCTTTACAGCTGTCATAGTATCTTTTTGTAAGGAAAATCCAGCTAATAGACATTCCAAAGTAACAAACATATCTAACCCAAAACTAGATCACACTAAGGTGGCTTTTTCAGTGTCAGAAGACATACCAAATTGTCAGATCTTGAGGCTTTTCTGCATTTGGAAAACATCCATGTTTGTGTAATTACTGAAATTTGGTTTAAGTATAAAGACAGAACATCACACATACCTGTTTTGTGCATACCATGCCTTCAGCTGCAGTGGAAACTGTGGTTGCATTTGCACCATATTTGTCAAGGACCATATCACCTTCAGGCAAATTCCTATTAAATCACAAATTGAACTGATTGAACTCCAGATTACCCTAAACTGGACAAACTATCAACTTACAGCCTTATAGAACACTCTCCCTGTCCCTTGATGATCATGTAAGTTTCCTTCATGTCTTTGCTGAGCTCCCCATTAACAAGAATTCCATTATACTGGCAGACTTTAACTACCCAGCATTAAACTGGAACACATGTACCTCCAGTTTGGGGTATACCCAGAAGTTCCTAGATCTAATACATACAAACTCCCTGGAACAGATAGTTAAAAACAAACATAGCAGAGGATGTAATATTCCCAATCTGGTCATTATGAATATATCCACTTCATATGCTATTCATATTCATTCATATGCTAATCATATGCTAAGGAGGAAACTCCTCTGATATCTCCAACTTTAGACCTATCGCTATCCTCTCCCCTCTCTCTAAAGTACTAGCAAAATGTATTCATAAACAAGTTATGCAGTATCTAATACAGGAAAATCTGCTTACACCCACTCAACACAGCTTCAGACCCAAACATAGCACCACTACAGCTCTATTATCCTTCCTCAACACTGTCTCTATAGCCATGGACGACCATAAACTTATTACTTGCCTATTCTTAAACCTCTCAAAAGCTTTTGACACTGTCTCACACTCTATTCTGCTGCACAAACTGCATAACCTCAACTTCTCCTCTGATACTGTTGCATGGTTCTTCAGCTACCTCACTGATCGATCTTAATCAGTGAGATGGCACTCTGCAGTCTCCCCTCTTTTCCCTGTAAAAATGGGTGTACCTCAGGGGTTTATCCCTATGGCCTTTACTTTTTAATATCTTTACTAATCAGCTGTATACCTTCTGTCCTCAATCATCTTTAGTGCAATACGCAGATGACTCTATAGCCATCACCACAGCCAACTCTCCCTATAAGCTCTTATCAGCTACTTAGGCATCTTTTAACTTAATTGAAACATGGCTCTCCAACAACCAGCTCATCCTTAACCTTAAAAAAACAAAGCTGTTACTCTTCCTACCTAAAAAGTTCAACAATATTAAACCCTCCTTCTCCATACAGTCCCTTCATAACACTCCCATTCAGGTAGAACCCATCACTAAGCTCTTAGGTGTAACCATCGACGATCAGCTTAAATTTGACTTGCATGTTAATAACTGTATCAAAAAGACTCATCCAAAACTAGAGCTCCTTTACCGTAACAAGAAATTCCTTACCTCTAAAGCCAAGATTACTCTCTCTTTTACCTACCTTCTACCCAGTGTAATGTACAATTCTCAAATTCTCAAAAATCTTAACTCAGCACTCCTGACCAAACTCAAATTTACCTACAACAAGGTACCTAGATTTGCTGCCCAACAAACTTGCAAATCCCATCACTGTCTCTCTCTAAAACACCTAAACTGGCTTTAATTACCTCACCAGCTTCTCTCTCAGCTCCAGATCATTCATTCTATCCTATACCAGCCTTCCTCCTGCCCAACACTATTCCCTCTCATCTACCATTATTCTCCCTCCAGACCTCTCTGAAGCTCTAACCAAGATCTACAAAGCCAAGTCTAAATTTGGACACAACATGTACAGCTACCACACCACTATTGCCTGGAATAGGCTCCCACTAGAAATCAGGACCCTTTCACATCCTAAACAATTTAAGACAGCCACCAAAGAGCACTTTAAAAGTCACTGGTCCTGCCACTGCACTCTCCCTCCTTAACATCCCCTACTTCTCATACCTTAATCTACTTTCTGCCCTTAACTCACTCTTCTCACTAGCTCTCTCTAATCTTCCTTGACTACTCTTTCTACTGTCTTCTAAAATCTATTAAGCAAATTGCCTCAGAGAAACATTCTGTTGTAATTGTCTTGCCTTCATGCAACTACATTATGATAAAACTGGGTTTTTGTAACCACTTACCCAAAAAACTATATTCATCTTACACATATTTTCTTTTTATACATCGTGAAATAGTTTTGCTATACTCCTGATTATTGACACTGTATAACATTGTATTGCTACTTGTAATAATCCTGTAACATTGCTGTTTAATGCTAATTTATAATGAAAATTGTATAATATGTTGAAGCTTTTCTCCCCGGGCCTCCACTGAAAAAGGGTTCTTCAGCTCAGTTGGACAATCCCTGTCAACAAATGTAAAATCAATCAATAAATAAATAAATATGCTGTTCCTCAGGTACCCCCTTCCTCGGTTATTTGGATCATAAACTTTTGACATTCACCTTTAAAATCTTGGAACCCCTTGCAGGAAATATCTCTGACTTCAAGAATTTCCAATGTACTAAAATCATCCAATTTGCTGTTGAGGTTTCAAAATTCATTTTTGGCAGTATCAGCTCTGATGTTGACACAGCAATTAGCATGAGGAAAGAGTTCTTGGCCCACTTAAATAAATATATAGAGCTGGCAGTCCCAACCTGAGTAAAACGCTATAGGAAATCTAAAAACAATCCACCCTTGTGGTCCACCAACATAAAGTTGACATCAAAAGGAAAACACTCCTTAAATTGTGTAGCAGATCCAAAACCCCTTATATCAATGATATTATTATTATTATTATTATTATTATTATTATAATACAGTGGTGTCCTGCTGAGATTCTGAAGGAGTTACTTATAGATACTCTGCCCAGCTCACCATAGTGTAAAGTCAGTCATACCTCCTCTTACACCATACGCATTATTGCTCTTCCCACTTTAACTGAGCCCCTCCCATGCTGTCTTCATCATGGCACATGGCCTGCAGTTCTGTGCACCTTTTATGTAGAAGAACATCCCCTTTTGTGAGCACTTGTTGTCTTCATCTTGGGCACAGAGCCTAGAGTACTGTAATCCTTAAAAAAACAACTCCCTCTGAGCATCTTCCACACATTTTTGGGTGCAAAGCCTGCAATGTATTTGTATATTACTTATATAGAAGAACCTCATTTTCTGCAAACCTGCATGTTGTCTTCACAGACAAGTGATGCGCAGTATTATGACCCTTTAAGTAACAATCCCATCTCTCAGCACCACCCACACCATTTTCATTTTCAGTTAACAGATTCCAGTGCTGTACCTTTTACAAAGAATTTGAACCTGACAGGTGCTCCCATGCTTTGTGGTAATGTAGTATGCAGTGTCCCTTTGCTGTGCATCCTTGCATAATGCATAAGTCACTCCCCCACAGCCACATACACTCACATATATACAGAGCATATCATGAAAATGCACTGACCTGCTGCTCAGTATGCCAACCATTTCAGTGTATGACACACTAAGTAACTACTAATATTCACATAATCCTGGTGCTGTATCATATGTCTCTTGTATGCAGGGTGTCCCTGAATGCTACTCTTGTTTCCATTAGAATTAGTGCACAAATAAGGCAATATTTTAATAAATCCCTCTACCATGTAGTTTAACTGCTAACATCCATATAAGTCTGTTAAACCCCTACACTGACCCAGTAATCAAGGAGCCTCAGTCCTCACCACTGGCTACAGTGAGGGACATACACAATGAGAGGATGGCAAGTACACACACAGTAAAGTACAATTTCCCTTAAGAGCACATAGAGATCACATTCAGTCTGGGGCTGGTTTCTCCATCTTTCTCCAGATCCCCAATAAGACACCCCACTGGCACAGTTATAGGTTTAAGATCTCAGCCAAGTGGCCAAACCAAAACCTCAAAACCTCAATCACCCTCTCTGTCCAGCCAGTGCTTTCTGTCTCCCTACCCAAGTAGCTGACACACACACACACACACACACACACACACACACACACACACACACACACACACACACACACACACACACACACACACACACACACACACACACCTGGGAAAGGCTG
Organism: Protopterus annectens; assembly: GCF_019279795.1. Lineage (NCBI taxonomy): Eukaryota > Metazoa > Chordata > Ceratodontiformes > Protopteridae > Protopterus > Protopterus annectens. The sequence continues at coordinate 1,056,468,517 of NC_056739.1, forward strand.
GCACAGGTTTACTAGCTATGCCCCTTCTGCCCAGACTATAAGTTAATACCAGCTGCCAGCAGCCACCCTTACTTATCAGCTACTGTAAAGCCCTTACAAAGGGTGTCCAATCCTACTGTGTAATGTTACTATTAATCCAAATGGTAGTTTTGACCAAGACTTGCAGGGCTATTTAGGAGTGGTCTGTACAGTGTCACCAAATATATGTGCAAGTATTCTAAGAGCTTAAATATGTCTCACAAATATCAGCCACAAAGATAGGTTTAACTATATTTAATAATAAATAATAAAAGAATAAGACAATACTTAGAAAACAAACACAGTTACTTCAGAGTTCAAAATCACAGGAAATATTTTAAAACAACATTGCAGAACAGTCTCAAATAAATACAGAAAACATGTAAACTAATCTTTACTATATTTCTGTCAATATCTAAGAGAGATACTATGCCCTAAGTCTTACTTACAGACAACATGCAGGCAGAAGTGCTGAGTGGATGTTTCTAGGTCCAAGACAAGATACAAAATGCATAGTCTCTCTCTGAGAGAGTTCTTGAATTAATACCACATTTTACTGCTAGGTTAGCCTGGATGAAATCACTTTTTGTCACCTACCTTCAGTTCATAGGCTAAACCAGAAACTAATAGGATTTAACATCTCTGTGTGAGAAATACATATCTCTCAGATCATTGCTCAGAACTGTGTAGCTGCTAGGAAGTCATAAAGCAATCAAACACTTTACATTTTAAACCTAGTAATTACTTTTCTTTTCAGACAATAGAAAAACTTCTAGCTGTAGACATTATGTCTCCTTGTTGCATTAACTAACTTTTATAGCACATCATAAAGCACTTAATTTCAACTTATTTTCGTGAAGTTTTGTAAGTTAATCTTCTATGTTCCAGCAAGGTATGCTGTGGTTACATTCTTGAAGCTCAATACTGTACAAACCCTGTTCAACACACACTTCTGTACCAGTACTTTATTATACACATAACATATAGATGTTAAGTTGTCTATCTTGCCTTCGTTCTTGCTGTTTGGGATCAGAGCTGATCCTCGGCTCCGACTCGACCATCTTCTATAGCTTGAGTGCTGTTTACTGGCTTGAGGCTACCCCTTATCCCATGATGCCTAGCGCTAGCTACCCAGATCTCATTTGCCACTTCAGCTGAGAGGTGTGGTTCTTACTGGCTCAGGCTCGTATAACTTTCTTATTTAACTATTTCTAGTCAAATTAATCTTTCTACTGAGATTTTTTTCTTGTTTTAAGTTGTAATCTGTAACTTAGTGTTAGTTTAGTCTCTTGGTAGTCCTTCCCTTAGAACTCATTTAAATTAGAGAGTTCTCCCCCTCCCCCACCCCCTATCCCTTCTTGTAGGTTACAGTTAGTTTAATCCTTTCTTTCTTTCTTATTGTTAGGTAGCCGTTTAAGTTAGAGGCTTCCTAGTTATAAAAAAAAAAAAAAAAAAAAAACAATCTTTAGCTGCAGTTTACTGTGTGTTTTTTTACCTTTGTTATTAGTGTTGTGGTATTCTGTTATCACCGTTCGGCCTTTTGGCCAAAAATCAGTGTAGTGTCTTATGGGTTATTTTGTTGGGTATGTCTAAAGAATCCAAAGTGTCTGGATTCAAGAAGTGTGACTCATGCTGTCAGAAAATGTCTCTGACAGATGGTCACACTTCTTACGTCTATTGCTTAGGCGCAGTGCACCTGCAGGACTCTTGTTCCATATGCCATGCATTCAGTCCAAGAGTTCTGCAGGAGCACAAGAATAAACTTATTCTGAGGGGTCTTCTCAAGCTCCAGGATTCACCGGCCAAGGCTCAGCCTGTGAAATCCCCAAGACAGACCAAATCATCGGCTCCAAGCTCGGAGCCGTCATTGGTTCAAACTTTGCCGACTACTTTGGTTCCAGCCGGAATCGAGGAGACTATCTCCCCATTGGCTCCATCAGTGTCCTCAGAGCCATCGTGGAGCCACAAGAGGCTGAGGTCCCCTTCATTAGAATCCATACATTTGGCTCCTCGGTCTCCCCTGCTGCAAAGTGAGCGCAGTCACAGATCCTCCCACTCCTCTCGGTCCTCTAGGCTCTCGGATCATGACGTGGAGAGAGTGGTCAGTAGGTTACTGAAGTCGCAGGCACTTGCCAAGATGTTGTCCAGCTCTCCTTAACAGGTGTCGGCTCCATCCACTGCTATTGATATTCCTCCTTCGACTCCATTGAGCTCGGAGCCGGAGTTCATTGGGGTTCGCGTTGTGGAACTGTCGGCTCTGATAACTATCCCTCCTTCAGTTCTGTCATCAGCTCTGATTCCCTCGATGGTGCTGTCCATTGAGGGATCTGGTGCCGAGGCTCCCTCATCGGCTCCCAGGGGTGAGTGGCATTGGACCCTTGTCCGACCCAGTTCTCCCTCTTGGAGCTTCGGCGCAGGTGAGCTCAGCTCCTACATTGGCCTCAAAGCCATCTCCCTCAGTGCGGAGAAGGATTCCAGTTTCCTCGGAACCGGAGCCTTCTCGGCATTGTGGCAGGGATGCCTTCGATGTCATGAGGAGTGTTCTGGCCACTGAGTCAGCTCCACATTTGACCCCACAGGCTCCGTCCCCTGTAGTGCCTGTGTTAACGTCTGCTCCACCTTCAGACCCCAAGTGTGGGGAACCGGCACTCCAGGGCACCCCATTGGGTGCTTTCTCTTCTTCTGAGACCTCCCCTGATCATTCAGAGGAACCCCCCCAGAAGAAGAAGTGCAAGAGGAAGCACATTGACTCCCCTGAGTCTGTCACTTCTGATACAGAATCAGAAGGGTCCCTGAGATGCCCCTCTGAAGATGTTTCCTTCTTGGACATCCTAGAAATGCTTAAGCAGAGGGGGAACTGGACTCCCCTAGCCCCTACTGAGGATGAGTCTGTATTCTTGGATGCCTTCGGTTCCCGACCTTCCACCTCCTGGGTTTCTCCACCTTTCAATCCACTCATGTCAGTAGTGGCTCGAAAGGCTTGGTCAGCTCCAGATACAGTGGAACCAACCCTGAGGAGACCCGGCGAGTTTATCACTGCACCCGTTGATAAGCAGTTCCTTACTAAAGGTGTTCCTGTGGATGCCATGGTGGTAGCAGTAGCCACTAAGAAAGAGTTAGCAGAAACATCTGCATCTGTCCATCCTCCTAACAAGGAGTCCAGGACTATGGATAGATATGGGAAGTGAATGTTTGCTTCAGCGACATTTTCTATGAGGTCACTGAATTACTTATGCCATTTTACCTGGCTTCAGAGGGATCTCTTTAAAGAGCTTGGATATACCCTTCAGGATCCATCAGCTGAAGGGGCTCAAGCTAAAGTGGCTTCTCAGCTGGCAACCCTTAATTCTGTAGTCAACTCCTCCACGAGGCTCATTTTCTATGCAGCTGATGGTGCGAGTAGAGCCGTAGGTGCAGGCGTGGGCCTTAGGAGACACGCATGGATGTGGCTGTGTAATTTTGCGGAACCCTTTAGAGTGGCATTCACCAACACCCCCTTTGATGGTTCCTTTCTCTTTGGACCACAGGTGAAAGACACTCTCACTAGGTGTGAACAAGAAGGCAAGACTCTCTCTGCCATGGGAGTCCATTTTTCCACTCCTTCCAGACCATACTCCAAGGGTCAGAAGAGTGGTAAAATGTGGTTTTGAAAATCCCAAGGAGCCTCGCCTGACACACATAGCGATTTTTCCTCCAAGGGCAGAGGAGGAAACAACAACAACAGACGCCGCCCTCGTGGCAGAGGGGGTCCACAGAAACAGGGCAGCAGAGAATCCTTCTCTGAGAAGCCCTTCCAGCATCCCTGAAGGGTTGCCCAGCTGCCCGCCTCTGGAGGCAGTCAGGGGAAGACTTTCACTGTACCCAAAAGCCTGGCAAAATATAACGCCAAGACAAATGGGTACAGTCAATCATATCCAGAGGTTACAAAATTCCCTTCTCTCAACCCCCCCTTACCATCAAGCAAATCCCTTCCAGATGTTCCACCCAATCTGAGGGACCAAGCAGTCATAGAAGTTTCAAGACTGCTAGAAAAAAGAGTCATCCAGGAAGTCCCGGCAGACCAACATGGATCCAGAATTTACTCAAGGTTCTTTTTGGTACCAAAAAAGACAGGGGACTGGAGACCGATTCTGGATCTCAGCAGACTAAACAAGTCTGTTCAAAGAACAAAGTTTCGGATGGTCACACTACAGTCCATTCTACCCTTTCTGGGTCAGGACAATTGGATGTGCTCCATAGATCTTCAGGATGAGTACTACCACATCAAAATGGACAGGTGCTCCAGGAGATTCCTTTGCTTCCAGCTGGGAGCCAGTCATTACCAGTTCAGAGCTCTGCCCTTTGGTCTCACCACAGCCCCCAGGGTATTCACCAAATGTATGGCAGTGGTCACGGCTCACCTGAGACGTCGAGGATTCCAGGTGTTTCCATATCTAGACAACTGGCTCCTTACTGCTACTACCAGGTACCACCACCTTCTACAAGCCAGGGACTACACAATCACTTTTTGTTCCCAGCTAAGCATTACAATAAACTTCGAAAAATCTGCCTTGTTGCCCTTTCAAACTATTACCTATATAGGAGCAGACCTAGGCACAAGGAGTATGTCCGCAAGGCTACCGCCAGAAAGAATGACCACAATTCGACAGCAAGTACAAATTCTAATGCAGTGTAAAAGGGTCCAAGTCAGGATGGTTCTTCAAACTCTGGGTTCCATGGCAGCAGCAATTCTTCTAGTCCCTCTGGCCCACTTTCACATGAGAATTCTTCAGTGGCTTCTGTTCACACAGTGGTCCTTTCAACAGCTGCCCATGTCTCACATGATCATGATTACAGACACATGCAAAAAGCACCTTTCCTGATGGATGGTCTCCCCACTAGTCTCTCAGGGCAGACCATTCATTCAGCCTCCTCTGGTTGCCACAGTGACCACAGATGCCTCCCTGATGGGGGGGGGGGGGCATTATCATGGTAGGACAGTCCAAGGCACTTGGCAGCCTCACGAGTACCATCTGCATATAAATGTCCTAGAAATGAGAGCCGTGCTCCTAGCATTGCAAGCTCTTCAGGAATAGGTCCCTTCTGGGACCATTGCAATTCAAACGGACAACATGTCAGTGGTTTGGTACATCAACAAACAGGGAGGAACCAGGTCCTACCCCCTATGTCGAGAAGAACTCAGACTCTGTCAGTGGGTGATCTCCTCCCAATGATTTCTGATTGCGACGCACATCCGTGGAAGGTCCAATGTAATAGCGGACAGGCTCAGCAGAGCTATTCTCATGCCTCACGAGTGGTCTCTGAATCAGGAAGTTGCAAATCTTATCTTTCGGGACAGCCTTGCTGTGACCGTTTTGCCACCCCCTTCAACAGCAAATGCAGCAACTACTTCTCCCTTCTTCTGCTTCCAGGTCATACACCCAGAGACGCTTTAGTCCACGTTCGGCCACAGGGACTTCTTTATGCCTTTCCTCCGTTTCCCCTGATACCAAAACTCATACAGAAAGCAATATCGTTGGGTTGCAAAATGATCCTCATTGCCCCCTACTGGCCTCGACAGATATGGTTTCCATTCCTGCACCATTACCTTCTCGATCAGCCCTGGACTCTGGATCCGATTCCAGACTTGCTGATTCATCAATCAGGCGGGCTGCATCAATCCCTCCAAACACTCCAGCTCACAGCTTGGTTGCTCCACTTCCAGCTGTAGCCAGGCCTCCCAACATTTCCCCAGCTGTACGTGAAATTATTGTCTCCTCGCACAAGTCCACCACTAGAAGGACTTATGCTAGCACGTGGAAACGTTTTTCTTGTTGGGCAGATGCTAAGAACATAGATCCCTTTTCAGCCCCAGTCCACGAAATCCTGGAGTTCATAGCAGAACTTTTTCATTCTGGGTGCACTTCTGCTACAATCAGGGTTCAATTAGTGGCCATTTCAAACTTTCATGTTGGTTTGTCTAATGCAAACATCGTGTCTCATAAGCTATGTAAAGCTTTCCTAAGAGGGACTACTCTCCTTAGATCCCCAATGAGAGATCCTCCTCCTCCTTGGGACCTAAATTTGGTACTAACCTCCTTAATTTTGCCCCCTTTTGAACCTGCAGCATCCTGCTCCATTAAGTTTCTATCTTGGAAAACTCTCTTTCTGGTAGCTATTACTTCAGCCAGATGCGTCTCTGAACTTCAGGCACTATATATCCATCCTCCTTACTTAGTTTTTCATAAAGACAGGGTAGCTCTGAGGACTAATCCCTCTTTCCTTCCGAAAGTCTGCTCAGAAAATAATTTAAACCAATCCATAGACCTTCCTGTGTTTTTTTCCCAACCACACCAACAAGGCAGAATAAAAATTACATCAATTAGATGTTCACAGACAACTGCATTTTTACCTGCATAGGACGGAGGACATAAGGAAATCAGACCAACTATTCCTTTCCTATGCTCTGGGCAAACAAGGTCATCCAGTCTCCAAAGTGACCTTATCCAGGTGGTTGTCTCACATTATTACTTTCATTTATCAATGGAGAAACAAAGAGTTGCCTACCAAACCAAAAGGTTATTCCACTAGGGCCTTGGCCACCTCTGTAGCTTTTCAATCTAGGTTGCCCATGGATTCTATCTGTGCAGCCGCTATGTGGGCAAACCCTCATACCTTTATTTCTCATTAAAAGCTAGATATGGCCTCCAGGAGCAGAGCTGACTTTGGTTCCACTGTTCTGAAGAGTCTGTTCTAATGAGCCACTCAGGATTGTAGGTGCTAGGGACGCTGTCCCAACCAGCAAGAATGAAGGTGAGATAGACAACTTAACATAAAGGAGTTATGTACCTACCATAATGTTCCATGTTAGTTGTCTTCATCTCGCCTTCTTTCTTGCATCCCACCCTCCATCCCCCTATCCTATTGGACCGAGAGGAGTTCAAGTTTCACTGGCTGAGTGTTCTCTGGTTGTTTCTTCTACTGACTTACAGAGTATGACAGGTGTGCTCAACATTTTGTTTGGAGAGGTTCATTCCCTAGCTATGGCTAGGGTTAGCTATTTCAAATGAGATCTGGGTAGCTAGTGCTAGGCATCATGGGATAAGGGGTAGCCTCGAGCCAGTAAACAGCTCTTGAGCTATAGAAGATGGCCGAGTTGGAGCCGAGGATCGGCTCCGATCCCAACCAGCAAGAAAGAAGGTGAGATGAAGACAACTAACATGGAACGTTATGGTAGGTACATAACTTCTTTTTCTCTTACATTTGTAAAACAAGCATATGAATCATGTTGATATTCACAAATGGCATATTATTATTTACAAAATACCAGATAGCTGGACTGGCAGTATCACAAAGTCTATAAAGTCCTTTACAGATTATAAACACCACTAATCGCACCAATCGACCAAAACCACAAAACTTTGAAGGCCAGTGAACCAAATTAAAAATACACTTTATTAAACCAACAAACATGAATGTGAAATCTCTAGTGCCTTGGCTGTTACCCTTTATGTACTTATTTCAATTACATAATTATATAATTAATCAATTAAGAATAATTTAAAATAATAAAAAAAACAGTGAAAATAGCACCTCGGAAAGGGAAACAAACACCAGCTTCGTACTCCACAACCAGTCTTTATTAAGAACAGTTCCAACACATAAACGCTATTACAGACACACTCTGTTTTCATCCCAATTGCTTAGACTTCATCAGATGCTGACTTTAGGCTATCACCTGATTTTTATAAACCTCTAATTACTCAAATAACCAACTAATGGCAAACTCTTTCAAGAATAAAAAATTAAAATATTCTAAAACATGCTTTTAAAAACTTTTAACAATAAGTATATACCATAAAATGAAAATTCCATACATTTTAAAATAAACCTCCATTTAAAACCATTATAGTGTATTTAAAAGCATTGAAAGAATATATTCAAAAAACACATTTTGTTATAAAATGCACATCTAGTGTAAAAATAAAATAAAACAATGCCTCTCTCCCGTGGCCTGAAGTTAAAATTACACCCATTTTATCTAGGATTCTCAGAATATGTTTTCTTTTTGTATTCATTATAATTTGGCCGCTCTCATTTTTAATACCGGGGCTATGGAAATATTATCAATCAATCCTGGTGGTAATGTAGCTTGTAAAGTTAGTTGCCACCATAATTCTTTATATTCAATTTTTTCTTCCCATAGCTTCCCTCTTGCTTCTTTCTTTACCTGCTCTTGGGTGGAGCATTGCAGTTAAGTTAAGGTGTTTACCTTACAGGACACAGGTACAGGGTTTGACACATTGGCATTGGCTACAGGCTTAAAATGGCCCACAAGGGTAGTTAGCCTAGTACTAATCTATGAACTAATCTATGAATTCTATGAATTCTATGAATTCCTTTTATATGTGTAGAGTGTCGTCTCACATAGCTTTGAATGTTTATACAGAGTTTTTGATTCGTTTCTGGTCTGTATATCATAATAATGCTCATAGGTCCTTCTTCTTAATTTACGTTCTGTCTTTCCTTTTTAAAAGGATTGGCATTCTTCACAAGTTGCGAGATGCACCAAACCAGCAGAGTCACAATTGGAAAATTAATTTCCATCTATCCATCTATTCCTACTTACTACTAATACTTGATCCTTATTCACAATGTAACCACATTGTGAATAATGCCCACATTTATAAGTTCCCTTCCTTCTTTCTACAACTTTGTCATGTTTGTACTCATTCTCTACCAAACCTTTTAAATTCTGAGAATTTTTGTACACAATTTTCAAAGTTTCTTTGGGAACTTCCCCTAAGTCAGTGAAACTTATGAACCTTTCCCATTCAACCTTCATAATTCTCTTAACCAGTCCTGCACGCGCATTGAATTCTAATACTAAGGCCTTTCCAGATTCATCTTCCTGACCATTTTTGAAGGTCACATTTTCTGTCATTGTATTTCCTAAAATCGGTTTAAATCTTTCCTTCCTACCTTCATTAACTTCACGTCTAACTTCTGAAATCATCTCAGTGGGGTAACCCCTTTCTCTAAATAACATTTTGAGCATTTTACTTTCTTCCTCATAGTCTTCATCAGCTGATACCATTCTACTTGCACGTATATATTGCCCCTTTATAATATTTTTCTTATAATGGGGGGATGCGCACTATTAAAATGTAGGAAGGAATTGGAAAATGTTTTCTTTCTATAAATTCTTGATTTAAATTTGCCATTCTTTTTATAAATTTCTATATCTAAGTATTGCAATTTGGCCTTAGAGAAATTATAAGCAAAATTCGAAATTCAGAAATGTTGTAGTATTATGTACACTATAAATTTTTCGAAGTTTTCTTTTGTGCTTATCCATAAAATACATATATTGTCCAAAAATCCCCTGTAAAGGTTCCAATAACCTGAATAAGTAGACCTCAAGACATAAGTTTCTTCCCATTTTGCTAAAATCAGGTTGGCATGTGTTGGAGCACATTCCGCTCCCATTGCCACTCCCTGTATTTGTTGGTAAAATTCTTCCCTAAAAAAATATAAAATTGTATTTTAAAACCAAATCCATAAGGAAATGTTTCTGACCCTTCAACAGAAACTATGAGTCTTAATGGTGAGTTTCTGGTTTATCAAACTTTCTAACAGCATATCAGCCAACACCATGTCTATCTTTCTATATGTGATGTTGATTTCATTTTAGATACACATTTTTAGATACACATTTATTTGTTAGTATCCATTAAAATTTCATTCATTTTTCCTTCATATGTTATTACATCCATAATCACAATATCCCCTCCCTTGTCATGTTTCATTATCTTAATTTCACTGTTCTCCCTCAGATCAGTTAAAATATTTTTTTCTTTTATACTTAAATTTGCCTTATATTTGATCTTAGGATATTCTTTTCTAACTTTCTCAACATTCTTAAGCTGGGGGTATAGGGGCAGGTTGTAGGTACTTTTTCTCCTTAAGGCTGAATCTTTTAAGTTATATTGTTGTGGTAACAGTAAACCCAAATTTACTTTCCTTACAAATATCTTGAGGTCCATTAACACATTGGCCAAATCCCCTTTCTTCTGGGGTATAAACTTTAAACCCTTTGACAGGAGACTAAAATGTTCATTAGTTAATTCCACATTACTAAAATTATAAATACTAAAGCTTTCTTTTGTAAACCTGTTTCTATTTCTCTCATCTGTTTTGATAAATTCTTCTGAAAAATTTTGCTGCTGATAATAGGTGTTGGTTTTGTTTTTTAACCTCTCCGACCTTCGTAGAGGTGGGTATTCAGAAAAATCATCCAAGTCCCCTATGTTCTCACCAACTTGTACATTCCCTCTATTATTTTCTTCATCCTTCACTTGCTGATTAAAGTCATCTTTAACTTAATTCCTTCTAGAGAATTTAGGTTTTGGGTAACTTGTGTTGTTCTTATAATTATTAATGCCTCTTTCTAACTTTCTTAATTTCCTCTGAATGAGCCCTTCACATTTCTCATCTATATCTGGTCTAATGTTAAAATATTTTTCCCTCTCAGAGGCGATATTGAAAATAAGGTAATTCTTAATATGTTCATTTATTTCCTCTATCTCCGTCTGGACCCCCTCTTTCAGTCTTTCATTTTCCTTCACCATAACCTTTAACATTTCATGTCTGCATCTGTTAAATATTTCTAATAACTCCTTATGAAATACACTTCCACATTCCACATTTTTAGGATGTTTACATAAGCGTAAGCCTTTAGGTACTATACAATCTGTAATACGTTGCCTTAAGTAGAAATTTTCAATCTAACTTTCAAAATTTAAACATTAATTTTGACATTTTACTTATTTTCATATTGTAAGAATCAGTCATTAGTGGTAAATTACCCACATTGTTTGAGAATTTAGATGGAAAAGTCATTTGCAACCAGTCTTTTAGGGCAAATCTACCTGTTGTACTAGTTGGAGCTGATGGCACTATCCAGGTTGAATATCCAATATTCCAGCTTCATTTCATATTAATTCACTCTCCACACTTAGGTTCATAGGTTCATAGGTAGGTACTTGGCTATCGGCCTAAGGGCCTATGTAAACCTAGCCAACAAGGTTCCCTGGCTTACGCCACCCAAGAAAGTTATTATCCTGTGCCACTGTCGAGCAGAGACACAGAAGTGATCCCCGGGGTGTATTTTCTATTTCCCATCCACTCATCACGATTTTTCTTGAAGAGTGCTAATGAAGAACTTTGCTTGACATAGATGGGTAGCCTGTTCCAGAGTATGGGAAGTCTCTGGGACAGGAATCTATCCCTCCAGCATGTCCTGTTTATTGTGGTGACAAGGTTTAGGTCCCTAGAGTGTGTAGCTTGGAGGGACTGGGATTTCTTTAGGTGTAGCATGTCCAACAGCTCTGGGTTTGACATAGCTTTATATGTTAGGCAGAGATCACCTCGGAGTAGGCGATATGCTACGGAGTAAAGCTGGAGTTTTTTGAGGTGGTCAGTGTAGGGCATTTGTTTGAGGCCAGTAATCCTCTTTGTGAGGTACTTCTGTGGCCTTTTCAGCTGCTGCAGATGTCTTTTGAGGTACATTCCAAAGGGGCGTTGAACTCTATAATGGGTCTAATGAGTGTCGAGTAGAGGATGAGAACCCTTTTATGATGAGGTGTGCCACGTAGAAGGACTCCCTGACTACTCTGGTGATGTGACTTTCAAAGGAGAGACTACTGTCCACCTGGGTCCCAAGGTCTCTTATCACACATTCGGTGTTAAGTAGATTGCTGCCTATGTGGTAGTTCACGGGTACAGAGTTTTTACCAAAGGGGATGACACTGCACTTTTTGGCATTGAGCTTGAGGCCATGGCTCTGACACCAGGCATCTATCTCAGCGAGGCCCTTCTGTAGGATGTCCACATCATTTGGGGACTTGACTATGGCTCCTAGTTTGCAGTTATCTGCGAACTTCATTAGCCTGTACTTCGGAGAAGTAGATACCAAACAGGAGAGGGCCCAGGACGGAATCCTGTGGTACTCCACTTGTCACTGCTTTGCGATCAGATCTGGAGTCTGTAACTTTTACAGTGTGGGTTCTGTCAGTGAGCCAGTTGACAACCCATCTTGTGATGTAGGGATTTATACCTAGTTTATTGAGTTTAGCTATAATTCCAGAATGGGGGATGGTGTCAAAAGCCTTGGCGAGGTCAGGATAGGCTGTGTGGACCACCTTACCCTCATCTACGGCTTTGGTGACTGCCTCAAAGAAGTCGATCAGGTTCAGGAGGCATGATCTGCCTTTCACAAACCCGAACTGGGTGGGATCCAGAGTTTGGGGGTTACCAATGTCTTTGTTTATGAGTTCCATGATGATATGTTCCATGGCCTTGCAGACCAGGCTCATTAGGCTAATAGGTCGATAGTTCCCAGGTACAGTGGTGGCGCCCCCTTTATAGAGTGGGATAACTGTTGCTGTGTGTCATTCAGTGGGCACAAAGCCTGATGTGCGGCTGTTATTGAACATGGTGCTTAAGTGGGGAGCCAGTTCATTCTGATGTTCGTGTAAAATGCAGCCTGGGATGTTGTCTTGTCCCATAGATGCTGTGTTTTTGGCTTTAGAGAGTGCAGCTTTTACCTGCGTAATTGTGATTACTGGGACTTTGCATTCTTCCTGTATAGATATGGGCCCTTTAGTGGGTGGGGTGGGGTGGGGGGTAAAGTTAGTACTGAACCTATCTGCCAGGATGTTGGCAATATCAGTTGGTTCTGTAATTTTCATGTCGTTGTGCTGTAACTCAGAGCAGATCTGAGTGTTGCCATTGAGATTATTGACATAGCTATAGAATGCTTTTTGGTTGTCCTTCTTAAAATCCCTGGTGCACGTTGTCCTTTCCAGCTAATTCCGCATTTCTGTTCACTCAGACCATTTATTTGTTCACCACATCACATCTGCCATGATTTTCATTTTGTTTGATGTTAATCCCATTTGTAACCTCTTGGTTCTGCCCATTCTGGGCTCTGGACATGATCTCCACCATTGAATGGCTAAGTGGAGTAAGCAAGTCTGTCAATTGAGAAAGTTGGCCAATCAAGTTTCTCGTTTGGCCAATTTCTTCCTGCCTGCCTCTTTCTACCAACGGAATGTTAGTTTCCCTTTCCATATCCAGAAATAAAACTTATAAACGCCAAAAACCACTGGAACTGGTACCGAAAAGCACTAATAACAAAAAAAAAAAAAAAACAGTCAAAACAGCACCTCAGAAAGGGAAACAAATGGGTGCTCCCATTGCCACTCCCTGTACTTGTTGATAAAATACAATAACAGAAAATGTGACTTTCAAAAATGGTCAGGAAGATGAATCTGGAAAGGCCTTAGTATTAGAATTCAATGCGCGTGCAGGACTGGTTAAGAGAATTATGAAGGTTGAATGGGAAATATTCATAAGTTTCACTGACTTAGGGGAAGTTCCCAAAGAAACTTTAAAAATTGTGTACAAAAAATCTCAGAATTTAAAAGGTTTGTTAGAGAATGAGTACAAACATGACAAAGTTGTAAAAAGAAGGAAGGGAACTTATAAATGTGGACATTGTTCACAATGTGGCATAGGTGCTGGAAGCTGTTGAAGACTGTTGGGGGGCAGGGGTGAGAGGGGCACTTAGTGATCTAAAAAGGGCAATTTACTACCACAACATAGGTTCAATTGGAGGACATTTTGAGGAATAAATTGCCTTTGTTACATTAAAAAATGATAAGCTAGTAATATTGCAATAGGGAATGGATGGCAAACCGATGACAAGTTCATAGTTACTAGGTAACTCCTCCAAAGGAGGACATTCACAGGACTGCAGCATCCACTCCCTTTAAAGTATAACACGATACAGTATAAGCAATCCATCTACATACTCAGAGTAGAACCCACAGCCTGCTGCATCAAAAGTAAGCACCTGTTGTGCTACTAACAATGCAAACAGACTTGGAATAAGCAACACTAAACTTCTCTTCCCCTGAAGCTCTCAGCTCCTTAAATATTTTTTATTTAACATTTGTTTACCAGGAAAGTCTGACGTGGAACAAAGCCTATTTTCAGCAGAAGCATAGGGAGAAATGCTCCAGATGCATATCTTTGTAACATGGGAAGAAACCAGAACACCCAGTGGAAACCCACACGAACACACGGAGGACATACAGACTCTGCACAGAAGGCACCTCAGCCAAGAATCAAACTTGAGAACCTCTTGCTGTGAGGCAACAACACTACCACTGCATCATCCACTTGACAACTAAATCTCTCAGTTTCACAGCAGAAGAAATCTGGAAAAAACAAAATTTATTTTTTTTGGGGGTGGGGGTGGGGGGGCAAAGTTCCAAAACCAGGGACACATTTTAAATATTGCTTGTATAATTTTAGAAAGTTGCTGAAATAATGTTTTGTGTTACCATGTCTTTCCAGAAAAGATAGGACGACTGAAATTTAAAAGGCTATCATTATTTAGTGAATTACGTTATCACTGATTTCCCACAAAACCACAAATTTTAAGAGGAACAGACTGAAGTATGAGCCAAATATTCTGTGAAAATCAAGACAGTTGAGGGCTATGGACTCAACTCCCTGAATCACAAGTGGTGGTGTGGTTAAAGAATGCAGGCTGTTGTACCTAAGGCTCAGGGTTTCATTTGGCCAGTCACTGAGTATAATGCCCCCTTTAGCATGCATCTGCCCAGACACATCCAACTAGATTCCCTGCAAAGATACCTTACTGAAAGGATACAAGACCTATAGAACCTAAAGCCTCCTCAAAGCTCTGTCACTATATTCTGTATCTTCCAGACTCCCAAGAGATGACCTGGGTCTGGTATACAAGGTATCCTCTGACTCAAAACTGATGGACCTACTGCACATCAGCAAGTCAAATTGCATCAGAAATGCTTGGTCCAGGGATCCAAACGTCTTTTGCAACATCAACAGAATGGTTTAGAGGGACAGGATTATCTTGTACAGAATACCACTGTTCTGGAACAGACTGCTCATCCACATAAAACAAAGCTTATTTCTGTCCATATTCAAGTGCAACTTAGATCTATGGGTGGGTGATACAAAATCTACCCTAGGACTACCCGCTGTACTACTAATAAACAGAGGCAGCTCCTAGATGCTTTATCCCATGAATGGGACCCCTCAAATTATTTATGGTATGATCTTAGTTATTTTCACTAGGGGTAATACACAATTATCGACCATGGGATGGGTAAGGTCAATTTAACACCAAAAGGAATAGATTAATTCAAGCACCAAAAGGGAAACTGGTTAAATGTAAAATAACCCTCAAGGACAGCTAGCC
Source organism: Protopterus annectens (assembly GCF_019279795.1). Lineage (NCBI taxonomy): Eukaryota > Metazoa > Chordata > Ceratodontiformes > Protopteridae > Protopterus > Protopterus annectens. Next base: position 1,056,483,827 of record NC_056739.1, read on the forward strand.
TAGTACTTAACTATGAGCAGTTTACCTCTCTAAATGGCAAGCTTAGCAGATGCTTGGAAAAAAATATGTCTTTCACACATGCTTCCTTGCGATACAAAATGCATATTCTGTATGCATACATGTCTTAAGTAATTTTATATATTGTGTATTCTGTTGCTACATGCATGTGCTGAATTTTTAAATACCTTGTGTGTACCTTTGCTTCCTGGTTCAAGTTATAACATTTTGCAGAGATATCACACCTGCAGTTGTTAGAACATCTATAATGATTTTAGCATAACATTTTGACCTTTTATATGGAGGTAGCAGTGAAAAGAAATGGGTCTGTTTATAAGAGATTTTGTATATGACCTTGTATAAACAACGTGGAAACGGTGTGCAGATCTTACTAAGTACAAGATGAGACATAGCTAAATATGGGTTTAATAAAGTGCAGCATAAGGCATCAGCTGGTCTTAGGTATCAATTTTAGCGATTCAGTTTATATTAAAATATTCCATTCAATTAGTCGCCTTTCACAAGGGTAAATATGTATTTTTAAATGATACAAATAGGGCTATAACATTTCTTTTCTCTTTATAATGCCGTTTTTACTGCATTATAGTGCTTACTGTAGCATACAGCTGTAAAGTCACACACATAAACAATAGGCTCTGCAGGAAAATCAGATTAATTTCAAAGCATCTTTAAAGTAACAGCTGCATTGCAAACAAATAGTCCAGAGTTGGACTGAACAAGGATATGTTGGAACATTTAGTTGTTTCCCCTATTCATAAGGGATAGGGGTACTAAACAAACTGGGATGAATCTGCAGCTACCTATCCATTCGTACAAATTAGATTTGAAAAAAGTAGGACAAGCACTTTATGTCGAGTGGAAGATTGTCCATAAAAATTGTATGCTGTGTGATTCAAACCCATTTCACCAACATGTTCTATTTATTTAAAAAATAAATGGAGCACTTGAGATCCTTTGAGCAAGTGTTTGGATAACACTGGACTAGTAAATGTGGAAAAGGTCTGACAGAATGAAGCCTGTTGGAACTCTATGTGAAATGCGAAAATCTTGCTTACCAACTAATTCAACTATGAAGCTCACACAGTGATTAAATTATATTTATACTTAAAAATAATTTTCTTTCAATGAAATAACGATTTAGTATATTTACTGTAGACATCAGTAAAAAAATCTTAACACTGAACTGAACATACCTTTTAAACTCTGAGCTTTAAAAAAATCAGCACTAACTCTTAACAATCAGAAAGAGGCACACGTTCTTATTCTTCACAATTATGCTAGACTACGTATATGGCAAGTGATAAACATATACAAATTTTAAATAGAAAAATTGAATAAGGTACGTTTCCACAACCAGGTCTGAACTTATGAGGAACTTGAGATTTGAGCAAGGATAAATCTGCAGCTGTACATCATAGCAGTTGAATGGCATGACTAATGTACGACAACATTTTTCAAAGAAATTTTTTAAAAAAGTCCACATCAGAAACTTACCACATAATGAAGTAAACTTGAGATGTACAAGTCAGGGACAAGGATCCAAAACCAGGGCATTTTCACGCTAACATTACTTATGTAAAAAGATGACAAAATAAGATTTGCAATAATGGGCATATACCATGAAGCACGTAACCTTACCGCTTTGTTGTAAGAATCGCAAATTTTACAAGGACCAAAGTAACAACCAGAACTACTGAACAGTTTTCATCACCCTTTCTGTCCTCTCGTCACATGCAGTTTGATGAAAAAACACTGACAGATAGAAAGAATGTACTACCCACCACGAGGTACACCCATTAAGAGACTTTTGCAGGTTAGGATGGCACAAATCACGTGCTCCTTGCTGCTACTGCTCCAGCCAGGAACTGCGCACTTTTGTGTTTAAATTCAACACATGCGTGCATCCTCCGTGTCGTTACAGGTCTTGCAGCTGTAAAAGTAGGGGGGATCCCCTCCCCCTCACTCTATAGTTCCGGCACCCATTTAATATGGTTACATTGTGAATAAGGATCGAGTATTAGTAGTAAGTAGGAATAGATGGAAATGAATTTTCCAGTTGTGACTCTGCTGGTTTGGTGTATCTCGCAACTTGTAAAGAATGCTAATCCTTTTATATACAAAAGACAGAACGTAAATTAAGAAGAAGGACCTATGAGCATTATTATGATATACAGACCAGAAACGAATCAAACACTCTGTATAAACATTCAAAGCTATGTGAGACGGCACTCTACACATTTTTTGTATTAGAGCAGGTAAAGAAAGAAGCAAGAGGGGGGTTATGGGAAGAAAAAATTGAATATAAAGAATTATGTTGGCAACTAACTTTACAAGCTACATTACCACCAGAATTGAATGATAATATTTCCATAGCCCCGGTATTAAAAATGAGAGCGGCCAAATTATAATGAATATAAAAAGAAAACATATTCTGAGAATCGTAGATAAAATGGGTGTAATTTTAACTTCAGGCCACAGGAGGGAGTAATTGTTTTATTTTATTTTTACACTAGATGTGCATTTTATAACAAGAATGTGTTTTTTTAATATATTCTTTCAATGCTTTTAAATACACTATAATGGTTTTAAATGGAGGTTTATTTTAAAATGTATGGAATTTTCATTTTATGGTATATACTTATTGTTAAAAGTTTTTAAAAGCATGTTTTAGAATATTTTAATTTATTGTTATTCTTATGTACCCTCAAAAGGTCCATACTTAGTACCTCATTACACCTCTCTCTCCAATGTGTCTACTATGCATTTGCATAATTTTATACAAACAAAAAATGTTATTGTTGACCTATTGAACTATATCAATGTAAAATTATGTTACTAAGCTTCTTTTTAATGCAACTTTATGCATGTAACCCAACATATGTGAATCTTTTTGCTATAACTGCTATTATATCAGTCATCATCATCTTTCGGCTGTTCCCGTTAGGGGTCGCCAGAGCGGATCATCTGTTTCCATTTGTTCCTGTCCTCTGCATTTTGCTCTGTCACACCAGCAACCTGCATGTCCTCTCTCACCACATCCATAAACCTTATATTAGGCCTTCCACTTTTCCTGTTACCTGGTAGCTTCATCCTTAGCATCTCTTTCCCAATATATTCAGCATCCCTCCTCAGCACATGTCCAAACCAACGTAATTTTGCCTCTCTGGCTTTGTCTCCAAACCTTCCAACCTGGGCTGACCCTCTAATGTACTTATTCCTAATCCTGTCCAACTGTTATTATATCAATATCGTTTAAAATTGTACTTGTTTAAAAATATACTACTGGAGCTTTTCTCTTCGGGTCTCCACTGAAAATGGGCCACAAGCCCAGTTGGACAAACCCGGTTAACAAATGTCAATAAATAAAAATATAAAATAATAAATATTATTCTTGAAAGAGTTTGCCATTAGTTGGTTATTTATTGAGTAATTAGGAGGTTTATAAAAATCAGGTGAAAGCCTAAAGTCCGTATCTGATGAAGTCTAAGCAATTGGAATGAAAATGCAGTGTATCTGTAATAGCGTTTATGTGCTGGAAATGTTCTTATTAAAGACTTGTTGTGGAGTACGAAGCTGGCGTTTGTTTCCATTTCCAAGGTGCTGTTTTGACTATTGTTTTTGGTTATTAGTGCTTTTCGGTACCAGATCCAGTGTTTTTTTGGATAATTTAAAATCAGCTACAAAAAGCATTTCCAAATGCATTCTCTACTAGGACCTCTGGGGGATAAAGTGCTAAATTTAAAAATAAAAATAAAAATAGATTCCTTCCTTCTCAACTTGCTTTGTATAGCACCTATACCTAAATGTTCATTATTTACTTGTTCCAAAACTGTAGCTTGTAAACCCAATGGACTACCATTATGATATCTTTGAAAATGAAGGGCTATAAGACATTCCACCTTACCATTTTTAACATCTCTAATATATTCTTTTAATCTTGTCAAGAAACGTTACTTGCTTTCTTATCTTATTTAGATACATATTTTTTTCTGGTACTAGGTTTCCTGGCCTCCTGCAGGACATTGAGTACATCCTCTGTATACAGCTGTCTAAAGGGGATCAAAATTCTATCACCCATAAGGTCAGTTTGAGGTTGAGCACATGAGGGTGTATGAGGGATCCTGTCTTGTGTGAGTAGGTCGAATCGGTGAGGTAACCTGTGGCGATTGCCCTTGGCTAATAGAAATAGTAGGGGAAACCAATGCTCTCTTGGGCCAAAAGGGGGTCAACAGTAGCATTTTTGGCTTGTCCCTCTGAATCTTCAGAAGGACTTTTTGAATCAGTGTGAAGGGGGGAAGGCATAAAGAAACATCCCCTCCTATGAAAAAGAGAAGGCATCCACCTGTCCTGGGAGGAGGCAAACAGATCTGCCTGTGGAGTACCCCACCTGTGAATAAGATCCAAAAACACCTCCCTGTGAAGCATCCATTTGTGAGAGGGTGCCAAGGTTCTGCTGAGGATGTCTGCTATCACATTCTCTGCTGAGGGAATGTATACAGCTTGCAGGTGTATGTGAAGGTTCACCGCTAGGGACCAAATTTGAATTGTCAAGGTGCAGAGTGGATAAACCTTGTTCCTCCCTGCTTTTTGACATACTACAGAACAGTCATACTGTCTGTGATTATCTTCAAGGTGCCTGGCAGCAGAATCTCTTGGAAGGCCTGCAGTGCCAAGAGAAGGGCCCTCCACTACTTTATGTTGATGTGATCCCTTTTTCTCTGGGTGGACCACTCCCCTGAACTTTGTTTTGTCTGTTGTTGCTGTGCAGGATGCCTCCCCAACCCAGATCTGATGCATCTGTGTAGAGGTGTTGTCTGAGGGTAGGGATCTGGAGAGGTACCTCTTGGCTGTGAGAGTGTTTGAATGTTTGAGATCAACCATGACAGTTCCTCAAGCATGGGAGAAGAGGGAGTGAAACATCCAGAGGATGTATGTGTTGGCTCTACAAATTCCTCAAGACCCAGTGGAATTTCCCAATATGCAGCCTGGCTAAGGGAAGCATGGGAATCAAGGAGGCCATGTGGCCCAGGACCCTCAGAAATGCAGCCTGGCTAAGGGAAGCATGGGAATCAAGGAGGCCATGTGGCCCAGGACCCTCAGAAATGCAGCCTGGCTAAGGGAAGCATGGGAATCAAGGAGGCCATGTGGCCCAGGACCCTCAGAAATGCAGCCTGGCTAAGGGAAGCATGGGAATCAAGGAGGCCATGTGGCCCAGGACCCTCAGAAATTCCCTTGCTGAGATAGCTAGGAGAGAAGGAGAGATTGGAAATAGTGGGTGAGGGTTTCCACCTTCTGGAGTGATGCCAAAAGGGGATTTATTATGCAGAGGTGCATCCAGTAATTTGACCTGTACATTCAAGGGTAGAGGCTGGAGTCTCAGCCAGGAATACCTTTTCAGGATACAGCCAGATGCTGCAGACTTGGATGATGCTTCTATAGCATCATAGTTGCACTTGATTGAATGCTTGGTCACCTGAAAGGCAGTAGAGAGCAGGGCAGTTAGCCGAGACTTGACAGGAGAATCTGGCACATCAGACAGTACAGCAGTAGCCCTAGACAAGGAATCTAGGACAAATTAAGCCATGTGGGTTTGATAATTAATAGCTCTAATGGCCAAGGTGGAAGAAGTGTATATTTTATTCCCCAGTCTGTCCACGAACTTGCTATGTTTATCAGTTGGGAACAAGGAAGTAGAGGGTAGGGTAACTCCTTGGAGGATTTTTTTTGCTGACACAGCAATAACTGCAGGGTCTGCAGGAGGATTCTTGAACAGGAATTGTGCCTTTGGAGAACCTTATAAAATCTATCAGGTCATTCTGAAGCTGGAGACTGAGAGTCTGGGTTCTGAGAGGCAGCCTGGAATAGCTGGAAGCAAAGGGGGAACTACAGATGGAGAAGGTTGTTCCATCTTCAGAAGTCCAAAATACCTTTTTCTGTCTTAGACACATCAGAAACCTCCCATTTAAAATGCTTTCTCATTAATGTAATGGTATACCCAAAAGAAAATTCTTACCCAGGAGAGTCAGAACTAAGAGAGTCTTCTTCTTCATGGGTAGCAAAGTCATTTGGGGACTCAGTTTGGGAATAATAAGTCAGGAATTCATCTGAGGAAGAGGTTTCTTCCTCTGAATCTTCCAGGGGCTACACAGGGGGTTGAACTGGCTGGGGCACCTGAGACTGAAGGGCCTGGAAGGCTCTGAACAAGTTCTGTGAAAAGGCTTCCCATCCTGGTGTAGATTCTGTAGTTCTGTGCTTTTCTTTTTGTTTATTTTTTTAAGGAAACAGGAGAAGTAGTCAGTCTAGGAGCTGACATCAGGGTGGATGGTAAGGCAGCAGTAGGCCCCAGTGGTGCTACGAAATGTGGTTCTCCTCTCACCATCAGGGCCTGATGGTTTAACAACCCCAGTGGATGTACTCTGGATTTCTGCTGAATTGGCTTCCACCATGGTTCCCAGTTCCAGAGGTAAAATTGATGTCTGATGAGACCCTGAGCTATCATCCACCTCAAAAGTCTCACTGGACTCCTGAGGTGCAGCATAAGTGTTGTGCCTAACTTTTTTGGCATTCTTCCGAGGCGGCTCCTCAGAGGTACCTACCCTGCCCTCCATACCTGATGCCAAACGTTGGAGTCTTTGATTCTCTAGTTATAAATTAAAAGCAGCCAGATGGCTTCTCAAAGTTTTGGGAACAAAGGACTGGCAGATGTCACAAGACTTCTATTCGTGGCCTGTCCCTAAGCAAAACAAGCAATTGTTGTGCATGCTCTTTTGTGGAATCTGTCTTCTGCAAGCACATTTTCCCTTCCTAGCTGACATGTACATCTGGAATACAAGAAAAAAGTGTATAATAAAAAATCCCAAAAGGGTACTTAGCTTGAATGCAGACTGCCGAAGGCAAATGAACAACCGGATTCCACGAGCTGGCAATCAGATGTCTGTAGACAACTGTGGCAGAAAAGTTCAGAGTTGGATAGATGCAGATGCCCCATGTATGTCCAACATAGGTTTATGGCTCTGACAAGCAATGTCGCACATACCCGTTATCAAAAGACTTTGGTATACTGGCTGGATGTCCAGTGCTGCAGGCAGCAACCTCGCTACTGTTATGAATACTGCAACATGAGAATAGAAGGTCATCTGCCTGATACTCACAGATAATGCAAATATTTAACTACCATGGAGGCTTCTCTCTTGTGAACCCCCCCCCCCCACAAACTGTGAGCAACACATACTTCCATAATTCTCTGCACCAATCCATTTGAAAATGTCTTATGCTGTGGTTATAAAGATATCATTTCTAAGGCTTCCTATACCCATGAAGACTAGATCTCAGTGTAAATCTATCACCACACTACATTCTTGCACACTTACAGCAAAGAATCACCAGTATTTTAATCACACCAAATCCATCTTACCACTCCACTTTACAAGTAAAATTTTTTATTGATTAGTGACTCCATTGTCAGACACACAGATTCTTCTCTCACCAGGCTGGTCAAAGGTAGGGTAAGAATGAGTTGGCTTTCAGGTGCCAGGATCTCCGATAGCCCAAGGGCTATTAATGATGTTTCATCTAACAAATATGACTACTACATGGTGGAGATCCATGTTGGGGTGAATGCAGAACCTGAGGGAGATGAAGAGAGATATGTCAGATGTCTCCATGCATGTCAAAAATATAGACAAGTCTCTAGTCCTGAGTGGAAACCTTCCTTTTCCAAGAATGATGCCAAAGTACAAAGAGAAGATAATTGGCTAAATAGTTGCTGTCAGTCAAGGGGGTTCTAGTATGTGACAGCACAGGACAAGTTGCTTGACAGTCCTACATGCTTTGCTAGGAGCGGCTTGCAGTTCTTATTCCAAGGCTTCAGTATACTGCACAAGGTTTTTGCTGTTCCCATAGTGCCACTTTTAGACAGTGGTCAGCTGATGGACATCCCAATGTAACTGACATGTCAAATGCATAACAAGATCACATTAATCTGTGGCTCTGCTAACTTGCAGAAATTTCAACAACAAGATGACCAACCTTGAGACCCTACTGCATTTGTAGCACATCCATGCCTGTGTAATTATTGAAACATGATTTAAATGTTTAGAAAGCCCTCCCTCCATACCTGGGCTTTCTGCCTACTATGCCTTCAGGATAGAGGTTAACTGTAGTAGTGTCTCCATTTTTCTTAGCAACCACATCACCTCTAGACAGATTCCCATGGATCCACAAATAGAATGCATTGAGAAAATCATACTAACTGATACCATATATCGGGTCTTTATCAGTTCAACGAAATAGCTCATCATCGAATACAACAACCTCGAACTTCTAACCCCGAAATCTAAAAACCTCGAAAGCTCAGAGCAGTGAATTTTTTTCCCCAGGAAAGAATTCAATAGTTCCGAGAAACACACACATAACACAAGCACACCAAAAAAAACAGCAATCCACACACATACGCTTAAAATCCTATATCTAACCCTACACTGAACTGTACATACAGTACTATCTATCCACTATCCTTAACCCAAACCCTAACCCTAAGGTCCATCACTATCACACACTTACCTCACCCACGCCCTAACCCTAACTCACATACCCCGCCCTAACCCTAATGTTCACACAATCGAAGCCACAGAAACGGACAACCGAATTCTTTCCCTAGGAAAAAATATGGTTATCTGCAGCATCGCTATTTTCAGTGTTTGCTGTTTTCGGGTCGATATTAGACCATTCGAAGTATTAACACTTCAATGATCTAATATAAACCTCATATATCAGTTCATAGCCTGTTAAAGGATACTCTCTATGGATACCTCTCCACTGTACAGATTTTTTTCAGAATGCCCTGATATTTGACTTATATTTTTGATTTGTTCTTCATAAAATTGGTGGTTTTCCTGCAAGTAATTGAAGACTGAAGTTGTAAAATAATGACAGACATTTGAATTTCAGACATTACATCCTTCAGAAAATGCATGCTAACACAAAATCTGTAATTCTGGCAACTTTCTAAGTTTATAAGAGCAGTAGGTAAATCTGTACCTATTTTATATCCTTTGTCCCCCAATTATTTTTAGCTTTGTCCAGACGTCTTGCATTAAGAGACTGAGAGGTATGCCACTATGTACTCTGAAAATCATCTACAGTTCATAAATGTACTTGATGAACTCCCTATAAATAAAAACTCCTCCATCTTGGGAGATTTTCACTACCCATCTGTAAACAGGAGCACGTATAACTCAAATGTAGGATATGCCCTAAAGCTGCTGGATTTAATTAACAAAATTTCCCTGGACTGAATTGTTGATAAATCACCAGAGGAAATAACATTTTTGATCTGGTCCTTATGAATATAGCTTCTTCATGCATTATTCCTCTGGTATCTCATTCTCCAGTTAAGTGGAATCATAAACTAATGATGTTCACTTTTACAATCTCTGATCCTGTAGATGCCAACATCTTTGAATTCAATGATTTCAGACATACAAATTTCATCAAATTCTGCGAAGTTTCAAAATTCACTCATAGCAGCATAACCCCAGGGATGACCACAGCAAGTAACTCCACAAAGCAGTTCTTCTGTATCCACTTATATAATGTATCGAACTTGCAGTTCCAACCAGATCTAAATACAATGGGACATTGAAAACCAAACCACCTTGAAGGTCCACAAACATAAATAAGCTTTACAATGAATGGAAAATTCCTTAAAACACAGTAGATTGAAAGATTCTCAAATCAAGGTTAACATAAGAAAAGTGACTGAAAACTTGAAAATATTAGGGCTTTTAAAGCAGCTAATGATGTTAAGTTTACCATTTGAAGCTAAGAACAACTACAAATCTTTCTTTGGTTATGTTAGTAAACTTAGAAATATCACCCAACATTGCTCTGAACTTATTCAAAATGGCACCACATACTTGGATCCAGTAGAAATCACAAATGTATGCAAATAAATACAGTGTAGATTTCACCAATAGCCCACCTATCCCTGAGGCTTTCAGACATCCTGACATCATTAAAGAACATGTGGCAGTGGTACGTACTAAGACTAAAAATACTTCCTCCATGGTACCTGGTTATATACCTGGTTGTTTAATAAACAGCTCTATGCAAGTCCTTGCAAATCTATTCCTTAAACTATTTAACCTAGGTTTAGCCACTGGCTTTGTCTCTGTGGTTTGACATACAGCAATGGTGATACCGGTCCACAAGGGTGACCCAAATACTGACCCCGATAACTACAGTCTCATTAGCCTATTGAGTCTTATTGTCAAAGGCATGGAACATATAACTGGCCTGATAAATTATGATATTAAAAATCTCATCAGACTAGACCTGCAGCAGTTTGGATTTGTAAAGGGTGGTTCCTGTTTAATCAATCTTGACAACTTCTTTGAGAGAATATGACGAGCTGTTGATAGTGGCCATGTTGTCCATATGGCATACCTTGTGACTTGGCCAAGGCGTTTAACACCATCTCACATGGTTCTATAATTAGTAAGCTAAATGCCCCAAATAGATCCCTATGTAGTAAGATGGATAATGAATTGGCTAAAGGACTGAAACCAAATGATGCCAGTAGCAGAAGCATCATCAGAGGGTATGAATGTGACACATTTTATTTGGCCTTTACTTTTCTGATCATCAAACCATGAAGCAAGACCTCTGGTTAACCAAGTTTGCAGATGATTGTAAACTGGATATCATGGTCAACTCATCTTCTGACACCTAAGCCCATTAGCAGGAACTTACCACTGCAAATATCTGGTGTGCTTAAATTAAATACTAAAAATGTAACATTGCTACATTTGGTAGACTATCTCCCCCCATGACATATAACTTAGCACCTTGTCTCCAAATTGACAAGTTCGGGACATGGTTGACAATTCCTATCTTTTGATCAGCATGTAATGATGATGGTCAGGAAGTCCTTCTACTTGATAAAACTGATTGGTAGGAAATTATCATCCACATCTGAAGAGGTCATTGTTCCCTTATACTCAGGCCAATCATTGAGCAAAATGCCCCCTTTGAGGTATACCTCACTAAACATATCGAACAACTAGAAAGACCCCTGAAGTTCCTAAGAAGATCACTGGCTTAAAACCCTAAGTTATCAGTAAAGACCAAAAGCACTGTCTCTATTTTCTGTACCTTATAGACTGTTAAGAAAGGACTAATGCCTTGCCTTCTGAGCCATTGGAGGACCAAGCGGTCCTGGATCTCCTACATCTAAATAAAACAAATATTCCCATATAAACCAGAAGCAGGAATCTAAATCTTCACCAGCAGTTAAATAAATCTAGGTGGAAAGAAAGGTTCATTACACATTACCTTCCCCACCTCTGGAATACACTCACACTGCATATTAAACAGTGTGAAATTATCTTCTTTCAAATGTGAACTAGATGATTGGATGAGTATTCACCCTGGCTTGGTAGGCCTGTCCCTAGTCAAGAGAAGGGGCTCAGTCTGAGGGTGGGTACTGGCAAGTTGCCTTGTAATTCATATGATCCTATGCTCTATGAACTGGCAGACCATTTCCATAAATACTGACTCAGTGTGAAGCCTGGTAGATAATGGCTTGTATTTTCAAGGGTAGGGAGAGACATAGTAAAAGGAAATGGAGGTGCAAGTGCATCAGGAAAATTCTGCCACATTCTAGAACTCTCTGGTGCAGAATTTCCCTGAATCTTTATATGATCAATAGGAAATGCAGTGTAGCTCTGGACAGTTGTGTGTGATAGCATTTAACCACCAAACTTCTTCCTTTACAAAATTTTTGGTATTTGTTAATGAGATAGTTTCACTTGTAACATCATTATCACTTATCATCTCACCAGCTTGTTGTTATAACTGAGCTCAGCAGCTTGTTCTTAGCAGCAGAGGTCTGTAAGCTAGGTACATCAAACAGAAGTGAATAAAGAATTGCTGAAATATCAAACAGAAGTGAAAAAGAATCATCACTAGCAATCAGAATGCATTTTAATATAGCAAATCTTTAATTTTCTGAGTGTTCCTGACAATGCTGAAGAGGAAATTCATCTGGTCGCAGGAGTAGATGAGTATTATTATTTATTAATTATTAGGTGCTGTGTTTATTATATGGAAACCAAAATGCATAGGTAGTTACTGGGCATGCAGTCCAGGAAACCATCGAGGAGCCTAGCCCAGTTTCCCAATCTGCCCCAGAGCACTGTCTGGTTAAGTGACTTGCTCAGAATCAGACAGCAGGCAAATGGAGTGTGAAGGAATGAACCCCTAGAACATTAAAAGCACAGCTTTAATCTTTGTACAAACTGTCAGATTATGTGTTTGTCTTGGTAACCATTTGAAATGTTGGGACCCACTAGAGCGAATCCCAAAACACAGACACTGAATGGTTGAAATAACGGACTTACTTACATCTGCTTAGTCCAAGATGTCATTTCTCAGAATATTCCCTTTTCTCCCAGGTATGGTGATCTTGGAGTTGATATTCACTTTATAATCTCAAAATACTGAAATATCAAATTTCAGAATCTTGAGACCATAAAGCCAAACTTCCGAAATAGGGAAACCCCTAACTGCGAATTCGGAAATATCGAATTTGCGGTTGTGGTGGTGCGTTACATGACGTGGGATATACTGTGTGCCTGATTTATGGTTTGGTGTGTGGATATGGTTGAAAATTAAGGTAAGTGAATATTTTTTTAAAGGTTTTGGGTAGGGATTTGAGTGCATGTGAGTCTGTTGAGAAGTTTAGGTATGGGTTAGGGTAGGTAGGTAAGAGTGTGTGTGTAAGTGTTGAAAGTGATGGTGTTTGTACATTTGCGATATGTGTATGCGAGGGGAGTGTAGAGTGTGTAGTGGTGAGTTTACTGTCTTTGTGATGTGTGTGTGCGAGGGGACTGTAGAGTGTGTAGTGGTGAGTTTACTGTCTTTGTGATGTGTGTTTGCGAGTGGACTGTAGAGTGTGTAGTGGTGAGTTTACTGTCTTTTTCTGTTTGGTACAAACTTGGCATTAGTATATAAAAGTAGCAAGTGTGTGTGTGTGTGTGTGTGGGGGGCGCAGCCCCCCACATGGGGGTGCAGGGGGGCTTTCCCCCTGCTTATATGGAGGGTAGGTTTGTGTATTTGTATTGTGTTTGTGTGTGTTTTGTTTGTTGTAATGTGGGGAGGACGGTGGATGTGTTATGTGGTGTAGGGTGTGTTTACGTTTGCTATTTTGAATTTTGTGCTTTTGGGGTTTCGGTGTTTTGGTTTTTTGGCTTTATAATCTCGAGATACTGAAATTCGATATTTCAGTATTTTGAGATTATAAAGTGAATATATATATATATATATATATAAGTTCAGGGGTTGTGAGGGGTGCAGGGGTGTTTGACTCCCTGCAAAAAGAAGTTTAAAAGAGAAGAGCAATTTTTGAAATTTACTCTTCTCTTATGTTTTCAGTCCTTTTTTGGGAGGGGGTTGTCAGCGCTTGGCATTTCGAGTGCTGACATTTCAAGAGGGAGCAGTTTATCTTTGTTTATGCGATATAATGTTGCTGCTGTCATACATAGGACCAGTGAATCTGTTTACTCCTTTCTCTCAAATTGCAGATATCTGCTTCATTCATGGACAAATCAAGCAGTCTATGTGATGATGGAAAATTTTAGGAAAGGCCGAAATGAAGTTTAATTCTGGATTAGAGTAAAGGTGTTTCCTTCATTTCTGTCAACTGATACCAATAAAACCCTTGCTTAGAGTTTAATCTCTTTCACTAAAACAGACTATTTACCAAGTCAAAAGGTGCATAGCAAAATGAGATGACTTATTGGACTGCAGTATAAAAATGTGACATTTGTCTTGACCTTAAAATTGTAAGATTTCTACAAGTCTCCAGCTACTCTATTCACATTAACCCAAAATACCTTCAATACAGTGGAAAAATGGCTCTCCAGTCAACATCTAATCCTAAACCCCAACAAAACTAAGCTGCTCCTCTTCTCCCCCTCACACAGGACCCCCCTGCCATCCTTCAGCATAGCCACTAACAATGGCACTATCATCTCCTCAGAAGCCTAAACTAAACTACTGGGTGTCATAGTTCATAACAACCTGAAGTTAGATGCACATATCAATCAAACTATCAAAACCATTAATAAAAAAGTGTCTCTCTTTACAGAATCAAACCTTTCCTTAGCCCACTTGCTAGAACTGCAATTGCCCGTTCCCATCTACTATCAACTCTTCTCTATGCCTCACCTCTATTCTCCAACTTAAACAAAACAGATCTTAATAAACTATCATCCTGCTATAACCACATTGCCAGATTTGCTACTGGCACAGCCTACCGGACACACCACTGTCACAACCTAAATCATCTAGGATGGCCTGAACTGCCTAGCCTACTGCAGTTTGACCAGCTAATAATGGCACATAAAATCCTTTACCAACCAGAAAATACACCTGCACTAAAAATATTATTAGCCCCTACACCAGCAACCGGCCACTGCGATCATCCACTAGACTCCCAGTTCAAACATACAAATCCAACTACACAGCTGGGGACTCTCTGTATGCCAACTCTGTTGGAAAAACATGGAACAGACTCCTAGCTGATTTGACCCTAGAATCCTCACTAACTCGATTCAAAAACAAACTCAAGAAATACTTCAAAACTCATTGGTTATGTCCTTGATTTAACCCCGACTAGTGACCTCTCTATTACTTGGGTGCCTTACCTTCAACTGCTTCTAACTTTTTTCTATCACACCATTTCAGAAAGGGTCAGTTGTATAACTGCTGCTCAATGTATCTTAAACCTGAATGTAATGTTATGTATGTATAACTTTGAAAATAATGTTATGTTTTGTAAAGTGTTTTATAATAAGTTAGTACTATATGTACTAAATGCTGGTATTGCTTATGACTGTAATCTGCTTGAAACTAACATTTACTAAATGTTCAATGTGTATTATTATCTTGGAGCTTTTCTCCCTGGGCCTCCACTGAAAATGGACATATATCCAGTCGGACTATCCCAGTCAACAAATGTAAAATAAAATAAATAAATAAATAAGTCTATTTCTTACAGAGTTTTTCCACTGAAATCTGACAAATTTGGTTACTGGCCTATCAATGGCCTGAGTGAGACGCACTTTGCTCATACTGATTGGTAATCATCCTTCAGAGTAACACTTACACTTGAAGTAAAATATGTGAGATTATCAAAATGTCATTAATAAAGTATATTTTAGGATTATGAGCTAGTAGTTTGTATCCTAAAAGTAGACTTCTAGGAATTGATCTTGAAAAAATAAGTTACAGGATGAGTGGTGATCCATTCTACTGCTGAACCTGCACAAGGTAATGATCTCTATAGCAAATCATGTGACCTAGGAATCATTTATCTTGACATCATCAAGGATAGTAAAGCAGCAGCCAGCATAATAGGATTACCTGAGGGACACAACCTGTGATATCAAAGCATGAAGAATGAATTCATGAAATGAGATTCAGCTGATTATCTCATAACAAGGCCAAGATGTACATTGCAAATGATACAATAAAGTCTCATCCTTATGCAAAAATGTGCACTTTGATTAGACAGCCTAAACATATACCCATTGTAATTCGAGCATGTGTAACTGCAAAAAAATCCATCTGTTCAAGTATTCTTGAGCGGCCAGACTTTCCATTGATATATGCCTGATAACATACTGTAACAGATTTTATGAGGGATAGTAGAACATGAGGAAAAACAAAAATGGTTTACATGGCAAAGGTCTACAGATTTTTGGAACATTTCTGATTTTCCTCATATTTCTGCTGCCCCTACTAATTTCTTCACTAATGCCAGTGACAGTGTCATTCTTATTTTTCAATAAAACAGCCAGAAAGTAACCCTACAAAGACAAAAAAAAAGAAGCAAGAGTGCACCGGAGTCCTTGTCTTCCCCCTTCTGCCCCTGTGCTGATGTACTATGCAAGAAGTGCTACATCAACTATCAAGACCAAAGGCAGAAGAACACTGTAGGGCTGTTATATAATTGCGTTATTTAAGAAGGGCAAGTTATTGTTTAAGAGCAATAATTCACTCCTGTGTGTGGGTGTATCAGGATTTACCTATGGTTGCCTTTGTTTAATCACTGAGGTTCGCCCTCATGAACAAACCACACCAACCATGGATAAATCCTGATACACCCAGGAAAAAATATTTGCAAATGAGGTAAAGCTATCCATCAGGTGAAAAACAGAAGGATGTGCAAGGAAACACAGAAGGAAGAAGGCAGGGAAATGATCCTGTTAAACAGAGTTTTTCTTTGTCTACTTTGGTAGCAGATTAGGTGACTGTTTAAAGATCTAGTGACACTTAATGTAATAAAGAGTTTAGAAAAGAATACGAGTGATTTAATTTAAAAATAAAGATTATGCATTCCCATCAAAACATACTGCATGAAATTATATCATCTACTAGGAAAAAGTATAAAACAAAGACACCCTGATATGAATTTCTATAAACATAAGAAACTTAAAGAGAGAGGGAAAAACAGAAGAACCCTAAAAGAAAGCCCCCAGGCAAGCCAGACACACGTTTAATAAGGTTCCCTATTAGTAAATCAAATGCTTACCTTATCGAATCCATAAACGTCGACCCGTTCTTATCAAAACGCAAAATCATTGAATGTCCAGAAGGGCGAAACCGGAAACATCGAATTGTCATGGTTGGCCTTCTGCACTATAGCTCCGTAAGGTAAGTGTGCGATAGTTACGGACCTTAGGGTTAGGGTGCAGGTTAAGGTAAGCGAATGGATGGTAATGTATGTTAGATTTAGTGTAGAGTTTTGTTAAGTGTATGTGTCGATTATTTAGTTTGTTTGGGTTTAGCTGTTTAAGGTAAGTGTGCGATAGTTACGGACCTTAGGGTTAGGGTGCGGGTTAAGTTAAGTGCATACTTGGAGGTATATGTAAGATTTAGTGTAGGGTTAGAAGTAGGGTTTAGTTTAGGGTTAGATGTAGGGATTTGGTTAGTGTATGTATGTAGTTTAGTTTGTTTGTGTAGGTAGTATGCAGCGGGCATTGGGGTGGGACAAGTATGATAGTTTGATGTTTTGAATTTCGCGGTTTAGGGCGTTCAGTGTTTTTGCAGTTCGATGAAGACGGGTCGACGTTTAGGGATTCGATAAGGTAAGCGTTTGTGTTTATGATATAGACCCGTTTAATAATATTCTTTATTAATATGTAGTGGAGGTGAACAACAGGTTTAAGGGATTAGATATGGTGGGTAGAGTGCCTGAAGAACTATGAAAAGAAGCTTGTGACATTGTGCAGAAGGTGGCAAGAAAAATTCCACACCAAAAGAAGACTAATCAGGCAAAAGGAGTTCTGTGGAGAATTTAAGTATGGCTGGTGAAAGAAGGAGGAGAAGAAAAAGCAGTGGAGGTACAAAAAATGTAGCAAACTAAATGCAGGCTTTCAGAGAACAGCAAGACACATCAAAGGCATATTTAAATGACCAGTGCAAAAATCTGAAAGAAGACAGACTGGGAAAGACTAGATCTCTTCGAGTAGACAGATGGTCCTCAGAAAAACGTCTAGATAGAAACTGGCAAAATAAAAGGCAAAGCTGGAGGGACCAAGCAGAAGCTAAGAAGATGAACTATGCAAGAAGGATCCTAACATTACTGATACATCTGATGGCATATTGTCTGATCTACAGCCAGACATTGTGGAGAGCAACGTTAAACAGCCCTAGAAAGACTTGCTAATGACAAAGTTGTTAGTAGTGCTGGGATTTCAGATCAATTGTTTAAAACCCTGCAAAATGATGCTGCTACATTGTTAGTCATAATTTGTCAGCAAATCACAACAGTGGTCATTGAATTGGAAAAGATCAGTTTATATTCCAGCCCCCCCCCCCAAAAAAAAAAAAAGAAACAAAGTTAAAGAATCCTCAAATAATGAAACAATTGCACTTGTTTCTTATAATAGAAATATAATAGTCAAGATCCTGCATGCTAGACTCCATCAATATATGGACAGAGAACTGGAACATGTACAGGCTGCTTTTAGAAGGGGACGAGGCTTTGGAGTTCAAATTGCCAGCAAGTACTGGATAATAGACAAAGCAATGACATTCCAGAAAAAATACTTACTTCTGCTTGCTTGAGTACTCTAAAATATTTGACTGTAGACCAGAATATACTGTGGCAAGTTTCTGAGAAACCTGCATGGAGACCAAAAAGCAAAAATTAGAGTTGAGTATCGAATGGGTGACTAGATCCTTTTGGTACATCTTTAATTAAAGGTGCAGATTCTAATTGAGAGGAACTGACTTCCATCTGATTTTTACAGCTATCTTCTATGCAGCTGACCTTACTAGTGGCCTAACTCTGCTCCATTTGTTAAAGGCATCAATGAACTCATCTTGTGAGTGATACTTCCTAATTCCTGTAACAGTGCCCTTCCACCCAATCCCTGGAATAATATCCTCTTAAATAAGTCATGAATCTTGACCCATTAGCTGCTGCTCATGTTCCTTTAATCCTTGTCTATTCTCTTTAATCAAGTCTATATTACATTATCGAAGTTTCAAAATTTTGAATTTGATATGGTCGACACCATATAATCAAGGTCTTGAAACATCGAAAATGTAATAAAACACAACAACCTACAAAAACAAACCATTTGAATGCTCTAAGCAGGGGGGCAAGCCTTTCCCCACACCCCCCGCTACTTAAATATACCAACTCAGAGATCGCACTACAGTGCAGAAAAGGGAAATCTTCCCTTCCTGCGCTGTACAGAGATCTCCGTTAAAAGATTCAAAGTTTCAAGACTTCGATCATATGGGGTCGACCATGTCAGATTCGAAATTTTGAAACTCGATCTTCTGATATAGACCCTCTTGAATTGCACCCATGTCCCTTCATAATGCAGTACATTTATATCATATACCTAGTTCTCTCATCCATTGTGCACATACCAACCACTTTTATCATAGTTCAGGTCTTCCATCCTGCTTACAATTTTGATTCCTATCTTGTGTGCTCGCTCCTCCTGCCACATCCCTTTAATCTGTAGGGCCGCCAGAATTGTACACTGTACTCTGCTGCCCTTACGTGTATCTGTACTGTCATGTATGTTGCTTTTTATCTTCAGTAGCTTGTCTTGTTGCATTATATTGCATAGTTTCTAGCAGTAGACTCCTAGGTGACACCTGAAAAATATACTCTTTGGAGTCCGTCCACATAATAAATGCAATCAACAGCCATGCTTAGTTACCAAGTGAAAAGATGTTTTCCCACAAATGCATAACTGAAAGCCAAATACTTGTTTTCATGTTTACAAATCCTGCTGCATTAATGGATTTGGGAGTAGTGACAGAATAGTTTGGGTTGAATCATATGGGTTGTAGCACTGTTATTCTTCAGTTTAATTGCTTCTAGACTCACATCTTCCTTTATTAACACTTACCACATGTAGCAGAAATATGGCATCTGCAGTAATATTAGGCCTCATAAACCTAGGCCCCATACCTCCTAGTCCTATATTGTACAGTCATTCTGCATTTGGATGGTTTTGTTTAAAGGTATTAGATAAACTTGGTGCAAGTCCTTGCTGTATGTCCAAAGTGTCATGCCCTGTTTTACACTATTAGGAATTTAGCATGCAGTGTATTTTTGCATTGTCTACCTCCTGAATGATTGTTCCCCTAACTACTCTTCCAGTTTGGGGTTGAGGTGATAGAGGAATGGTTTACTGTGGTGTAACGTCTAACCCATATTAAACACAAGCTCAGTGATCTCTGGATCATCACCATTGTCACCAGCTTCCACTCCACCTACAGTATGACGTGCTTGTCAAATGTCAGAGATAGGAATACAAATAACAGCTCTGACAATGAGTTGAGAGGCCTAGTAAAAAAACAGCAGGGCTCAATCTATAGCAACTAAGCAATATTTTATTTAAATATCAAGGCAAACTGATTTTGTACAATTTGTTGTCTGTAATTATATAAAGAAAATAAATAAACCTGGAGCAATAACATCTGACAACACCATAACATACAAGTTCGTTAAATAAAGGAAATAAAAAAAAATTGTCTGTAAAAATATAACAAGGAATAAAGGTTCTGTAGCAGTATTTTACCATATCGTACAAATTTTCTAATTCAGCTACTCAGAAATTCTAAAAAAATAGAGTTTTGTTGTCAGAACCTAGGGAAAAATAAATTCACTGATGTCATGGCTTGCAACGAAAAACAATACATGAGGACAATAAGATACCATTATATCATGCAACATTTATTTTCAAATCAAAATGCAGGATTTTTCTACAGCTATTAGACCCCTATGTCATTTAACTCATTTCTGCAACATAATGATAGTCACTGTGATGAACCTGGGTACCTGTAGTTCAAGGCAGCGGGGCTACATTAGGAGATAGGTACATGATGCCAGATTCGTTCCTTTGTATGCTGACTCAGTTGTCACGCAGGATGAGGGCCTAACAATGATGTAAGAGACTGTGATTTCATTACCAGACTTAGCACCTGAGGAGTTAGCTGTAGGCCTGAGCAGATGATGACCAGCTCTGTTATGTTGGGGTGGGGGTGGGGGTGGGGTGAGGTTTTCTTTACTGGAGACCAGAAGGTCACTTTTGGTACATAAACTGTCAATTAAGCCAGCTTGAGGACAGCATGTTGTAAGATGCCACTGAGAATGCCAAGACACCAATGGGATTGTTCTTAGCATGTGCTGCGTGTTCAACATGGTGAAGCAGCCTGGTATGAACAAGTCAAAACAGAAAAGAAATCCTTGTGGGGAGCTCCAGATGATGATCATCCCATCCTTGAGTAACTCTCATCTAATACTACTGCCACCCCCCCCCCCCCAACACATGCACAAAGGTAGATGTGGAGTGCAACGCTAGACAAAATAAGGCAAATAGGACACTGGGTGGAGGGGGACAGAAAGTCAAGCTGGGATGTGACAAAAAAGGAAACTCACAGAACTATCTGTTTAATGCACTAATCAGTACCTTGCAAGGACAGCTTAATTAAAACAATCATCTGAAAGTAGAAGTAAATTGACAATAATTTGGAAAACATATTGCTTTACATCTCAAGTGGCTTATAAAGGTTGCCGAATGCAGCTTTGGTATTTTATGATTTGCAGCTCATTGCATTGAATGGCACCCAGAAAGAAAGTCATTGTGTGGTGCAACTCTGTGAAAACATTTGTGTTCTTCTGAAGGAACCAAAAACAAAACATAGCATGAAATTCCGTGACAGAGAGGTAGTCATTTAGTAAACTTCAAAAGTCAGATTTTTTTTATAAAATCTAAATGAATTTCCACAATGTTTAGTCTTTTGTTTTTACTGCAAACATGATCCACAAGGAATTTATAGCAGAATTTTCTCATTCACATTATTTTTTCATACCACATCTAAGTGCTTTTTAATGCCATATGATATAACAAGAATGTTGTGGGAGGTGGATCACAGAGCTCGCTAACTGGGGCATGCCAGTCCCAGCCCAATGTACAAAGACTGCTGGATGCTTGTGAGACTGTAGACAGATTGCTGCATGGTGCAGTATGTCTGCGAGGAAAGAAGTCTTGGCATGCCAGTGGGACAGTGCACAAGGTCACAAACATCAACTTAAAATATATATCTTAAAGCCAGCAAATACCACTTTTCAGTACTCTGTGCACAGTTATTTATGTGATAATGAGATCAGTGTTATGGATGGTGCACGATGTTACTCTATATGCTCGATAAAAGCCTACTGCTATCAGATGCCTTAGCAAATGTACTAAATCAAGATCCCACCTACATCCACCACCTCAGTGTGCAGAATTTCACAGTGCTCTCATCCCTCCCCCCAAAACTGCTGATACCCAGTAGTGCTGAATATGCAATATCTGGTAGCCTAGTATCACCCCCCCCCCAAATCTGGAAATGACCTTTTTCTGAAAGTATACCAAACCTAGTTATGCTCGTCCAGTAGACAACCCAGTTGTCTAGCCTACTCAAAAAGGTATGAGATTGTTACCACCCCCTCCTGATGTGACTTCAGCTTACATGTATGTTGAAAGTGAGCCAGAGACCAGAATATCCTTTTTCATAAATCTAGAACCCATTGTATGTGTATATATGTAATGTATGTGCACAGGCTCAGACATACAAAACTTACAACATAACTGACATGTTCCAAAGACATATGGCAGGCTGTAAACACTTTATTGGTTCCTTTAGTAAATATGAGTGGGTTTTGGGCACTTTAAGGGATATCATATTACTCTTACCACTTTTGAGGGGCTGCATTATTCAATCCTGAGCCGTATTGCTGATGTATCAAAAATCATCAGGGTCTATTTATTTTGTACCAAAAGGAATCTAACAAGAGGCTTCTCCTGCAGTTCCACATGATAGGGAGATCTTTCACATGTGGTACCAGACTACCTAGTGCCCACAGTGCCGAAGTGCCCTACCAGGTTGTCATGGTGCACCTTCACACTACCATCAGATTACATTGACATTGTCTGGGTGGAGTCCAGTATGGTGATGCATAACTGCATAAAGACCAGACCCTTGTCTAAATGTCTGCATCCGTGTGATTCAGACAACAGTGTAGTTAAACAAAACCAAAGAAGAAGAGCTTCTGTGAATTAAATGACAATGCAGTGTAAAGACTTGCAACTCAAAGCATATGAATTGTGAAAGGCTACAAATAGGAGATGTCTGTTTTTGTCAGGTTTCAATGGAAGTAAAATTGTGTTAGCATAATGGATCCACAGCTCTGTATTAACTTCTGCACCAGATCTGCTGGTCTGAATAATGTTCTTTAACCACAGTTGAATGTTGAATAGCTACTACGAGTTACCTGTTATTCTGTATGTCTGTGAGGTAGCTTGCTGAATCTGCTCTAGTAAGGGCAAACTGCACTATATTTCTAGACGCTACATATCTAATTTGCATCTTAACTAATTCCATGAAAGCCAAGTTATTGAAAGCAATACAAAACTCCATGAAAGCCATGTTATTGAAAAGAATACAAAATTACACCTTATGTTAGTTTTGATTTTTTTATGTGTTTTAGTTGGCTCAAACCTCCACTTCATTCCTTGCAGCTCCAGGCTTACTGTAATGAGCTTTGAGATCAGTGTAGCTTATGACACTGGCAAGGTTGTGACCTCAATGGCTTTGGTGTATGAATATACAGTTTAGTCAGTTATGTGCTATCCACGGATACAACACCCACTTACTTGGCAACACTGTAGTTCATAAGAACTAGTTAAAGTTCCAGATGTCCATCAGTTTCTGTGACAAATAATTCCACGAGTACCTGCACAGTTCTGGTTTCTTTTACAATTATAGCACACCTCTATATCCGCTTTCTCCATTTTGTGGCCACTTTTTAATAGCAGAGGAACACATTATGGTAGTGCTCTACTGTGTGACATCCAAACTTCGATGGGCCTTTCCTGCCCCATTTCCACACTACAAGGGTCACCCTCTGTACGTTGAACAGTATGAAGGTACTCCCCTCCTACATACAACCTGCATTATACTTGTAAGTTTATGTCATCTCACCTTCTTTGTCTCTCTCTCTTCCCCATAGCCCCTCTTATTCTTTTGAGCCCATGGCACAATCTCTCACTTTACTGTATTCTTGTAAGAAACTTGGTTAAACACTCTCAATTTAATAGCACTTTCCAGAACTATGTATACTCTGTAGCCTTTATAAACTGCAGCCTTCAAAAATAAAATAAGCATGATGATCCATGTGGGGATCTTACTAATGAATGATAAAGCTATCATACGTCTGTCTTTTGCTGGCAATACTGCTTCACATGTGATGTATTCAGAAAAAGTTTTCTGTGAGGCTATTTTAGAGTTTAACACTCAGTTGTGCTCATAAGTGATTGTGCAACAGAAGCAGCTGGCAGCAACTGATGTATACTTAAGTATCAGTACTCAAGATTAATGGGACAGTAATGCAGTATGCTGGTTAGCACTGCTGACTCAAAACACTGTAGTGGGGTTGCATTCTGTGTGGGGTCTGCATGGGGTTATACCAAGTGCTCTAATACTTTATCACATTCCAAAGCCATGCCGTAGGTGAACCAGTTGAATTGGTGATCCTTTAAATTGTCAATAGCTGTGCAGCTGTGCATGTCATGGGTAAATGAGTGTGTATATTCTGCAATGGGATATTGCCTTGCACCCACTAAGTTCTGAGATAGGGTCTGGCTTACCTGTGACCCTCAAATGAATCAAGCAGCTAATCACAGAATGAAAAAACATGAAATACTCAACTGGACAATATAAAAGGTATAATAAAGAAAAAGCTAAAAGAGTTAATACTACAGTGAATCTCAGCCTCTCCTACTTCCCTGATGAATGTCCCACAGACATAGGACTAATGCAGTGTTGCTGATTACATTTGAATTGTGATGTAATATTGAAATGCAGTCCTGGCTTTAACACTGATTCATGACTCTTTTACAGTGCATATTTCCTTGCCTATATCATATAACAGCCATATTACCTGGACATTAGTGGCTTATATAAAATAATTCTACATATAAGTACAGCATGTAAACAGCAGATTTCGTCTCTGTCTGTTTGTTGTTTTTGTAATTCTGACCAAGTCACTTAAGCATGCATTCCAGCTCATCCCTGAAAAGTGGCAGTTATGCCTTAAGGGTTAATGAATAAAATATATTTTATTTTGTTTGTTAATTGGGTTTATGCCTTATAGCCCTACTTAATTGACAAATAAATAAAAAAAATATTTTATTTGTTAACTGGGGTAGAGCATTGATGTTCACGGACCTTTTTCAGGTACAGACTAGAAGCGCTGCCTGGTTAAGTGACCTGCTCTGGGTCATACAGATAGGCAATGGAAGCTGAGGGAATCAGACCTTGAACCAATGAGTCACAGGAAGCAGCTTGTTAACAGCTCCCTAATCATCTGCACCGACAGACAGACAATATACTCATTCCCCTAAAAACAGAAACACATGAAGAGGTCAAAAACTGTATCATAGTTTTCATCCAATATATTTAATTATGTTTAAATCTGGTTGCCCCACAGTGCAGCAACCCTTGTAGTGTTGGGGGCTTTGCAACACCCAAAAATATGCCCATTTGATGAATGTCGTATGACTGTTTTTTTTTCCTAAGGAAAGTGCATCCAAAGGTTTAAACTTAGAGAAACAGGTATAGAGCCCTACACACTATAACTGTTCACTATAGTTCCACAGATACCAGGCAGTATACGGGACTGGGAGAGCCATCCCTTCCCCATGTCATGCGTAGCTGAGTATATTGCTGCATGTGCGGCTAGCTCAGGATAGAGTGTCACATCATTCACACATGTGACAAGTAGAACAACACCCTAGCAAGGATGAGTCATGTCACCTAAATATGAAACACCTCTGTCTCAAGAAAAAAAAAGTACCCTAGTTCCCCACCATCATGATGTTCTAGCACTGCGATCTTATCTGGGTAGGAGGGGATAAGGAAAGAAGGCAGGCACCTGTTTTCTCCATTAAATATGTGTGAACTGTGCCATTCTGTTCTGAGAGTACAACACTTCAAGGTACCCCATCAGAAGAGCAACAGCTAAGTATATATACATAAGCACCTTGCCAAAACATGCTTTCCTCACATGAAAGCACTGCTGTTGTGGGTTACTTTACTCTGGGATACAAGGACCTCAGAGCTGATTATACTAAGTTTGAGGGTACTTGGGATGAAACCTCCTAACTGCAGTGTTGTGGACTTACACACCACAGAAAAAAATGGACTTCTGAAAATTCTCTTGATCACATTGCTTGTGATGGACATGATTTTTGAAGAAACTGTTTATGATTGACTGTCATGGTTCCTTCCTGCAGCAGCAGGCTAACTTTCCTCCATGTTCTTCACTCTGAACTGTTCTTCCTCTTAATATCCTCCCGTGACCCATCAAGTCAGCCAACTAGCACTTGCTCACAAAGTATTACATCATCCAGGCAACACACCAGCCCTGCAGCAACTACTCCAGCCTTACACCACTTCCAGATCCCTAAGATAAAGTACCTAACACCTCCTTAAGGTAACAAACTTTAAAATTGAATCAGGTAGATCCATTTATAGCCACTTCATCTCTAAAATCTGGAACTCCCTTCCAGCCCACATAATAAATAACAACGCCACCACCCAATTCAAAAAAACTACTCAAAACACATTTCCTGAATCACAGATTATGTAGCTGTACTACCCCTGGATAGTAACTCATATGTCTCTGTTTCCAGCAACTAGAGTAACAGCTTATCTACTGCTTTTGTAATGTATGCATGGGGTAATAGTATTACTGAACACTGTAAAGAAACCTAACGGACATAGCATGTCTCTCATGTGTAGAAATGAGTTATGGAAGTTATCTACTCTATCTTCTTGCTATACTTGCTGTTAAACACCTCTATAACATGTATATATTAATATAGCCTGTGAATGTTGGCAAATACACTCTTTGGTTAACTCACTATCTTATATTTACTATACTTCTATAAGAAGTATAAAGATTGTGTACTCTATATATTGTTTAATGAACCTTTTGGTTAACGTGTCTTTCTCTTGTTAATGATTTTACTGCTCTGGAGCTTTTCTCCCTGGGCCTCCACTGAAAATGGACATAGATCCAGTTGGACTCTCCCGATTAACAAATGTAAAATAAAATAAATAAATAAATAAATAAATCCTGCTAGCTGTTGGGTATGATTTGGATAAACTATATGGTGTTGGCTTTGTGTATGCACGGTCTCTGGTTTGATTCCTGGTTGGCTTAACATTTTTAGTCTGGCAGAAGATTAAAGCCATGAGCTGTTAACGAGCTACTTCCTGTGGGATGGGCCAAATATATGACTGTGAGCAGGTCAATAAACCAGACATGCTTTGGGGCAACTGGGAATCTATGCTAGGCTCTTTAATGGTCTTCTGGACTACGTGCCTAGTAACACCCTATAGGCATACATATTTACCTGAGGGTATCTAGGTGCAGGAGGTGGTTGTAAGAACCCAGCCTGTTTCACCATCTGTAAGTATATTTATAAATAGAAAATGGGGGTGCTGGTTGAAAATCTGTCTACCATAATTACAAATCTTTGAAGAGTAGAACTGCAATTTCATATATGATGGAATACATTCTGGATCCAAGGCTTGGCATCTCTGACGTCCTCAGCTCTGAGGTGAACAGTTCTCGGAGTTAATACTTAAAAGTAGTAGAACCCACATTAGGGGATGCAGGAAGGCAAAGGTGTAACAGATAGCTTCAGGATTCACTATTGTTTGCTTGAATCAAATGCTATTGTGTCAGGACTAGAAATATTAGATCATGTGCATCTGATACAAAGCAATAAAATGGATCAGTCATGACAGAAATTAAAACAGCAGCCTGACTGATCTTCCATGAATACACAGAAACAGGATCCATTATGGACATGAATTGTGAACTTGACTTTTGCTCAAATCCAAAAGGCTAGCTAAGAAACTTGGCTGTGCTTGGTGAACACATTGGTGTAATCTAGTTGGAGATTGTAAAAGCAGTAGAGTGCAAATTTAAATAGGGCCTTATAATGGCATATGACTCACAATGAGGCATCACAAGGCCATAGAAAAGGAACCCGTAGAAAGTGAAATGGATACATAACAAGATGATCGGGCCTAATTTATAAGGCACCAAATCCTCTCTCCTTGTAGTTATTGTCTACAACTCTGTAAAAAGGGTAACAAGGTTGTCACTAGAAGCGGACAGTAACTAACAGAATAACAGAGACCTTATCTAGGGAATATTTGCAATATGGAATCACTAGAATTTTGCAAAGACACAATGTCATAATAAACAGATGATATACTATTAAACCATGCAGGAATAACATATCTGCACAATAAGTGAGGCCATTAGTTTCATAGAACTAGGAGGCCGAAAGATTTAAATTTACAGATGATGTGGCAAAAGGTTACATTTTCAGGGCTTATGGAATGAACTTGATGCAAAACAAGGGCATAACTTTCAAATTTGAGATTGCTTGTACCCGCATAGTTTGTTAATTTCTCTCAAAGTATTATGTAATGTTCTAATCTTAATTAGTATGGACAGGATGACATGGGGTAATGTAAACAGTCACAAGTACAACTGCCGATGTTGTTTTAATAAAAAAAAGAACCTTATGTTCCAGTGAATTCGGGACAGAACCTTTCATCTGAATAAAACAAGTGGCTGTGATGTAGTTTCAGTGTAAAACACAATGCATAACATTTTTTTCACAATTAAGTGTACTAGGCTCCTTTAATAAAAATAGCCTTATGCACTATGAGGTTCCAGGACAGAACGTCTCATGAGAATAAAACCAGTGTCTACAATGCACATTCAATGCAAACCATGGATCATGCTATTTATCCACAAATAAACTCATTTTGTAGCATGTTTTTGTTTACCGGAGGTTAATGTCTTTGCAGTGTGGCTTCACTGAGAATGCTTTCTGTCTGCAGTATTAATTGATAGCATATACTGATGAACAGGGCATGTCTGGTGACCAGCTGGAAGGGAAATGGGAGAAAGGTAAAAAAGAGATTAAAGCATAGCTGGTGGGTTCTGATGGCATCACAGCACTTCAGTTGTTTTCCTAGTGCTGCTTTTAGTTCAGGAAGATTGCTTGCTTCAGCTGGGTCTCAGCAGTTATGAACTGCTAAGTACTCTGACCTTTCTTAACCAAAACTATTGTCCTTCCCACAGTGGAATTCACATTCAAAGGTTTGCTTGAAGAGGAATTGCAGACCTCTAATATATAGCAGGTTACAACGGCACTACCCCACATTCCTTTTTAGTAGCACAGTGGCGCAATAGTTAGCACTACTGCCTCACAGCTCTCAGTTCTCCAGTTCTGTTCCTGATTGAGGCATGCCTTTTCTGTGTGTGTCTGTGTGTCTGTGTGTGTGTGTGTGTGTGTGTGTGTGTGTGTGTGTGTGTGTGTGTGTGTGTGTGTGTGTGTGTGCGTGTGTGTGTGTCATGGGAATCCAGTTTCCTCCCACATCCTAAAGACAACAGGGTAGGCGCAGTTAAACTGATGGTATCTAGAACTGCCTTAGTTATGTACACAGTATGACTGGGCCTTTGACCTGTGACATACTGACAATCCACCTTGGATTGTTTCCTGATTTATGCCCTATTATGATAGGCCCCACCTCCCTGTGACTCTGAACTAGCTATATCATGTATTGAAAATAAATGCATTGTATTGGTTCTCCATATCACAACACTTTATTCTATTTATTTTAATATTTTGCTGACCAGAGCTGCCCTGTGTAGCCTCATAGCCACCCAGCTACATTCAGTTTTCATGTCTAACTAATCCTGAATGCAGAGGTTACTTCATTCCAACATTAAATTCTACTTGGAGAGGGGAGGGGCTAAGAGATTAGATGCCTCCTTCTGAACTCCCCTATTAGTAGAAAGAGTGGTCAGGTCAGAATGGTACACCACTGCAAACAGCAGCCTTGACAGGCCCAGCTTACCTGTGCTCAGTGGGGCCTTACTTTTATGCATCTGTGCTATGATTCCATACTTGTGCTCAGTAAGGCCTGGCATACTTTTGTTTATAATGGTGTCCAGTGGGGCCTTCCATACGTTTGTTTATTGGCCTACTACTCCATGCTGAGGCACACTGCATGACATCACAAAAGTGGAAAAGAGTTGCAACTCATCTCTTTTATTCTGGACACTACTCATGTTCCTTTTAGCCAACCAAGCCTAGAAGGTCTGTTTCACAGAAAAAATTATTCCAAAAGCAGTCTTATTTTAGAGGCAGTTTGTGTTTACTCAGAATATCTCCTGCATGTGAAAAGGTCACTGGAACACATTTAGGTATTTTTCAAACTGCTCTTTTACTGGAAAAGCACTTTTTGCATCCTAAACTGACAATTTTTTTTCTCCAATTATGATTGCGACATTTAAAACACTTTTTCATTTAGCATTCTTCTACACTATATAGATTAGTAATCTGTGAACATATGCCAATCTCTCATGTAAAACTGTTTTAACTTCATGTTAGTTCTGCTTATTCTGACACTAGACCACAGATCGGTAAAAACTGATAAAGAAGACAAGTATATATACTAAAACAAGCACTTCATGGAACCAAGTCCAATTTTACTACTGCAGGATCATGTTTGGGTTTGATAACATCATTGAAACTTGTCAAACCTTAACTCAAAATCTGCATAAAAATTTACACGCGGATGGTAATCAAGGAAAATCTGACCCAAGGTATCAGTCTGACTACATTCTAACTGCTGGATCAGCTACAAGCCATAATCAACAGTTTACATCTGCCTCTTCCTCATTAGAACTGACTTAAAATGTGTCTCATTATCATATAGAGTCACAATGAAAATATAGCCCTTAAGATTGTAATAATCATGCTGTATATGCTCAGACAACTTTTTATATTGACGTACCTAACTATATACCGTGTTTTAATAGTTACTGTTTTGCTTTTGTTGGGTATGAATTTTGAACTGTAGATTAACTAAATACTTCATAGTCAAGAAAAGCCCTCTTAAATGTAAATTAATATATCTGTTATCTCTGTTCTAGTTTTGCTGAATTATATAAGAATCTGCAATATACAGTAGTAATAAAAGCTTAGTATCATATGCTTCAAACCAGATACTGAGAAAATAAAAATAAAAAATAAAAAAATAAAAAGACAGCTACCTTCCATATAGTTTATGTCTGATGTCTGCACCTAACTATAGCCCCGTATGAAATGCCCTTAATAAATACATGACCAATTTAATAGAAAAAAATAAAATTAATTTTAACTTATGAGAAGTTTAAAAACCTATCACTTTCTTATATATATCTTATACAAAGAATATGGTTCATAGTACTCCTTTACAATGATCTTAGCCTATACAAACGGACATGATTTTGACATCTGCAATATCCAATGCAGATGCTCCCTTTCCACTTCATAGGAATGCTAATCCCTCCTTTTGTTCCCTTTCAGTCAAAGTTTAAAGTAAAAAGAAAATAAATGTTTTTATCTCTACTGAACAATGAGGTGCCCAGAGACAGCATTAGCAACATAACTCTTATTCTATGACTCACTGGAAAAAAATACATTCAGATTAAGCATTAGGCAAACAGAAATGAATTGCTGCTGAAAAAGATGAAAACTGTTTTGAATGAAATATCTGTCACCATGCTATTTACATACAGCCTAAAGAGTGCTGGTACAGCTATGAACTGTTACTCTTATACACAGTGAGCTATTACGTCCTGATCTGTAATTACTTCATCTTTGCTGGTCTGGCAGTAAAATCAACAAATTCTTCTGATTAACACTTCAAAATAAGGTTAATTTTAAAAATCTGGTGTTTAGACTATGAGCTTATTTTCCAATGAAGGTTGAAGAATTCCATTAACCTTGTATTTAAAGTTGTTAATAGTGCATTCATTGCCAGACTCCTTGGAGGTAATAATCCTTCAATCATACTACATTGGGAGTAGCTGTGATAGTTCTCCTGTCCCCTGATGATAAGATAAACCAGGCAGTTACCATGGCTGTCATAAAAAGTGAATTCTCCTTCTCCAAACATTGCATGCTGGTAAAATGAAATGCTTAACACCTTAAAAACATAATGCTCTGGACTAAAATCCTGAGTGCTGGTCAGAAGAAGGCACAAGTCATTTGTAGCAAATTAACTGCCCATTTGAACATTTTTTACACTCATATGTTTTGGAAAACTGAACACTATGTCTCTTTCCAAACTTATCACAAGTGTATTACATCAGTGATGAAAGGGTTTGACAAAGGAGTGAATTCCACCAGTCATTTTGAAAATGGGAGATTCCACATGATATACAGATAAGAAAAGTATTTGATGATTTTACTGTCACTCAGCAAAGATGGAACACAAAGAAAATCTGGATGACAACTGGAAACAAAGATTCTTCAGAAAACAAAGTCCTGCCAGTCCAAGCAGTTTGTCCATTATATGACATTTCATCTAACAGTACCATAAGAAATGAATGATTCTGTTGTTCAGTTTTTGATCAGAAAATCTGGCTTCAAAAGGAATGGTAAGACAGCCATTACTAGGCCACCAGCTATAACCAGCTAAACACTTCTTGGTGACCTAAGTGCTTTGACCTGCACTTTGTTCTTGTTTTTTCGGACTGGCTGGAGCATTTTGGCTTTTTCATCAGCTCTCATTATTTCACTGTGGCTGTTGGCCTCGAAGTGCAGCTTTTTCTTTTTCTTTTTCAGTTCATGCTGCCACACCTGCTCACAGTAATAATCGGCCTTGGATGGGGAGCGGATTAATGTCATGATATCTTTGTACCATGGGTGGTGGCTTTGTTTATATGGTAACAGTGATGCTGACTTTAGAGGACCCTCTGCCCCATGACTTGCACCCTGTATATTTGTTAGCTGTTTTTGGCTGATCACAGAAAGATGGACCTTAACAAGTGTCCAGTGGAAGCCATACTCCTCTACCTGGCAGTAGTAGGTTCCTGCATGCTTGGATTCTGCACGTTGGATTATTAGGCCTTGATCAATCAGTATTATGTGGTCTCCAGGCAACACCTACAGGGGATAAGTAAAAGGTAATTAAAAATTATTACCACAGGTACAAAAAAAATAAAAAATAAAATATTATCAGATCTTTGTGCTTCAGTGATCTGCTTTCAAGACACCTAAATGGACAATGAGAATAACTAATCAACTACATAAATCACTCAGCTGTTTGCAGAATGAAATAAATACCAGTTTCTTTCATACACATTGCGTTGTCTGTAATTATTTATCATACTTGCTCATAATCACAGCTGGTTTAGCATGAGTAGTTTGTTTAAGAGTGATGTTGAACACTGCAAAATGTAAATGATTTATAATTTTATAACACTAATGAGTAGCCAGTGTAAACACCCCACATAACATGTCTTGAAGCAGTATATACACTGTAGACTAACTCCGCTAAGGCTACACACAGACTGCAAAGCCTGCAGGAAAAGTTCCTGAACCACTTATATAAAAGTCAGCACTAATGACACAACATCACCGAGTTCATAATCATGGAATGCTCACTGTCCCCTTAGTTCTCTACCAGAAACTATACATGAGGTGACCTCTCTGTAGATAATTGCCGAGAATCTACTAGAGCACTGGCCGGACTGGCAGACAGTTGAAAAAATTTTAAGAAGAACAGGGACAGAAAGTGATACAAAGACATGACTTACAGACAAAAGAGATGCTTAGGGAACTGAAACTGAGGAAATGCATATGGAAAATAAGGTAAAGGTTATGGAAGGCAATATTTCAACTGCACATGCTAATATCAGAAAAAAAGGGTATCACTGAGAAAACTGAGACTCTACAGAGAGATCAAAGTGAAACGACATATGTCTACAAACTCTGCATGATGTGGTGGGCTCTTTTAATGCATAAATTAGTGAAGGAATACAGGTAGAGGTGTGGGTGTAAAGGAAGCAAAGAAGGCAATACAGGTCATAAGTTAGGGAGTACTGAGAGAGTTTGAGGAATGGAAGGGGTGGTAACATAGAGTTAGAGACTAACACATTTCAAACAAATAAAGGAAGGATATCAGGGTGATATAGGAGGAAGAAATATTTCATTAAACAGGAAAACAACGAAGCTTTATCATTTTCAAAGCAGCAATTAGCAAAGGGGGTCATGGAGGTACTAATCAGGATAGGTGGGAGATTAAGAGAAAAAGTTACAGATAAATGACAAGTTGCTGAAAGTTTCTTGATGCAAGTTCTATGATGAAGAAAGGCAAAGAAAATGGTAGGAGTAGTGCTCTGTATTTCAGGGTCTATATTACCATATCGAATGGTAATAATGCTGAATGTTCATATGAGCGAAAATGTACAAGAACGAACTTGTGTTTTTTGGAGTCGCGGTACAGTGAGGATTGGAATATTTGCCCTTTCCCCACTGTAGTTCGACCTCAGAGTTGGAATATATATTTAGCGGTGGGTGTGGAGGGCACAGCCCCCCACAATACCAAGTTCGTTCTCGTGCTTTTTGCTCATATGAGCGTTCTGCATTATTACCATTTGATATCTTAATATAGACCCTGTATTTCAGTACCAGACGTGGAAGAGGTTATCAAGGGATAAGAGAACATTGTGTCTGTGGATAGGTTGGCTTGAATTTAAGGTTCTCTGTGGAACTGAACAGGTGACAGGAATGTAAACTGAAAGAAAAAATAAATGGGTGTCACAGAAAGTTGTGGGTGGTGAGGTTTGTGAGTAAGTGTGATCAAACTTACTAGGTACAAAAAGGCAGGAGTACATATGTCCAGTACTGATGGTTGATTTCAATACCTAATGCCACCTGTAAGACTTATTAAATTAATTCAGCCTAGGAGAAGTACTGTAGTAAACAGATGGACAGAAAAGAGAAACAGAGGTGTGCTTAAGGAAAAAATGTAATATGATGTGAGGATAAAAATCTCTGGCCTTCTTAGCTTCCAATAATTAAAGGCTGAATCACTGATAATACACATGTAGGCAAAAAAAAATATGGATACACAGGAATGCAGGAATATAGTAGGTAAGTGATCATGGGGAGCATAAGATGCCTAGCCATATACATCATTAAACAAACAAACTTAGAAGTTCTTGCCACCTTTTTCAAGCACTAAATAATGCTCACCTCCCAAATAGAGCAGGGCTGTACATAATTACCCTGATGTAAATTTGTCTCTACCCATCCAGACATCAAGACTAGCCTCAAAGGTATCCAGAGCAGTGCTTTGTTTGACCTGCACTGGTAACGTATTCCAGAGGCTAGGAATACATTAAGCTAGGAACCTCTCTCCAGTGAGTCTGCTTTACTTGCTGGTGTTGAATTAGGTCTTAGTGTGGGTACTTGTAGAGCCACTGGTTTTGGGATGAAGTAGGAGGTCAAAAAGGACTGGGTCTTACATGACTTGAAAAGCAAGGCACAGGCCGCCTCTCAGCAATCTGTACGCTACTGAGTATAAGGACACTCATTATAATTCAAAAGGGGAGTTGAAGGATTTAAGGCCTTTAACTTTATTGGTTAGAAATCTTTGGGCCTTTCCAGCTGAGTGATATGCTTGGATTTGTATATACCAAAGGGGGCACTGTATTCAATGATAGGTCTGATAAGGGAAGACTACACTGCTAGGATGACTTCTTTGGATCTAGAAGATATTCCCCTTGGAAATTAACTGAGCCAGATAGAAGAATTTCCTAGCTATGGTGAAAACATGATGGTCGAATGACAGTGTGCAATCCCCATAACTAGTACGAAGCTCACTTATGATGAAAAGACCCATGTACCATTTATAGCATATGAGGTGGGAACAACTTTTCTGGCAAAAATTACTATGCTGCACTTTTTCTTTTAGTTTGAAACCGTTTTCTATACACCATGTATGTGCATATGCCAGCAAAGAAAAGTTGCAGGACTCAGATTTTAAGAAGAAATGGGGGAAATGTTTGCAAATGCATTGATGGCTGTGATGTATACAGGGTAATCTTAACAAGGTAAAAGGGAAAACTAATCAATGTACTAAGTAAAATCCAAGCTATGCTGAAGATGGTATAGAAGACAGTACACTGAGTTATCTTTACCTACTCTCGGTATATGTATTTCTACATGTGGGTCAATAACAGTAAGCCAAGCATCCTTTCATTGAAAATATGCATCCTTTTAGTGCTCTCTCAAAAGGTAGGAGCAAAAAGGCTCAGATCTAGATATAAATCACAGGCTATAGAGAGACTACAGTGACAAAGACTATAGTCTATTCCAGCCAAAAGTGATAAATAGAAAAAAATGTTTTTTATAAAGAGGGGACAGAATTTCCTATAAACTCAAAAATGATTTTGTCTCAACACCCTTTATTTAAATAAAAAAACTTGCAGAAATTGCAGGTAAAATGTAACAATACTTATGAGTTTTGCAATGTGAGTGACCATAGTATTTTGAATAACGATCACTGTAACATGTTGAGCAGCATAATTTCAAACTGAAGTCAAGGTCAAGGAATTAGGCAGTGCAAGCAAACTCTGCAGGTATTCAAGCTGGGGCTTGATCTTGTAAAGCAGACAATGAAAGAGAGTAAAAACACTCGACACACATTAAACCTTGATGGTGATATTATAAGAGGAACTGTAGTGTCTTGTTCAATAAAGTTCAGCTCATCTCACAAAATGCTAAAAGTGATGATTAGGTAGTAAAACAAATAGTATCTCCTCCTCTCTTCTTTCAGGAAAGTTGAAACGACAGCAGAGAAACACTTGTGGAAAGTAGTAGTAGTAGTGGTATTAGTGGTCATAGTGCTAGTAATAGTTGCGGTGGTGGTATTAATGGTCATAGTTGTGGTAGTAGTAGTGCTAATGGTGAGAGTGGTAGTAGTACTGGTAGTGGTATTAGTGGTCAAAGTGGTAGTAGTAGTAGTAGAAGTAGTGACATTAGTGGCCATAGTGGTAGTAGAAGTAGTAGTAGCTGTGGTATTAGTGGTCATTGTGGTGGTGGTGCTGGTAGTAATAGTATTAAAAGTAGTAGCAGTAGTAGTAATAATAATAGTCATGGTAACGATGTAGTAGTATTAGTAATTGTAGCAGTAGTATTATTAGTAGCTGTAGAAGCGGTAGTAGTAGCGGTACTGGTGGTGGTGGTACTAGTAGTTGTACTATTAGTACTGGTAGTAGTAGTAGTAGTAGTAGTAGTAGCAGCAATAGTATTATTGGTAGTAGTAGTTCTTCCAAGTTTGTGTGCCTTTGAAATAAGTACATATATAGATGGGGGGGGGCACAGGTTGCACCCCTAGCATACACATTTATTTTTTTTTACAGTTTTGTGCTGTGTTGTACAGAAATTTGTTAAAATGATGATTTTGTTATGCTTACATACAACAGTTGTGATATTTTGCATCTCAGCTAAGGAAGATGCAATGTTTCAGAGCACATGCTTCTAAAACATATTGTATACACAGTACTAAACTGTATTTATGTGTGTGCAATACAAAACCTTATGTTCATGAGCATAATATTATTAGACTATGTAGATATACATAGTAATGAGTTATGTGAACATTAAATAACTATGAATATGCATGAACAGTACTGAACCTTATGCATATCTGTGCTGTGCTAAACCATGTATGCTATTCCCATGTATGTATATACACAGAGTTTAAACCATCTGTACAAAATCATGCACAGAATACTAGACCACATGCATAGGCACAGTAATCAACCATGTGTACAATAAGTATTCATGAGCACATGTGCACAGTACTGAAACGTGTGCATAAGTGTTCTGTACTACATCATGCATGCAGTACTGACCCATGTATACAAATATACAGACTTTAAACCATCTATACATATTCATAGACAACGTAGTAGGCTATGTGAGTATACAGAGCAAACAGCAATGTGTACAATAGGTAACCACATTTACATGTGCATAGTATTGAAACTTACACATAAGTGTGCTGTACTAACTGTGTGGTTTATACTGAACTATGTATACACATATACATAACTTAAACCATCTGTACATATTCATGTACTCAGTTCTAAGCCATGTGATTATATATAGCGAAGAGCTACGTGTACAATAAGTAACCATGTGTTAATGAGCACAGTACTGAAACGTATGCTTAAGTGTGCCGTGCTAAACCATGTGCTGGTCATATATACAAGTGGACATGTGCAGTACCGAACCCCAGCACAATACTGACAGTCTGTACAACTGGATGTGTGGAGTACTGAACGATGTACAAAGTTCTAGCTAAGTGAATCATCTACAGTAATACAGCATGTATGAATGCGTTTAGTACTAAACCATGTGCTGGTCATATGTACAAGCAGACATGTGCAGTACCGAACCCCAGCACAGTACTGACAGCCTGTACAACTGGATGTGTGGAGTACTGAACGATGTACAAAGTTCTAGCTAAGTGAATCGCCTACAGTAATACAGCATGTATGAATGTGTTAAGTACTAAACCATGTGCATCTGTACAGCACAAAATCATCTGCAAACACTGAACACTGTGCAGATGTGTAACAGTATTAAACCATCTGCACAAATGTTAAAGTATTAATTCAGAACTGTGCTATAATCATGTGTACAGTGTAAAGTATGTGCACGGTACTAAATCATGCAAACATATGCAATGAATCATAATATAACATCGATCCATGTTACGCCAGGGCTCAAAATGCTGCACATAAAACATTAAAATACATAACAATGCAATCACTAAATGACAAACCATAACCCTGCACAAAGTCAATTAACATAGTTTTTGTAAGAGGGCTTCACTCTCCTATATTGTCCTACATGGGAGCTCTGTTCACCGCATCTCACTTCTCCAATATACTACCTCTGTGGTCACAGAAAGTCTGAGAAAAGATAAGAGGAACAAATCAAAAAGGCCTCCTTTTCTTTTACTCCAAGCGGTCTGACCTCAGTGATAACACAGCAAAATGCCCAGCACACAAGTTGACCCAACACACTGAAAAGCTGGTACAATTCTTTTACTTGTACCTATCGATAAAAATCCAAGGAAATGAACTGGTCTCAAAGTTTACCACATCTTCATTAGCAAAATTTGTTTCAAACGCTAATGTGTTGAACATGCAAAGAGAACCAAAAAAATGACATCATAATGAACTGACATAAGTCATGCAATGATCCATTTCAGAATCATCTAAAAAGTACATTACTTCAAAAAATTAAAAAATAAATCAATTTCATATACATTACAAATTATATATATATATATATATATATATGTGTGTGTGTGTGTGTGTGTGTGTGTGTGTGTGTGTGTGTGTCTATAAAACTGCATTTTCTAAAGAAAAATTTCTCTGCTCAAGAAAAAAATGTAAATACAAATTGTTAACCTTTGCTGCCTCAGTGGCTTTAAAAATTATGACCAGCACAAAACAGTACATTCAATAAAAAGGATCATTCAACCTTGGTTTAAAAAGGCCGCCTATTGTGATTATCCACATTTCTTCCAAATGCAATAGATCTTCCATCCAACCTTTTTGTTTGCATGCCACCTTATCAGTTCCCAAAAACATAGAATGTACTGAACCATGTACCAAACTCTGCTTGCAAAGTGCATTTGTGGATTTCTTATGTTTGATATCACTGAGATGTTTCCAGATTCTGTGTTTGAACTGGTTGGTTTTCCCCACATAAAAAGCTTCACAGAAACCTTGTGCCAGATATATCGTACCTTCAGGTCTACATGTAATAAATTATTACATATTATATAATTTATTTACTGCTTTGTACCTGAATTAATACTGCACATTTGTGCAGATGGTTTAATACTGTTACATGTGCAGATATGCTGTTTTTTAAGAACATGTTTGCTTAATGAACAACAACCACAAGATCTATGTCCCAGAGGGATGTCAGCCATCCTTTTAGTTTGCATGTATCTGTTATGTGATTTTTTTTTATACCTGGAAAGGTGCTGTGAAACAGATGGAGCCTTCCTAAAAAACAGGTTACATTGATCAGATATCTTTTCAAAATGTACCAGTATTTATTCATAACTTCTTTGATCATAAAAATGTTAGATTTACACGTATTAATTATAGAAAATTTATATTTATTTGTAACATCATGACATGTTTTGTCCTTGTATGTTAAAGGAGCATTTGCCTCTTGCTTACCACTTTCTCCATAGAAAATATGATCCAGTTCTCATAAAACAAGCCAAGCACATTCATATTCATTCCAGTCTGAAGAGATTCTTTTAAGTCTAAACAACTATGGTAATGTTACATAACATATGGCCTGGATGATAGGTGGTCGCTCCTAATACAGAATTTTTACTAAAATGCTTTCTATATAGGTTTGTACTTACCACACTATCCACATTTTTGGACACCATCACATTTTGGAATGTGATCTTCCAAGGTGTATATTGACAGTAAATTACAAACCTCACTTATTCTCATTTAAATAATTGACAAATTCTCTAAGTTCATCCACATCTGATCTCAGTATTAACCAGCGGTCATTCAGGT
The DNA here is from genome assembly GCF_019279795.1 of Protopterus annectens. Lineage (NCBI taxonomy): Eukaryota > Metazoa > Chordata > Ceratodontiformes > Protopteridae > Protopterus > Protopterus annectens. The sequence continues at coordinate 1,056,523,932 of NC_056739.1, forward strand.
GCCTATACCACATATCCATTTCTCACAGAAATAAATTCTGTGTACCACCATAAATAACTAGTTCTTCTAAATAGGCTATAAAGAGGTTTGTTATAAATTGGGGAAAAAGAAGCTCCCATCAGCCACCCTGATATTTGTAAGTAATACACATGATGGTGATAGACTATATTTTTGGTCAAAACACGCCCTGCCAACACCAACAAAACAATATTAATCTCAGCATCATAAAGTTGTGCTTTATACAACCATTATTTCAAAGTGTCCAACCCCCCTCCCCCAATGTGGGATCGAAGTACAAAGTCACTTAATGTATAAAGTGCACATCTACCATTTTTCATTCATCTGAACTTCTTCCATCAAATTTAAAATTATGTAACTACCTTGTACTACCCTGGGCTGTATGTTTAACTTATAATATTCTGTGATGGTTGTCTTCCATGGAAACATTTCCAAAGCATGCTGCTGGCACAGTTGCTGTCCTAGTAAAATACAACCTTACTCCACCTTGAAGACATTTACTGTATTTGCCATAGCAAAAGGCAGTATGGTTGGTCCAATTCTTTAGAAAGAGTTGGTACATTTACTGGTAGGACTTGATTACATTTTTTGAAAGCTATAAAATGTGATCAGTCTTTCTGAAATCATAGGTTCATCTTATATCATAGCACTAAACTATGTGTACTGTATGTGCACAGTGTATACAATGATGGGTAAAGCAGTAAATCATACTTATATGTGTATAATACTATACTGTACTAATCTTTGCATGTGTATAGAACTAAGTCATGTGTACAACACAATTTGTTTGCATGTTACTAAACTAAGAGTATGTAAACAGAACTGAAGTATGTGCTCATAAGCACAGCAGTTGTAAACCGGTTCCTTGACTTTAGTGATTGACACTCAAAAGTCGGAGCCTTAAATATTGAAGTGAAAGTGAACTAGTGAGTGTTAAATCTCAGGGTTCACAGTTAGATCATTTATGTAGGAGGACAGCCCCCTCCCCAGCACTTTCTGCTACTTAAATATGCCACCTAACTTTGCTACATCTTGGCAAAAAAAGTGAAATCCCATAGGTGCTACAGTCTTAGTGTCTAAATAAAACAGAACAAATTGCACTTCTGTGATTGCATATCAGTGCTGTTCAAAAATGTCTCATACTTAAGCCTATTAGCATGCTACACTATACTACACTACAAATATTCTCAGTGCTAAACTATGCATACTACCGTAAGCCACTGTATTTCTACACAGTACTAAAGTATGCTTAGTTGAGAAAAACACTAATTCATGAAATTAGTATTTAATAACATGGATGGACCCACGGTAGTAAACTATGTGTATACGCTCATGGTACTAACCTGTGTGCACAGTACTGTTTCAGCCCATGTGTGTAAGCCACATACACAGTACCAAGATATGTACACAGAAATGGAGCATTCACAGGTACACCCCTGTGTTTCTGTACACAGATTACGTTCCTTCACAGCAACATTAGTATTTGATATTGTAAGCAATATAATTACAGTCTGACAGTCTCTTAAAGTAAATGTTGCTTTACTTCTTCAAAATACTTTTATAGCACATAGTTATGTAAGTGAATAGGTACACCGTTTTCTTATTTTCTGAGCTGAAAACTGTAAAACGTATAATACTATGGAACAGCTTACCTCTAAAACTGTTATCTGAAGCTAAACTCAGAAGATTCTTAGTTCCACTGAGAGATACATAGTGACATTTTATTCTGTGTTTTTGAGTGATACGCTATTTTGCCTTTGGTTTCACCAATGCCACACTTATTTAAAAAAATAGTGCCTGGATACTGTACCCCTTCCAGTCATTTATATCCCCTGCCAGCACAACTTCACCAAAGTCATGGCTAACAGTTGTAGTGAGGACAGTAGCTTTAAAAAAACATTTTTTTGTCAAGTTGTAGTTCTCCTGAATTTTTGGATTGTTCTAAGTAATCAAAAGCTTCTATTATGCACCCTTTCCACCTTACTCAATGAAATATAACTTATATTTTCAGTCCTTCTTTCAGGGCAGACTCTGATTAAAACCCTGCACTATTTCAGCTGCCCATTTTCTGAACTACCTGTATGTTGTGACTGCAAAGAGGACATCTATAGTACTTCTAATGAGTCCTGACAACTGTCTGAAGATGGGCTCAGCAACTTCCCCTCTTCTGCTGAAAATCAGTGCATTCATTTGTGATTATTAAAAATTAAATTATATTTCTATGATTTGAAATTCTAGGAAATGTACTCCTGCCTCTAATTGTAGCTCCCTGTCATTGCTTTGATTCCACTGTAATTTTCATCATCGCTCGCTCCCAACCCCCAGATTTTCTATCTATCTACACACACACACACACACACACACACACACACACACACACACACACCCACGCACACCCACGCACACCCACACACACACACACACACACACACACACACACACACACACACACACACACACACACACACACACACGCATATTTCCAAAGGGTAAAAAGGTCATGCAGACAAACCATTCAGTAAGAAGAGCAAGAAATATCCAGCCAAGTTGGAGTCTTCACCATGTAATGACTTAAACCTTCTCTAGTGGAGGCCCATGTGAAATATGCAAATTACCTTTTAAGGAAATACTAGTGTTTCAGCTACATGGCTTCCAAAAGCACATGACACTTTACTACGTTTTTAGGGGTGCATTCAAGCCAGTAAAGGCAAATCCCTATAGCTGTAGACATGCATATTTGGTCTTTTTTGACCTACTCAGTTTAGCATAAGTGGGTAGTTTGGCCATACATGGAGCTTAACATCAAGCGTGCATAAACGTTAGGGGGCACCAGCGGACACTTTCTTTCTGTCTTAATCAACATTCTCTTTTCATTCACCTTCTACTTCCACTGAACTCGAGGGATCTAAAACCTTTGAAGAGCTCAGCTGTTCCATTTTGTCAACATCATTATCAGTCATCTGGGACAGTTGTTTTAGTTTAGACATTAACAGCTTTGCACTACTGAACATCTGCATGCCAGCTGGGAGGATGCTTTCAGAACCACTGGGAAGGACAGTTTGCACTTGATATTCTGCATTCTGCACTCACATCACCTCTGTAAAGTGCATTCCTTGCTGCAATGTGATCTATACCAAGTGCATCACTGTTCCGGCATGCACACATCACTTTGCTAGATGTCACAATTATCATACAGGTTGGTGCTTTTCATGCCACGTCACACCCTGTACTAAAACTATTCTTGTTTCCAAAGTTGTAAGCTTTCTCAAGTCCCAGTGACTTTTTTTGTAAATCCAGGTCAGTATCCTCTGTGTTTTAACACAATACAGACAGTCCTTTCCTTCCTCCCCTTCAGCTGTTTCATTCAACCACAAAACTTTCCTTCTTGTCTTATCTTCCAGTGTTACCAGCTGGTGATCTGTGCAAACTAATGATACAGTTGTCCTGCCTATGTTGTCATGAACATCATGTGCTTTTTGTTTTACTGGCCACAGAATCATGCATAAACAGTGCGATTCCATATGGCCAGTAAAAAAGTACTGTTTATCCAAAAATTCAGAATCAATGAGTTTGCATACCACCTGCTTTCCGAAGTATCCAACTGGCAGCCTTGATAAATGTCTTAAGTCATATAAAATCCCTTTTAATATAGTTTTAACATCTTTTGTGCATGTCTTAGCACTGCATTCTCATCATCGTCATCATCACCATTTTCAGGTTTCGTGTTAAGCCACAGTATCTCAATTTAATCTCACTCTTCATTTCATCCTCCAAAACCACCTCTTTTCAATTTTTCATCAGTTCTTTGACCAGCATGATATGTGGGATACCTTCAGAAAGTGAAACAGTTAAACTTTCTTCAAAAGAAAAATACCAATAATCAGCCCGCTTTATCATAAGATGTTGTGCTTACAATGACCCAATGCATATTATTAGACACTAAGTCTTCCAGCAAGATTACCTGCTTAGAAACTACACATCATTAACACCTTTCTGTGCACAGGCAGGTCATTTTTAACTATACTTTCTTCTTTACTATTTTAGTCAGTCAATCAAATAAATATGCAAGTCATGCCTAAAGTCCCATGTCCTACTGGTGTCTAACCACACAACAGTTATTCCAATTGGAAGTGATTCCACTATTTCCTCTATCACTAGGGTCCAAAAATAAGTTTATCATTGTCTTTGCTTTGCTCCCATTTTTGTGAAATGGAAACAAATCTTTGTTGCACCAGCTGTTGGCTATTATACTTTTATATTTATTTATTTAAAAGGCTTGTTGACTGGGTCATTAATACCACTAATTCTTCATTTATTCTAAATGAAATCAGTCTTTTTAGGTTTACACATGCATAAATTCCCTCTTTGACTTGGTTTCCAGGCAACATTTTTTTACTGTGGCTTCTCTGGCATGATGCTGTTGTGTCTGGACTTCCATTCAATGGATATGTACTTTAAGGGGTTCAAATCCCACAGACAGCCTCTACAGATATCACAAGATATATGGAGGGTTGGTATAATGGTTAGGGTCTTAACTTAACAGATACAAGGTACACAGCTTGATTCTGACCTCCAGTTATTGATTAGGCTTTTAAGAGTTTGCAGACTAATTGTCACCATACCTTTCAACCTCTTACAGCAAGACACTAGGACAAAGTCATAAATAATAGGGGACAAATACCCCAAAATAATGACAATTCTAAATATTGCTCTTTCAGACTTAGACAGTTGAAAGAATAACAGGTTTTGCACGAACATGACTTTTTCAAAGGATATGAAGTCTAAAACTCAAATTGTTGTCATTATTTTCTGACTTTAGACCTCAATGATTTGCAGTGATTTTCCAAACAAAAAAACAACAAATTTTGGAGAAACCGATCAAAAATATTAGGCAAAAATCTGGACATTCTGAGAAAATCTAGACAGTTGAGAAGTATGATAGTCACTTATTGTTTTTTTTTTTGCTTTTGTGACAGCCAGTAGCATTAAACTTAGTAAGGCCTTACTATGTCTACAATTCAGATATATATTCAGCTCAAAAGAATCATTTTGTCATTACAGCCATTTGTTCCCCAAATAATTATGTCAAAGTACTCTATAGAGAATTTTTTAAATTGTCCAACTTATCACACCCCCCACCCCAAAATGATCCCTGTTACCTGTCTCTGTTCCCCATCACATCTCCAGCATTTGCTGTTTACCAGAGGAAAAATCATCTGAAATCTACTTGGGGTATACAAATACCTATGCAACTACTTCCATGTAAAAATACTAAACCTTCTGAACTTTGCTGCATACTTAGGAGCCTTCCAAATTTCTTCCCATTGGATTTTTGTAAATTGCCTTTCTATTTGCTTTCCCCAGACTTTTGTAACCTACTCTGTCTGATGTTTTATACGCTCTACTAATTATCCATTTTTAACATCAGCTTCTCTTCTAGACTCAACTAAAAAATTCTAACTAAACTGATCTTTTACTTAGAACTCCCCTGTACCTTTTTTTGTGCCTATACTTTACTAACAGTCTCTGATAGTGAACGCTGTCTCTAACCTGTGGTTCAAACATCTACTTAGCCTTATCCTACTCTTAATACTTTTCCTCTTGAATTATTTGGTCCCAATACCTTGATTCCTTTGCTAATTTCCTCCAGTAAACTGCGGGCCCCTGCGGGCCCCTCTTGCCTATTTTCTATGCCCTTACTGCCGGACATACATATCGATAAAATCTCCTTTCTCCATTCCTGTATAATTATTTACCTTAAGAACTTGCATCCAAAGTCCTAGTCTCTCTTTGCCCTTTGAACCACCCTTATTTCATCATCATCCTCATCGTTTTCTACTTTGACTTGTGTGTGTGTGTGTGTGTGTGTGTGTGTGTGTGTGTGTGTGTGTGTGTGTGTGTGTGAGCCTTAAGTGTATAGCTCTAAAATACCCCTTCAAATTAGGTACCCCGAAATCAATTTGCTCTATGGAAAGAATCAGCTTATCCAACTTAACTATTACTGTCTTCCCCTCCCGGACAATATCCTTTAATCCTTTATTAATTATCATCCACAACTCCTATGGTTGATAAAAATATAACTGACCTGTATATAACACTAAGTGGAATAACAACATTTTCACTGTTTGTGTCTTTCTATTCATATCCAAAATCAAGAACTTCTGTTCTCTCAGTTTTTGTATTATCTTTTATTTAGTTTCCTTCCATATTTCCTTAGTTAGTTACCATAACAGAATCCTTTTAATCCATATATCTAAATCCTTATCATGCCCTCATAAAAATGGGTTCTCCTGAACCAGTTCATGTTTGTGTACATAGTATTTTGAGTTTTATTAAGTTAGTGATTTACAAATGCAATCATACTAAAAAAATGACCTTTATTAAAAAACACAAAAGCAGAATTTTATAGTGGAAAAATACAAAGTAACAAGAAATGTAAGAAGGCCAAAATGAGATGAAATATTTACCCTCTATGGCTCTCTTAATGCTTACCTTCTGTTGCTCTCTCTTAGTCTCATTTGTTTCTCGTGTCCATGTTACAGTGGCATGATGGGATTTTGGTATGCATTCCAAAAATGTTCCATTACCCTCGGCCACATATATGATCTTTTCTTCTACCTCCCCGGGTCTGGCAGGTTCTGAAACAACAGAAAATGGATGTTTTAGATCAGTCTGTTAAATGAGATAGTAACCATTTCAATGGTGTGTTAAAACAACACTGGGTTAATAGTATTATGTTACTCAGACATGTAGTATTATTATTATCATATTCTATGCTTTTGGTTGATGCTGGGAGTCTGGGTGAGCAGTGTGGTATTTTTCAGTAAAATACCTGATAAAAAGCTGACTTCACATTAAGAAATAGTGCCACACAAGTAATAAGCATTGCTTTACAATGACAAGGTATGTTATGCATTTATATATGAATGTGCCCCATAGGTTCTGAAAAGTAATTCTTCCTAAACAGCTGGAACTGTTTTTCCATGAGTAATTTTACTTGAAAACACTATATCACTTCAGAATACCATGTTGTAATTATTGCCTCTGTGTGTGTATCTTATGTTTTAATGGATGCCAGTTTACTCAAATGTAGGCTAAAAAGTTTAGCCAAACACAAGACAACTGTCAAATTTCCCTCCATTAGTACAGATTAAATATTTAATTTTGTGCTTTCAAATCTCAGTTTATACTAATAGCACAACACTTGAGACTCATTATTAAACCTGCACGCTAAATTAGCCTGGTTAGCATTACCATCCTAGATATCATCAGTTTAGGTATTAAACTATAAAACTGTCAACTTACATGTAGATGAATCTTCTCCAAACTCTCTACAAACTTGGCTTACAGAGTAAAGCCCAGTGACTTATATTTCATTTGTATGGAATATCTGAATGTGCAACAAAATCATTTTTTGAGAACTTTGCAGTTGCAAAAGTCAAAACACTGACTGCATACAAACAGAAAACAACAAGCCTATCTAGTGCTTCTTATACTGCAGTTTGCATCTCTGGAGTTACCTACAACCACCATATTCTATAACACATTCCTATCACATGTACAAGCCATGAAATTTGGCCCCATCTCTGAAAAATAAACTGTGAATCCATGGGAAAATGCAACAAATTTCAAAACACACTGGTGCACCACCTGCTACTTATACATTCCAACTCCAAGATCACTCTACCTTGGCGTAGTGGGAATACTCTAAGATGCCAAAATCTTGGAGTTAGTACATATTCCCCCATTTGCACTTGTAGTTATGATTTTCCTTAATATTCAAGATTTTCTTCATCTGTGCCACATAGATACAATCAAGGATCTTCTTCTTTAACTCAAATGTGAATTTTTTTTTTTGCAGGGGGAAATCCACTATACCCCCTAAGTGGCTTTGCCCCCCAAAACCCGGACTATAAGTATGCTTCCTCTGAGATCACACAAAATTGAAGAGTATATTTATAGACACAGTCTGTCCATTCGAGTTTCTTGCACTCAAATACTCAAGTGAGTGTTCAGCTGCAAGCAAATGAGCCATGGGTAGCTGGACCTCAAAGAAGTAAAATATAACCTGCAGACTACTACTTAGTTGCTCATTGTGAAACTATGGAGTTATATTGTTGCATTTTAGTAGATGAAATGCAGAAAGACAACTCTGTATGCATACGTATGGAGAGGAAACCCCCCCCAGGAAAATGAAAATGCATAAGTAGTGTACAAATATGTTTGTTATGTGGATATTTGGAATGTATTAGTCATTGTATTTTTGTCTTACAGAATTCTAAGTCTGTTCCTAAACTATTTATATCCAGCAACATGAAACTTGACTACAGCGGCTTTCAGCAACTTATTATGCGTTTATTTTTTAACCTGGTTAGTGAACTGATCCAGTGCAGACCTTTTTCATTTGCATCCTAGGCCAAAAAGACAAGACTGAGTCCTAAGTATGTGTTTGCAAAGAAAAGACACATATACACACACACACACACGCGCGCACACACACACACACACACACACACACACACACACACACACACACACACACACACACACACACACACACACACACACATTTAGATAGATAGATAGATAGATAGATAGATAGATAGATAGATAGATAGATAGATAGACAGCTGGATATCAAACCACAGTGAAAATTGAAGTTGCTGACTAAGACACCTTAAAAATCAGGAAAAAGGAACCATGAACTGTAGGCAATCTCAGAGGAGACTTCAAAGTAATCAAGGCCCTTACAATTTTTTTTACTGAAAAATAAATACGTATGTAATAGATGAGTGCTTTTGCCATTAGCAGAGCTTCATCAGATCTAACTCCAGTTTATGAGGAATTCAGGGCATTACTACATATGCATATTTATATATATATATATATCTGTACTGGAAAAGCTCACTCAGACTCTGCCACAACTTGCTGTAAGGGAAAGGTTAGTTTGCTTTTGCAGTTTTGTATTTTGTATTACTTTATTGCCTTCTATTTTGTATATTGTGATTTGTTTTCTTTACACAGTGTTTTACTTGCATTCTGTTTTTAATTGCAAGTTTAAACAAGGAAAGAGACCACAGCTGTGTCTCTTGTGAGTCACACAGAAATTAAGTTTTTCTCTTACCCTTCCTCCCTAGTGCTGTTGTGTTTTTAAAGTCAACTGTCTTTCTAGTTGCCTGCACATTATTTTAATTTTTCCATGTCTCCTTCCCTCTCCCCTTTCACTGGCTGTTGTGAGTAAGCACAAAATTACCATTTTGTCAAATCACTCCCTTTCAACTATTTAAATGTATTGTAAGGCCTGCTGCTTTCCATAGAACCAGAATACATAGTGCCCACCCCCTTCCAATCTATCTTGCTATTTTAAAATTAGTGGCTCTCCACTTAGATAGCTAAAGCATAGTTACCCCCTCTCTCATATCTAACTGCTTAATGCACACTGCAGCTCTTAGAATATTAACCCATTTTCCACATTACCTTTAAAATCTGCAACATCTACTCCAAGACTACCAATTATTGGAGAGCGCACATTCTGCCTCAGATGTCATTTTGGTATTGGTGATTCTGTTTTGTTCCTGGTGAGAGAAGGAGCACAGGGACATTATTTCCTGGACACTGCTCATCACATGAAAGCCTAATAACTGCTTCATCGGTGCCAGCTTTGAATTTGTTCTTATATTTTGCTCCTGATGAGAGAAGGAGCAAAATGCACTGATTCCTGATTGTTTCTGGTTGGACAGTGAGTGTCGGTGCTTGGCGTTCCTGATTGGTCTGGTTAATATTCAAGGCATCTACCAGGAAAAACTTACAACAAGCCTACAGACCTTGGTATCATCCAGGACAAGACTGTGGGTCAACAAACAGATTGTGGCCTGCTTCTCATCCTGGGATTTGTGCTAATGTTTTGATTCTTTTGAGAGAAGAAGCAAAGGAGCATTGTATCCCAGCAGAGTGAAGCTGTGGTGAGACCAGCAGTAGCCATTCACATGACTCCCCTCTTTTCATTATTCTTGACATGCTAATTCTTTATTTTCAGTAAATACTGCTTGATTTGTTTCTAACTTCATAATATCAGCCTAAATACCTCATTTATAAATCATCAGGGTCTACTTATTAGTTTCCTCTCAAGTGTTTGGCAGTGTCCTGTATAGACTCAGACACCTTGAGTGACATTTTCCTATAAAAGCATGATTGAAATTTCACCAATACCTCATTGCACACAGGACAACTAGTTTTCAGTGACAAGCATTGCCCCCAGAGTTGCAAACCAGATACTCCTGACATTGCTTTATATTCTCACTTCAACTGTCTAATCAATAAAAAAAAGTCTGTTGGCATTGATATGAACTTTCCCACTATCTCCATTACCAGCTTGGTGGATATGGGCCAATTAATTCTCAAACAAACTGATATGGTATGTGAGAGATGTATTTACACAATGTCAAGGGAGGTAAAGCTCACACAATAAAAGTACTCCTAATTTCAATAACGTTGTCAGTAGCACACACACACACTGCACCAATCACACACAGTTCAAAGCAGACATATAGACCCACATATGCTGCGGCACTTAAATATAACCTTCCTAAACCCCAAAGACCTCCTAGATGAAGTACAAATAACAAATATCCTCAGCAGCCCCAAATGCACTCTTTCAAAACAGCATCCACATTAACACACAGCCTCATCTAATGGAGCCTCAACTGTTAAACCCACAGGGAAAGCCACCACACAATCCGACATTCTGGTCATTGGAGACCCCATTGTGAGACTCAGTGAAGGAGAAAGTCACGGTCAGTTACTTATCTTGGGCTAGGATCCACCACATTATGTACACACTCAGGTCATTGACCGACCACAAATGACTCAGAATAGTCCATGTGTATGTAAATGACCTGAGATGTACCTCCCTAGACTATATGAAGACAGACATCATGGAGCTTTTTTTTTTTTTGCCTGTGTCATGTAACCATCCCTGCAGGGTTTTAAGTGGGAGACCTCAAGGCCTCATTCTTTGCAAGGGTGACAGGAAGTGGCATGGCTGAACCTTTATCATCTGCAGTAATTTGTAATGCAAAAAGGACAAAATCAAAGCAGGTATAATCCATTGAAGTTTTGTATCATCATTATTTGATGGTAACGTGTACTTAACAGAAAATTATGTAATTGGCTGAGGGGATGGTGAACCCAAAGAATGCATATACCAAAACATTTAGAAATCAAAAAACAAATGGTCCAATATGCAAATATAAGAAAAGCAAATTCTGACAGTAGATAAAGAATACTCTTGCTCATCGAACTGCCTCGTTTTCCTACCACTTCTCTGGTCATTTTATCGGCTCATTTCCTTACAGTTTCTTTGCTTATCTAGTTGACTCATTTCTCTAGCATTTCAGTAAGTTGCAAAGCCTAGTTAATCAATGCTTATTTTATTTCTCCTCTACCCAGAGTAATAACAGTTTAGATCTGTCCCATGTGTTCTTGAATTCTCTCACTGTTTTGGATGCTATCAACTTTTAGGGAAGGCCATCCCAGTCATTCACCATTGCCTCTGTAAAATGTACTTTCTTACATCTCCCTTAAAGTTTTTTTATCCTGTATCTAGAAACTGTGTCCCAATTTTATCATATGTATTTTATGAAATTACACTGCAGTACTTAAATACTTCTTCTTACTCTCAATTCATTTTGTTTGAGAATGTACACAAAGTTTCTCATGAAGACCACACACCACTTTGCTGCTCTGCTGTACTAGCTTTATCCTACATGCATTCTGGTGAAAATGAATTCTCCAGAGGTCAAATATCATTTAGGGATATTATCTTGTTGCTTCAGCTGGTTATGTCACTTCCTGTATATGCCGTTACTACAGGTACCTATTGTGCTGCTTTGTCACACTGCTCGCTTGCTTACCTTTAGAAAATCTAACATTAGCACTCCATTCCTCTTGTTACTTCTGTCGTTGCATCTACTTCTCTGCAGTTGTTACCCCTTCAGTGGTTACTGTTTTCTACATTACATTAATTGCTATTTTGTTTGCACTGAATTTACACTACCGTGTTTCAGACTATTCCCCAGTCATTGACATCCTTTCCATCCATTCTGCACTTTTTCATGCACCAGCTATGCTGCAAACATTTGTGCTACTTTTTGAGGCATTGTACCAACATGCTTGTTGGCATTTGCAGGCCATTTTTATAGCTCTTTGCTGGTTCATTACCTAGGTTACCCAGTCAAAGACCAGCATGAGACTTTTCTAGAATGATCTTTTATACACCAGACTGTGCTGTGCTGTGTTCACTGCCTAGCAGGCAATTCTAGATACAATATAGATATTATAATTATCTCTTTTTCAGCACCAATTACTTGATTTTACATCTAGTTAAGGTCAATTTGCCTGGAAGATAGTTCCAGTCTGTCTTGATCCAACTTTTGTGAAGGGGAACCTGAGGTTTTGTTTTCCTCTTCAGGAACCATGACACACTGAAAAGATTAGAGTTACCTCTTCTTGCAGCAGTTGTCTAAGAAATCTATCATGAATCCCATCAGACTTCTTTGCACTCACTACCTTTAACGTATGACAGTCCATTGCAACTATTCTCTTTCAGAAAGGAATGGACTCAACCCCATATTCCTTCAGAGATACGATAAATGCCCCGTTTCCTCTTCCATAAGAAATGCTTCGCCATGTTGTTTTAGCATCATTTTCTACCATGCGTTTTTTGTTCTCTTGTATATCTGTGAAATAATTTATCACATTTCGTTACCAGAGTTGGCTACAGTTTTTGTACTTTGCATGTTTATCTTCTGTTTCTTGACTCCCTTGTCTCTTTTTCTACCCTTTTTTTTCCTATTTGTTTAATTAGCACATTGATTTTGCCGAAATGTTTTGCTTGTCTTCACTAATACTCCACCATAAAGTAGGAGCTGCTATTATCATTCACCTAAAGGGGGGAAAAAACACTTTTTACAAAACTGTGGCTAATGGAAGATTTATTCATACAAAATACAGATAAGGAAATCTATATGTTTCCTTAATGTCTGTAAACCTTTACCTCAGAAACCTTCTCACTGCCTCACATAAGAAACATCAAGTTACTTCCTTTCACTGAGGTGAACTGGTTGTGAACTCAATGAGATGAAAAAATTAACTGTTTTTTGGTTGGGGGGGGGGGGGCTCCCACATCTTACCCCTCCACACCTCCGATCACGAAAAAGAGGGAAATCACGGCTGGTGTACACTTTAAGATCACAGTGGCAGTGATTTCCTGTGGAAAACAGCAGCTGAGGACTACTGAGGAACTGAATACTGAGAGATGGTTCCTCAGTGGGGTGTAGGAAAGCCTCTGAAGCCAGTCCATTTTGTAGAAACTTCGGCAGCATTACTGTTTCTTACTCTGACGTGTAATTTGTTCCATGGTCTAGCTATCTGATCTGCACACTATATTTAAGATTTTAACAAGCTGTAACCAAAGGCATTATATAAGGAGCAAATCTCAGTCACACCAAAAAATAAATCACTGTTAGAAAATATAATTATGTTTTACACAAAATTATAACAAAGCTTCACAGCGATGTTTTATTTCGTAAAAAGCAATACAAACTAGTTATAAAAAACAACTAATTTTTAAAGAACACATCGTCAGTGCACAGCTTTGTCACATCTAAACCACTTCAGTCAAAACATGAATAAGCAAAGCAACTGCTGTCTGTTTCTAACATAACGCTAACTGAAGTCCACATCTGCAGGTCACCAGTTTGGTTTTGCTGAATGATGAAGCTCTGTTTATTTACAACAAGTTATTACATTGTTACTACATGCCTCTACTATGTTATACAGTACCCAAAGCGACATTTATCTCACTAGATTAGTCTGACAAAATCTAACATATATCTGTGTTTTAAAGACTGATGCTATCCATCACAATGCATTTTGGTTAGAAAAGATTGCTTCAAATACCTCTATTTAAGAGGTTCAAAGATGTGTGGCAGTGAGCTTTTCAGTGTATTCTATTACTTCCACTCATTAGTTCTCTGACATCTTCATTACTGTGTTCATGTTTATAGGAAACATGTGCCTATTCCACTATGCATTAGGCCTAAGGCAGTGAACCTGTGCTAGGTAGTATTTAGTGAACCTTTGATAGCTAGTATACAGTGAACCTGGGCTGGGTAGCATACAGTGGACCTCTCCTGGGTAGTACACAGTGTACCTGTGCTGGGTAATATACAGTAAACCTGTCCTGGAGAGTATACAGTGGACCTCTCCTGGGTAATACACGGTAATATACAGCAAACTTGTCCTGCAGAGTATACAGTGAACCTGGGCTGGGTACTATACAGTGAACCCAGGCTGGGTAGTTACGGTGGACCTGTCCTGGGTAGCAGACAGTGAACCTGGGCTAGGTAGTACACATTGAACTTGCCCTGGGAGTATACGGTGAACCTACTATGGGTAGTATACAGTGGACCTGTCTTGGGTAGTATACAGTGAATCTCTCCTGGGTAATATATAGTGAACCTGCCCTGGGTAGTATACAGTGGACCTGTCCTGGGTAGTATACAATGAACCTGTGCTGGGTAGATACCAGGTAATTACAGGATGTGCCTCACACTTGCATTTTGACTGCCATTTCCCCTACCTGCATTTCTCTGATATGCAAGAAGAAACTGGAGATAGTGTGAACTTGTATGTTGATCATGGAGACATTTTGACTCCACACACACATGGCACTCAAGTCTGGAAACAAACCTGTGACCCTATTACTTTGTAACTGTACTGGCTATGTTATGTCACAGAGATGAACCTGTAAAAAGTAACCTTCATTTATTACACACATCTGTCATAAAATTTGTAACACTGTGTAAGGGAGCTGATATACAACTTCCTTTCACTAGGCATAAACTGAGCTTAGAATGTCAAGAGTGAAAGACATTTGTGTGAATGCTTTCAGGGTAAATAAGCAACCCAAAATGGCATCCATAGACATGAAGAGGACTTTATCCTTTGCACCGCCTTAGTTAATGAGGTTGCTATACCTTGGATGTTTTCTATGCAGTACAACCCTGTTTGAAAAGCCGGTTTGGAATAACTGCTTATTCTGCATGTTTATCGCTGTTTGCTGATCTAATCACATCATAAACCTACAGCCATCTATTCCCATCAGGATACTCTCCCAGTCCAATGAAAGAAGTATTATATGAACCTTCCAGATACTCTCTTTGAAATGAGTAGCTCTGTAAATGATAAATACATTAACTACAGTTAACGTCATACAGCTGCTCAGCCAACTTTCTGCCAAACTGCTTTTAAAAATTTTAAAAATATATATATATTATACTGTAAATCATCATTTGAAAAAGCCTTGGAAATTCTATTTCTGAAATTAACTGGTACCTTAAAAAATAAATCTGTCAGATTTTCACTGAACCCAGTGTTGAACTGCAGGGGGAAGATTAACTTTGCATACTAAGCATTTTCATTTTTATTTATCTTTTTATTTATTTTTACTTTTGAGAGCTCATATTTTCTTACCTGTCTTTTTGACTAGCTATTTGTCAGATAATCAAAGAATACATACAGTTTAGTCCTTTTAGTTATTTGCCATATATTGTTGCAATCTACATAGTTTAATTTAGGTTTTAAAACAGAGTTTCATTTTCCTGACTTTTATATATATATATATATATATATATATATATATATATATATATATATATATATAAAGCCTTGACAAAAATTGATATGTGATACAGTGGTACACAGTATAATAATCAAAGAACTATTTTTCCTTTTTTTTAATATTTCACAAATGTTCAAAATATCAGTTATAAATGTATGCCTTTTCTTCTTTAGCAGGTATCATGTTTACCCACTAATATATATATATATTATTACTTGTAGTGTTATAGTTAGAATGCTTTCTGAAATAATATCCTGTCTCCTCTAGATTTCATAATATTGCTGGTTATTTCACAATAGTCGCTTTTACAGATTCCATATATGTGAGAGCAATTCGTTAATGGAACAGGTGGAACCATCCACTGAGCACTCATATGACCTCCGTAAATCCTTATTTTTTTCTCTTGTAACTTAACTGGTGTTTCTCCTAAATTGTCCTTAATTTTAGGATTGTAAGTTAAATGTATCAGTTTTAATAACCGGTTCCCTAGCCAGACAACTCTTATTGAAATACGCAGTATGATGAAAAGCAGTCAGTCAGTAGAATATTGGTATTCTATTTTCATCAAACGTATTTCCCTTGAGTCCCAACAGCTGTCCTGGTTGAATAGAGGGTCATTTTATTAACTTCTTACAGATACTAGTTTAACTCCTCACAAGCCATTTTATTTCTGCATTATTGCCATATCATATTATGTAGACCTTTTTCAGATTTGTGCTTGTATGTTGTACTATCCATTAACATCTTTCAATCTTTCAGATTCTCATCTAATATCTATAATTGCAGTGCATCACACACAATCCCCTTCTTCAGTGTATATGTATGTGTGTATATTAAGTGACAAAAAAACATTTTTCAGACATGATCTGAGCTGAGATGAGAACAAACAACTAGGATAATATGCAAGAGACGGTTAAACATGAATATATTTACACCATACTAGAAACTTGAGAGAAAGACTATGTTTCTTATAAATGTACATGTGTCATCATTTTAGAGTCCAATTACAATTAACCCTAAATGCCTGTTTTCTCTGCCTAGGTTAGATTTTTATTAATTGAATCAATTATACTGGTTTCTCTTTTTGAAAATTCAAATACTCTAAATCTGAAAATATTGTGTTTTTTACTGTTAAGAGTGCTGGGTAAGTTGGTGAAAGATCAGGGTCACCATAAAACAAAGCACCCTCCCAGTAAAATATTTACTCTGGGAGACATGTTCAATGTGGAAGTATTCAGCTGGACTGCAGATTCTCAGTTTTCAGATGCAAACTGAATTTCGTATATCTAGTGAAGTGTGGTGGGTATTTGAGTACCACATTTGACTGTACACTGGATGGCATATGAGATTTACGAGGGCTACACCCCTTCTACCTCTAAGTGAACACCAGCTAGGACTGAAATGAAGCACTAAGACTGTAGCTCAGTTATCGTTGTAGCTCAGTTTAGGAGGATGGCATTCACTAGGATAGCCTACAAGTAATGTGACAAATGAACACACTGTACAAGTGGAACTGAATCACCAAGTGTACTGATGTCTGGCTTCACATACAAGTGACTCATTGACATAGCAGTGTATTCTAATCTGGAAACCAACTCCATGTTATGAAACCTATAAATCCTGACACCATAATATCAAAAGACCAAAAATACTGAAGATCACAGTATTGAACTCTTGGACTTCTCACCCATGTTAGCAATTGCTACTGGGTTCACACTGGTAGTGGAATTTGGTATTTAAGATTTTTAGACAGTGTCTTCAGCGTTTTGGTCTTTTGATGTTATCCTGGATTCACTCCATGTATTCAGCACATCGGGCAATGCACGCCCTTCAGCACTTGTTGTTTCTGTAGCAGGTACAGGTTTTATGGGATTGGGTTGCTAGCCAATGCTCAACACTCCACAGAGGGTGTGCCACACACTTGCATGCACACACTCACACCTACAGCCAATTTAGAGTGTCCAGTCCACCTAGTGTATGTCTTTGGAATGTTGGAGGAAACCATAGCACCGGGAGGAAACCTACACGAACACAGACAGGACATGCAGACTCCACAGAGAAGGCACCCCAGCCAAGAATCGAACTGGAGAACCTCTTGCTGTGACAGCGCTAACCCCTAAACCACTGCACAGTCCTTTGACGTTATGGTCTCAGGATTATAGGTTTCAATACTGTGGGCTTCAAGATTGTGGTTGTAAACCTTCTCAGTGCTTCCAAACATAAACCTATTTACAAATATAGCAAAAAAGTAGGGACCTTAGCACCGAGGTACTCCCAATCTGTATAGTGCAGAATCTGAATAAACTCTATCAACGGAAATGAGAAACAGACTTCTAGCAGTATTACTCCTAAACTTCAAGTATCTAATGCATGCTGTGCACCATGGGGGCAGTGTGTTGGTTTTTACCTCTGCTGGGACACCCTTTGGCAGAGACTGGGTGGCTAAAGTTCACACAAAATTGTATTTAGGTGAAACAGGCAGATGTTCAGTGATACTGAGTTGCACACAGAGTGTTATTATACACTTGCCTTCCTAGAAATAGGTTCATAGGTTAGTAGTAGGTTAACTGCCCTTGTGGGCCATTTTAAGCCTAGCCAATTACCCCATGTAAGAATCAAATCTTGGACATTGTGTCTATAAGGTAAACACCTTAACCATTATGCCAGCCTCCCAAATAGTGCTGTTCCAAAACAAGGAAAGGTGCTATTTCTGTATTTGGTACAGCTAATGTGATTGAATTTAACGTAACATGTTATGGATACAGCAGCATATTAATAGAAGGACATTTACCCCTTCTAAAGACTTCAATCTTGACTGTGATTTAAATAGGACCTGCTGGAGAGTTAGGTATGTATCCCAGAGACTACCCCTTCTATGGAACAGGCTCCCCATCCATGTGAAGCAGAGTTCCTCCCTAACCCAATTCAAGTGCAAGTGGACAACTGGATGGGAAACTTGAAATTCATCCCTAGTTTGATGCCTATGTCTCTAATGGACACAGGTAACCTGTAAATGTTCATCTCCCAAGCTTATGCTTACCCTTATCAATGGTATCAGAACTTGTCATAGATTTGGGATGCATGGCTAGGCTTATAAAGGCCTTTGTGATCGTTAGCCTAATAAACACATATAAATCTATAAATCTATGGATCATTGTAGGAAAAAAAATAGACTATACTTAGAAATAACCCTATGATATTTTCAGTGGTAGGTGGCCAGTCTAATTTTGTGAATAAGATTTCAAAGAACGTTAAGAACATTTTTGAAAATGGGGAAATGTGCAGGCTGGAATGACTGAGGGTAGTACTTTGAAATGAGGACACTGTAGACAATGTCCATGTATTGTGCAGATTGACCACTTGATTATTACTGATGTTAAAGTTAAATTTTTGAAGGGAAACTGTTTGACAACCAAGATGGTGTACCTTGCCAAATGCAGTACCTGTTCCTTGTTTTATGTAGGGAAGACCGAACAAGCTTTTAGAAAATACTTTATGACCATAACTATGACATATTGATTAAAACAAGATTAGTGCTTTGTATAAACACTGCAGAACATGTTCAGGGTTCAGTTCATTTGTGTTTGGTGTTACAGACAAAATTACTATTAACTCAAGGGGAGATGACTGGGTGACTGACTGGAGTACAGGGAATTTGTTTGGCAGTTAAAAGTGAATGCTGCTATACCTCTGGGTTTAAATGAGAACATTTCTATAAAGCCTGTATTAAAGTTGAGAGCTGACAAATTACAAGGGCAACATTAACTATATATTCAGTTTTAAAGTATATTTACAAATTTCTTAAGTACATATGTACATCCATCCATCCTCAACCCCTTTTTCCCATTTTGCACATGGGGTTGGGGTGTCACTTCAACAGTGACAATCATCTCGAGCCGGGTGGCTAGCCCTGCCGCAGTAGTTCATCTGTACCGCTCACTCGCACACACACTCACACCTACAGCCAATTTAGCATGTCCAATCCACCTACTGCGTATCACTGGAATGTGGGAGGAAACTGGACCACCTAGAGGAAACCTACGTGTCCGCAGGGAGGACATGCAGACTCTGTACAAAAGTACCTGTTTTACTAATGGATTCAATTGATTCATGGAGCATATGTTTTTAGAGTACTTTTAAGAATAGTTAATGATGGTTGAATTAGAAGTGATCCCTGGTATTAAATTGATTTTATACAATGTATTTTTTATGACATACTTTACATGTTTTTAATGGATTAAAGCATCTGTATTAGAGTTTGGTAGTGTAAATATCATAATTAATTTCTACAATGATATTTTTTCATGGAAAGACACATTTTAGGTTTTATTCTGAGTTTGCATTTAATTTTTTGTTTTTATTACATATTTGTGTAATACCCCTTTAAATTGATGTATAAGGCTCATTATCCCTTAACTGGATTACCAGTCCCTAATTGTAGGCTTCTTATATATAGAAGGTCTTGTGTGTATATCCTTGGTTGTGAAGAAGTCTTGGGAGCTATTGTATGATACAAAAGTGCTTCACTGTTTGGAACAAAATTGCTGTTCTGTATATTCTTTTTATTTTACAGTTTGAATTAAAAATATTGATTTTAAAACTTCTTGGATTTACTTATTATTCCACTCCAGCACCTGCATTTCTTTAAGAACGTTATTCTGTTTTGGTTCTTTGTTTCCTAAATAGCATTTTACACCATTTTTATTGTTGGTTCTCAATTGGTATTAACCAAACAGTCATGTTTCTTATTCTAGGATCATTATTGCAGTATTTTATCTTCCAACATAAGGGGTCTATTGTACCCCACCACCCAAAAAAGACCAAACTACTACTTTTTTCCCTCAGTTCCCTCTCTTATGAAAAAACAAATTGCAATCACTGAAGTCACTTCTCTCTCTCTTGATAATACAGTCACTGAAGTCACTTCTCATAGCAAATTATTAGGGGGTGATAGTGGATGATAATTTTGCATTTGACCTGCATATGCAAAATTGCATAAGAGAAACTTATCAAAATCAATGGATACCTTACGAAGCCAAAAACTTTCTCATCTACACAATTAAAACTACACTTGCTGCTACTTATATCCTTCCCTCACTTCTTTATGGTGCTCTCATCCTCACTAGCCTCCAGGCTTCACAAAAATTAAAACTTGAACAGTGCTATAGTCATATTGCAATTCCTGTTTGTATTAGACTTACTTACCCTTACTTTCTCTACAAATTGTCTAAAATGTCATTAAATATTAAATGATTGTCACATAACTTGCATTGATTCTTAACCAATCTTTTTATATTATGTCTAATATGTTATAATTATTTAAATTATTTAAACTGCAGATGTTTTTGTGTTATTTGTGAAGATTGTAAAATTATTGTTCTTAAGATGTTTTGTAATAATTTGGAGCTTTTCTCCCTGGGCGTCCACTGAAAATGGGCTTCTACCTAGTCAGATTTTTCTGGTAGTTAAATGTCAATAAATAAATACATAAATGAATGAATGAATAAAAACTTAACAGCATTCATGTAATTATGCCCTATGCACACACCATGTGTATGACTATTGCAAATGTTATTTTCTTATATATATATGATGCATTATCTCTATGTAAAATGTATTTAATTGTGGAGCTTTTCTCCATAGGTCTCAACTGAAAAGGGATTATTGTCCAGTTAGACTCTCTTGTTAAACAAATGTTACATAAATAAAAATAAAATAAATAAATGTAGTGAATAAGTTAATCACTAGTAAGTATGCAAATGAGTAAAACATCTATACATTAGTCATTAAAAAAAGCATGGGGTTATTTTCTGGCAGCCCAGCTTTTATGGTACTTACCCTGACTAGGGCATTGTGCAAGGGGGTCTTCATTATGTGTCACCTGGCGTGCATTGCGTCTATAAACAACAACACAGAGATGCAGTTTAGCACACTCACTAACATGGCAAACCTACAGAAAACTCCATCTGGATATGCAATATATACAAAAAAGATTAACTTCAGAAACCACAGCAACCAACAAAGCATTGAACAAATCTACAGCAAACCTGGGGAAATAAAAAATTGTTTGTGCACTTTTGTCCCACTAGACATGGACTTCATCAGAAATAATTTAAAATTATCCACAATTGTGTTAAATATGCTCATCCAGGAAGTGATGTACACCAATTGAATTTAATAAAAACAGTTAAACATTCATCTAAGTAAGTCAGCTTGCATTTTCAATAATCATTTTAATGAAACATGCTCATTTAAACCAGAAGACACAATACAGTTAAGTCATAACTGTCACCAAAGCTCCCTAAACTCTAGGAAGTCTCACATTTCTTACTCCTGGTATTTGTTGACACAAATGTCTAATACAAAAATGTAAATTTATTGAACTGTGAACAGAATGTACTATGTTTTGATAAAATGTTCTTGTCACTGTTTTTAAAACCATTTAAGAGGTCATAAATACACTGCTGCAAAGTCCTTTCCATTTTCCTAATGTAAATAATCACACAGGAAACATATTTTGTGCCATATAACTTTTCAAAGGTCTTATAATCAAAACAACTTTTGCAAACTCTCAATTTAAACTCATTGCATAAATCTATGTTAGTCTCTTCCCAAAAAGATGTTTGATTTATGCTTGCCAGTTAAGTTTCATTGGCTTTCATTGTAAACTTGGTGGTGGTGTCTTAAGCAACTTAAATATACCCAGCAATGATTTATAGTAGGTTTCCACCGATAGAGCTATCTCATAAATATATTCATGGAACTTTTCACATAATTGTACTTATTTGTTCTGTGTTATACTACTATGTCGCAGCACGTTCTAATAATTTCTTCGGCAGTAAACCCATTTCTGACAGGTTTTGAATAAGCTTAGAAAGATGCTGCATCTTTCCTAGAAATTGCATGAAAATGTATTTGCCCTCAGATCAGGACATCTGTATCATGGTTCTTACTTTCTCAGTATAAGGTTTAGGGCCTTCTTGCAGTAAAATATGGGCCATGTCTCTTAGCTTTTGTGACACTGAATTTATACTTACTTTTATCAAGCTTGAGGGTACTCTGTCTAAGCCTTTTCAGTAACTCAGTCATTTTCATGTCATAATGTTCCTTAGTTTGTATCATAGCAATACATCATGAATTATACAAGCAACTTCTTAAATCCCTTTGATTATCAGAGCAACAGCTCTCAGAAACACTTTCAGTGCTGACAAAATACCAAACAGTTGCATTAGAAAGCAGTACCTCCCATCAGGTAAATTACATGTACAAAGCTTAGAACTCTTCTTAAAAGTTTTTTTTTGTCAAATCCATAGCTTGCATGAGACACAGAAAATTACTTTGTTCCAGGTGTGCCAAACACAACTTCTTGACTTTAATGAAGTAGTAATGATCCATTTATAGCTTTATTCAAGATTTACACATCTATACAAATACAATTTTATCTGGAATCACCACATGATGTTTCCTATTCTGCAAGCTCTTTTTTTTCCTGAATTGATTATCTTACAAGTGTTTGACATCTAATTGGCAGCTGATGTCTCCAATCCCATTTCCTAGATTTTATGTTTTCTCAATCACATTATGTACATTGCTGATTACACCTTGTAGATTATGCATCAACTATGTTTGTTCTTGCAGTATATTTCTCTTTCTTCACATTTCTGTGACTGTGGAATCAATATATCTCAGTAAGGGCAGTAAGAGAGGTGAAATCCCTCACAAGGACAATCAGAAGGGCTTGCCTCCTGGAAAAAATATAAAGATTATTTTCTGCTATGGGAAGGTTCAGGGGTGTGTTTTTATCATTTATGTTCAATGAATGTACATTTCAAAGCTTGGGTGTTGATATGTCATAGTGGATCTGTTTCTAAATTATGTCCATTTATGTTAGGTAATTCAGGTCTTTCTCAGCTGTAGTTTGCATTTTCCGTGGAGTATGCACTACAGACTGTATGGTAGGATATATTCAAATATAAGAAATTGTTTCTCTACAGGTGACTGAGGACCAGTCAGTTAGGTTATAACTGCTTGAATGCAACAGGTCAAAGTTACAGTTCACTGCTGACAAATGGCTAGATGTTTATCCTGTGTAGGATCACTGTTTGTGTGAAACCTTTGTGTGCTTCAGTTGACAGATTCTCTTTTCTTCACTATTGTGAGACTGGAGTTTTGTGTACAAGTTTTGGGGTGGTGTTGGTGGTAGATATCTTGCTCCTGCAAAAATACTCATTTAAATATTTACATATGGGATTTGTAGGGAGTGTTCTCCATCATTTGCATAGAGCATTTTTTTCTATCAGTCATGTGCTGATCTTTCATGAGGGAAGTATGATAAATTCCTGATAGCAAACCAAGCCAGTAAATATATCTTTAAGTAAATGCTCATAATGTACATTTTGTGATCTCCACTTAAACTCTGTGTTCCTACTCTAGATTATTTTTATTGTGCTATGCATCTGACAAGTAAAATGACCCAGTACAGACTGAACACAACCTATGCCAGTGGTTTGGAAAAGCATCTTGACTTTCTTATTCTTATAATTGCAGAATAGCTCTTTCTGACCCTTCAAGTTTTACATGATACCCAAGATAAGTAAGCAGTTCATTCAATGCTGTATTTAGTTTGCTCTCACTCTCTTTCTCTCTTGTTCTGACCCTTTCTTTGAATATTTAAATAGACATCACATTATAGTTTGCAGAATTGTGCAGTATAAACATTACACATTAGGTTTTAATTCTGACTTTACCTATTAGAGTTCCAACTCACCTTCTCAGTGCTGTGACTTTTCTTTTATCTTTGTACACATTTCAGACTCTACATATTCTCAACACATTGTCCAAACTTAGCTCATTTTCTTTACTCTGATCTAATGCATGCCACCTCTTTCATTGTAAATATGCTTCTTTCATTTTACACACTTTGGAAAAATGATTCCTTCTGAAACAGTTTCTGCAGACTTCATTAATATCAGGGTAATTATTTTTATTATGCTTACAACCATTTCTGCTATGTGAGGTGTTCTATGCTCCATATTTGGCTGACTTGTTATTTTTTCCTGAGACACTGTGACTTGAGTTACTCTGTTTTACTCATTTTCTGATTTTCTTTTATACCACAAGCTACTCTATACATATTTGGGTCTATACTGAATGTTTGAACATTCAAAATTCTGAGTGTCATATGGTCTATACCATATGATCGGATTTTTGAATGTTCGAAAGTTGTAATGGAGATCTCCGTACGGTGCGGAATGGGAAGATTTCCCTTTTCTGCACTGTAGTGCAATCTCAGAGTTGGTATATTTAAAGAGCGGGGGTTGTGGGGGTGCATGGGGTATTGCACCCCCCTGCTTAAACCATTCAGGTAGGTGTTTTGTGTAGTTTGTTGTTTTTTATTAACTATTAGAACTTTTGAAAGTTTGATCATATGGTGTCAACCATCTGGCAGCCAAACTTTCAAACGTTTGAGTATCTAATATAGACCCACATATTTAACTCTTTAGTGAAATCTATTTTCATTGTGACATGGTAATTTTAGTTTCTCTGTACATCAGTCACTTTCTTTACTGCAAAATTGGATTCTTTTAGTAATGTTCCCTTGACTAATAATGTTTGATACTATACATCTCATATCAATGAAAAATAATAATAATAACAGCAGTAATCATATTTAACTAGGTTAGTCCTCTGAACACACAGTCCCTTTTCAGGGGAGGCCTGGGAGCAATGTCTGTTTAAGTGACTTGCAGAAGGTCACACAGCAGGCAAACAAAGGCTGAAGGAATCAAACCGTATATCACAGGAACTACAGCTCACAACCTTAACCTTTGCACCAATTGTCAGTCTGGGGATACTGAATAATGCAACTCATTAAATTCATGGTTTTGCCTTGATTGATTGATCCAGTAACTTAAACTGTAATACATTATGTGTGACTGTGTGACCTTCTGTCTTCATAAAGAACAACTGAAGTTAACAGTGGTTTATATCTTGGTTCACAATGGCTGTGAATCATTTGTCCTGTCATTGTAACATCCTGTCCTTCTCACTCCTGAAATCCAATCATGTTATACACTTTTATGGCTTTTTCCTCAGGAAATGTATTAATGTAGCATTCTGTCCCTTTTAATGCTTCGCTTACACTTAATTTACAGAAAGGAATACATCAAATGTCTGACTCCACAATTAATTTACTTTGAAGAGAGAGGTCACCAGGCAGCTGCAGCTGACACATTGGTTGAATGGAAAATGAGATGACTTACTTGTGGCAAATTCTTTACCACGTTTTCTTTCTTGTACATGGAAAAATGTTTCTGCTCTGAGTATATTATCCTTCCTATTGATACAACACAATGTAACATTTGGCATGTCAAGAGATTTGGAATAAAGAGCTGGAGATGTGATAAGTGTTGCCAGCTGTATCAGTCAGGCCCTGAATGCATTAGGCTTAGGAGATCAATTTATTAAAGGCTCTCTTTATATCGTGTTCTTTAAGGGCTACATCATTTTTTTTCTAATTTCAGTACATTTACATACTCCCTCTAGATCGCAAAACTACAGTCTATCTCTCTCTTTGTTAAATACTTACTGCTTTAACAAATGTCAGAAAACACAGAATCGACACTGTGATACACAGTACTTGCACATCCCTTAGTTTGTGTTATCTCAATAATTAAGGGATGAAAAAACTATGAAGCTGTATATGAAGCGAAAAAAAAGGAAAACAAACTAGAGAAACATGCGTATGAAAATACACAGTTTTTTGAGCAATAACAGAATGTCTTCTCCTGTATACAGCTCTTTATAAATGCTCACTTAATGTCTCACCTTCGTGCTACTGGGATATAGTGGCTGCAGGATGTTCCATTCCAAGTGCAGTAGGGGTCTCTGGCTAAGCAGCACTCAGCACATGCCTTGCCATACAGCTCACACTGGTGTGGGCTCACTTGGGCAAGGCCATGTTTTGATCCAACATACAACCAGTGCTGTTGAAAAAAAAGTGCATTATTAGTTTTAGTTTGTTTTGTCATTTTTATAATGTTAACCACTTTATGAGTTGAGATGCTTATATTCAGATGCTGTTAAAACTCGCAGCTTGGCTGAAAGCAACTGCAGGTCGCTTATTTTCTCATGGCTACATTTAATTCATTCATTTATTCATTTTCTGATATCAGATTTATTCTATTTACGCTGTCAGGGTCGGACAGGAAAGAGCCTGCCTGGCAGTGAACATGTGTAAGGCAGAAACCCATTTCTGGGTGGAATGCCAGGACATCACAGGATTTACACACACACACACACACACACACACACACACACACACACACACACACACACACACACACACACACGCACACACACACACACACACACATCCTCTTTCTTTGCACATACTCCAACTACCCATTATACTTAGTTATAAAATAAAAAAGACAAAACTGTTAAGAGACCATTGAAAAAAAAAATGGTAAATCATGACATGTTGTCTGCAGGTACTTCTGTTGCTGTACTGCCCTTTGCTGCAAGTGCAGAACTTGCCAGTAGTCATATAGGACATCAGTGGAAAGGAAAGCAAAGGAAAGGAAAAGAAATGAGGGGAAAGGAGAAGGATGCCGTGTCACAAGACAGCGTGGCACTTCCATTTCTGAAGTCATCAAGGATAGGAGTATTGCACTGGTGGGAAGAGAGGGCTATGAAGGTGGATGCACACACACTTATACGGGCTGAACTGTACTCTCAAAGTCTGTTCCTGTCTTCATCTTAACATTAATGTAACACCTAACCGTGTGACTGCATAGCACATTGTCCAACATCCTATAAAGAACAGCTTCAGCGGTATGTAGTATGAAGTATCCACAGAGGAATTTCCAGCATACAGAAAGCAGGAAATCAATCATGCACTGATAAAATGACAAGGCAAACAACTTGCACTGTTTATGGTGTGTTTAAAACAGATCACATGTCACTCCTTATCACTCAGCAAGTATTAGAACACAAAGCAATTCAGCTTGGGAGACCTGTCGGATTAGCACTGAGGATTAAATCTATAATCTTGTAACAAATAACTTTGTTCAGCTCAGCATCTGAGTCCTCTCTCAGTGAACACTTGTACAATATGAAACTCACTTAAGCTCTCCAGGTTCCTGGTTCACCTTGCTGGAACCTGATTTTTTTACGTAAATAAAATAGAAACACTTCATACTGGCAACAACAGCAAAGCCAGATACTTTGCTGGCAGCAAAGGGTGATTTTTTTTTCTATGAAAAGCCTGTCAAAGCATAAAGCCCTTGGCTTCTGCAGGAAAGGTACTGTCAGCTAAAAATCCAATCAGCAATGAAGGCATACTTTTATGATAGTAGATGAAATTTCATGTCTGTCACTTGAAACTATCAATGACATTAGTAAAACTTGTTTGTTTTGAAAGACTTTTCATAAAAGCCTGACAGGAATATGGCGCACATGCTTGGGAAACGCATGCAGGTAATGGTGAAAAATTAAGTACTTCAGTCAGATTCTGAACCTCGGACATCTGGAATACTGTTACAGTTCTACTACCAATTATATCCCAAGGCCATCCTTGTATGCAACCTAGTGCTCACTAACATAACCACTCATCACCCATCTGAAGTGTGGCATTTAGTTTTTTCTACCCTTAGCTTGTATGAAGTTTTAAAAAGGATGCCAAATATAATGTTGGTTAGTGCTTCTAAGTGTATGACAGCTCACAAAAGTCCACACTTCTAAGTCATAAATAGGAAAATTGGCACTGTTAGATTTATCTGTAGTTTATAATTTATTTGTTAACTTGGTGAGTGAACTGAGGCATAATGTCTAATGTATTCCTCTGTTAACTTGGTAAATATACTGATTCACCGTTGACATTTTCCATTCATGAACTAACTTTTTTTTGAACAGCACTTTTGACACGGTTTCCTTTTCTGTTCACTCCTACTCAGGAATTTTGACAGTTCCTTGAGAAATAAAAAAAAATAAGTGACAGTCGTAAGCTTTATGTTTTATACCATAGTTATTTTAAGCAATTTGCAAATGACCTGGCAACAGTTTCAGTGGATCTTGTTGAAATTCTAACTATTTTTCTCAATGAATATTATGATTATTCCAGAATACTCATAATTCTCCCACTCTGAGCTATGCTCATTTTCAAATTTTGGTTTGTTACTATTTGTAAGACCGACACAGTGACCAATTCAATTGTCAAGTTGTAACCACACACACCTGTAGCAGTAAAAAACACACTGCTGGCGTCAGCTGTCAAACACATATGCATCAGGTAGGTGTCCCTGTGTCTGTTTTCTTAGGTAGGAGTGAATAGAAAAGGATGTAGCAGTGTAGGCTGGAAAGTAGTATTGACATTAACTTGGACTGAAAAGTGTGCACATTGCTAGGGGCAATGATAGTATGCATTATACTGCATTTACAGAGAAATACATTGAGTAACATCAGAAAATGTGTAGTTGAAATTTCACTGGCTGTGCATACTAATGCAACCTCAGGAAAAGTAGAAGGCAACATGCCAGTCTGAGAGGTAACAAGATTCACAGCTGCATTATTATATAATGATCTGTCTGAAATAAGAGTATTATTTGGTGGATAATGAGAGCATTTGCTTGCAGACATATCAACAGTAGTGAGTAGCCAATATGAATTCTAATAGAGCAGAACAGTCATCCGCGGTGGTGCAGTGGTAGCGTTGCCTCACAGCAAGAGGTTCTCCCGTTTGATTTTCGGCTGGAGTGTGGGGAGTGCCTTCTGTGTGGAGTCTGCATGTCTTCCCCACAGGTCAAGTGGCGTTCCGAAAGACATGCGTGAATTGGCGTGCCTTCGTTGAAGGTTGGGCGTCAAGCTGGCTACTCGGCACTGTGAAAATCTACTGCCAATCATTAGCAGACCGGAGTTCCGCTGTGGTGACCCCTAACCGGGAAAAGCCAAAAGACAAACAACAACAGTTTCTGGAATACTTAGACTTCTGCATGTTAAGGGCTGATACAAGCATTTTGTAATATTATTTACTATGAAAGTGCTATTCAGATGACATGAATAAGAAGAGAGATGAGGGAGCACTTTTTCTGGTGCACTATGCATACAGTTCTGTCTGATGTCTATTGTAATGCATAGGCTAATTAACTAATCCTTGCAGGGCAGGAAATGTGATATTGTGGCTTACTAAGGAAGGGAAAATGGGCGGAGTAACTTGAGAAGGAACTGAAGAACACAAAAGCAGTAGCTCCCAAAAAGCCTGTTATCTCAGCACTGACTTGATATTTCTGGATGATTTTTTTATAGAATGTGTAACTATACCTCCCAACTTCTTAGTGCAAACAATCTGGACAAGCCCTGACAAAATGGGGGAGGGGGACAAAGGCCCAAAAAATAGGAACAGGTTTTAAATATTGCTCTTATAAACTTAGAAGGTTGCTAGAGTAATTGGGTCTGTGTTAACATACATTTTCTGAGGGATTTGAAGTCTGAAACCAAATGTATTTCATCATTTAGTGATGTATGTCATTATTTAAGGACTTCAGTTCTCAGATCATCCCAGTGATTTACCACAAAACCACAAATTTTATGATGAATAGACCCAAAATATTAGGCAAATATTTGGACATTTTGAGAGGTATGTGTGTAACAGTCCAACCATGGGCATTATAATCTCAACAACTGTGCCATCACAGTGCACTATGGGGAAGATTTAACTTCAGAAGAAAGCAAGCTCTGATCACATGTCAGCCCCCAGAAGGACACCGAGGGTTACAAACACAAGAAATTTAATAGCGGCTACTACTTTCTAATGAATACAGGTTTCCCTGTAATGGTTCTTTAACAAGTTCATCTTCCTGGCAGTTCCACACTGAAAGGATGTGTCATACATTCATTACAACAGAGCCTGAGCACTGGTCAGTGTTATAAACTGACTAGCCATATGTCTCAACTCTCATGGGTTTTCTGTGATGCATTTATTTAGAGGTACACAAGTCATACACCCTTCTGCACATACCCCATGTTTTAAGCAAGCTCTACTGTTAACACCAGCAGTAGAGAATGTAGCTAGTTAGTCCAGCTCATCAACAATAACATAATTTGAATTTTAACAAAAAACATTCATTCATCCATAAAACACTGAATTAGTGAATAAACTGTACTGCCACTTCTGGCTTTTTGTCATGTATTTCCTGTTTCTGAAAGGAGCTCAAACTGCATGCAAGGATTAGCAGATGAATTAGGAAAAATACAAAAGTAGGCACAAGCCGTGGGCTGCAATCAACAAAAACATGCAGCTCTGAAAGAGACTCATTCATTCATTTTTTTATAAACTCATAATGAATGAATGAGCTGCAATATTTTCCAGATGTTTGTTCAAGAAAGGATGAAAATCCAGTAAATAATACAACTCATTAACTCATTATCCTAGCAAGAAATGCAAGTACTATTCGGGTGCTTATACCCAATGAGTACTAGAATTACTTTCAGGGATAAGCTGTATGTTTTGGTGGTTATGGAGTGTCAGGTAGAGAGATAAACAACATTTTGCTTTAGTTTTGTCAGAATTAATGAATACTTACTTATGGGCTAAAGAATATCATTCATTAAAAAAATGAATGAACGAATGAACGAATGAATGAATGAATGAGGAACTTAAACTTTACTGGCATGTACATTTCCTAAAGGTAGGAAGGTAAGTGTTCAGATTCTATGGCATACGTATGTCAAGAAAAACTACATTGTATTTACTGTATATATGTGTGTGTGTGTGTGTGTGTGTGTGTGTGTGTGTGTGTTTGTGTGTGTGTGTGTGTGTGTGTGTCTAGATACAAGCATACATTCATATACATGAGGACACATACACACACAAACGTGCGCTTCATCTCATGGACAGACATGGTGACCAGTATATATTACTAATAATAGGTATATCATAAACTGTGATGCTGTGCAAAGTGCAAAAGAAATCTTAGTCAAGTCAATATAAATTAATCATATCATTACTGACAGCAAGCAAACGTTTTGAGTTGTTATACGTTAATGAAATAAACTAGATCAAGAAATAAGGCAGTGATATAAACAATAAAAATTGATATGCCAAATGCTGTCTCCCAGCTTACACACAATTTTTGGTGGTACATTATTTTGGGAACAGATACTCACTAGGAAGAAAACTACAGAAGTCACACTGCACATAAGCACACTGTGCGACTGTATCTGAGACTGAAAAAGATAAATGTTTGAGCCAGCTGTTCATTTTACACAGACTGGCGAAGCTTTTACTTGTTTCATTGGATGTATCTTTCCATTTCCATTCATAGTTAAAATTCAGAACACAAGTCTGTGCTACAAAGCAATACTGTGTTTACAGAGGGAAGTATTTGATGAAGTGGACATTTCTGGGGGTGCAGTCACCATGCTTGGGAAAGTCTCCTTTCCTCAACTTGCAGTGTGACCTCAGAGTTCAAGGTAGCAAATAGGGCAGATCAGGGGATGGAGTGTTGTACTAGGGATCATAAGGTTTCTATATTCAATAAAAAAAATGTCTTTTTTTTTTTTAAATGTTTTTGCTTGTATGTTTACTTTCATACAGACAATTTTGTCTCACGTCTGTGTGCAGTATATTTCATTTTCAATTGTTTTGTCTCAGACAGTACAGTGTCACTGTATTTGTTTTCACTTGACATAGGCCCCAGTTCTTATTACATATGCATGATTACTGTGATGTTCTTTTGCAATCTGCAGTAACGTAACATTATGAAACAACATTCACAATTTAGAGGTCTACAGTATTTGAGTTCTGCACACTGGCAAACCGACTAATGGGGGAGGTTACCTGTTTCAAAGAATGCACAGCAATGATTCTCACCAACAATAGACAACAAGTCAACAAAACTAATGAACTATTGAACAAGGAATTTCATAAGTCCATAGGTTCAAACTAGGTAATCAGTCAAAAAATCATTTGGAGTCTAGCCATAGCATGTTACTTACTACTGCTGTCCAAAGAAAGTGAGGGGCCTGACCTAGGGTAAATTTACAGATGGGTAACTCTAAGTTCTTTATTGACATAAGTAAACTGCAGTGGCTAGGCCAAGATATTTCAAATTTATTTTATGTCTTCTATCATAAGATACATGGCATATGCAGAGGATAATAATGTTAGTCTGTGCCAAATGGTAAATCTTCCATCGTATTTGGTGAAAAGCTCCTCCTTCTTTATTATAAATTCAATAGCATTTTCATATATGTGTGTGTGTGTGTGTGTGTGTGTGTGTGTGTGTGTGTGTGTGTGTGTATATATGTATATATATATATATATATATATATATATATATATATATATATATATATATATATATATATATATATATATATACACAAAACAGAACTAAATATAAAAGGAAACAAGGAAACAACTGCAACACATAACATGATAAGATGAATCCACCTTAAGGAAGAACTTTTAATTAACACTAAAAAAGAGAAAGGATGCAGATAGCCATACAAATTTCAGAATCTCTTTCCCAGCAAAACCAAAGAACTTAAAAATATATGCTGCAACTTGCGGGCTGTTTATATACACTGAAGACCAGCTGTTATTTCTGAATTTGCAAAGTTAATTAAAAATGACCATCAGTGTTTCTTTTAATAGGCATTCATTTATCCTCTTTGTTCTAAGAAGGATTAGTATAGCTTTTGACAAAGAGAACCACAACACACATTTCTTAATGATATTCCTTTGCAAGTCATACTGTTGTAACTAGGCAAAAGACTGCTTTAATTGTACTCAAAACGTTACTCTGACACTGACTCCAGATGAAAAAGTTCAGTGTATATGCATGGTCTTCCATCAAAGAGTGGCCAGGTGCCTGTTAATAGGTTGATAGGTAAATACTAGGCTATTAATCAGGAGGGACATTTACAGCCTATCCACAATATTCCCAATCATGAACACCAAATGACACGAATAATTAATACTCAGTTACAACCTGCCTCACTGAGGGCTTGACAGGCAGACCCTGGGTGTGTTTAATACCTAGCTTTGACTCCTTTCAATGAGAGCTTGAGGAGCCAGACCCACGGTATATTTATGACTGCCCATCCATAAGTCCAGGTTACATTTAAAGAGGGTCAGGGAATTAGTTTGTTTTACACCCAAGATAACCATATGCCATAAACGAGAGATTCTCTGTTGGAGATGTCTGTTTTACCAGAAGGTCCTATTTATATTTCGGTCAAAATTTAAATCTCTTTAGTAGATGTTTAGGGTGTTATTTGTTTTGTGGATATGCAAAAGGGCAAGTACAACTGCAGAAATGTAGCTGGCTCAACCAGTGCCCTGTGCCAGTACCGTGAGCCAGCACCCCACCCACTTAGCTCTCCAAGTAAACAGCAAAAAAAAAAAAGTACTTTACTGTATTAAGCTGATTGCTGTATTATAGGCCTGTTACAGATCCATGTATCCCCCAGCTCTTCCATTGAAGACGAAAAGCAAAAAAACAAAAAAATAAAAAAGAAAAAACAGACGTTCCTTCCACAACACCGCAAAAGAAGAAAAACAAGCCATAAAAATAATAAATAACCACTGAAAAAATGGCTAAAAAAACTGTGTGTCTCAAAACAAGACTGAATGCATACAGCAAAAGCATTTATACAGATTATTGTCTCATGACATAATTGACTAATTAGTGTTTAATTCACTTGCATTTTAAATAAACTTTAACATTTTCTTCATCATTAAGCCCTGGAGAGTTGCAGGTATCCAATTTTACTTGCCAGCAGTACTCTCTTCAGTCTGGCTCATCTTATGCATGAAATATATTATTAAAATTATTAACTTGACCTAAAACTCTAAACCTTAATGAAATCTAACATCCACTACTCGAACATGACTATTGATAATTTTGAGGTTAAGTTCTGTACATTACAAGACAAACTGATTAAAGAAAAGGAGTTATTAAAAAAAGGGAAAACTCAAAATGTTCAAAAGAGTTTGAGCAGACTATGAAAGGGGCGCGGCCTATGGTAAATGTGATCTTCGGGAAGATACTTCACTTGAACACAGTTGTTAAGGTGGAGATAGTAACAGAATTTCATTATTTGATAATGGCGGCCAATCTGTAGCTAGAAGATCAGAGAGATTTGCTCAGAAAGATATATATATATATATATATATATATATATATATAGAGAGAGAGAGAGAGAGAGAGAGAAATAATGCCAGTAGAAGTTTATCAAGATACTGGTACAGGGAAGAGAACATGGGCTCAAGTAGTGACATCTCCGACAACAGGACAAGGAAGAAATGGTAATCAGCAAAATAGAAACCAAAGGTGGAGTGGTTGGAAGGCAATACAAGGAAATGAGAGGTATGTCTTATGGATATGATTTCATAATAGTGAACTTGTCATCAGTAGTTTTACACTATGACTTGGTTTAATATAAAATATGATAAGAACAACACCCAGTAGCTGGGTCTGCCTCACATTTTGAAAAAAGGATGGGCTTTTCTTCCTTGAACAAGTTGTTAAATTGTCTGCATGATTATGTCAGGAAGTTGAACTTAAAATTCTTTTTTACAGATAATGTGAAAGTTAGTTTTGGTTTCCGCAAACTGTGTTTTGATTCCACCTCTGTGACCTAAATTAGAGGCATTTTTGAATATTACTGAAAGTCAATTAAAAGATTTGTTCAGTTGCAAACTAGAACATAAGTATTATAATCTATCTTTCAAAGAAAGAATAGCTTTTTATCAGTTAGTGAGCAATGAGAATATTACTGTCACTAAGGCAGACAAAAGCAATGCCTTGGTTGTCTTAGACAGGAAATTTAATAATAAGATGCAAATTATGCTGTCTGATAATAAGTTTTACAAGTCAATTCATTTTTCTGACTTGAAAATGGCATATGCTGTAGTGGATTCTTTCACAGAAGTATGGTTGTGTGATGGAGTTACTGGCAATGAAGTAGCACAATTATTAACCATTAAAAATCTGAAAACAGTTGGAAGTGGAGGAATCAAAACTGAAGCCATGGCCATTTATGTTGAAAAGCTGTTGCAGAAAGTTGTGGAAAAGAGTACTTCTTTTCTAAAAGATACTTCTAATTTTATGCAAAAGCTGGAAGAAGTGGTTGTGACTGAATTGGATTATTTAGTCACCATGTACATGCAGTCTCTTTGTACTGTTATACCTAATGGATTGTGAATGGATTTTGTTAGATTTGAATTGTTGCATTCAGATCTTTTCACTGAAAGTACTATTCATTTGATTATGGAAATCGTAGACGTTATACTAAATTATAACTTTTTTGAGTTTAATTTGACATTTTTCAACAGGTGAATGGGATAGCCATGGGTGCAGCTATGGCCCCTAGCTATGTGAATGTAAAGTGAGTGGGAAAGAGAATATATTTATAATAGTGCGTTTTTTTTAACAATATTGTTTTTATAAGCGCTTTATTGATGACATTCTTTTTGATTTGGAGAGGAGAAATTAATGTTTATGACTCATTTTTAAAATATGTTAATAATGTGAGTACATATTTGAAATTTACATCCAATTATCCTTGCATTTTTTTAAATGTTGTGGTTTCAAGACAGAATAATAAGTTATAAACCAAACTATTTAAGAAGAAAGTACAGAATAATGCTTATCTTTGTTATGATAACATGAATTCGAGTAGAATGAAGGATAATATTGTTAAACGGCAATGAATGAAAGTCAACAGTTTAACTAAACATGATAACGATGGTGACAGCCCTATGTTACAGCATTTTGGCTAGAGGTTATCCAGAGAAGGTGGTCAAACAAAACTTTGAAGAAGTTAAACATATAAGGAAGGAAGGTGTAAAGAGAGGGTTTCAAATGACATCTAATAATAGCAATTTTAGTATGGGTTTGTTGGAGAAGAACAACATACATGAAAAAGCTACAAAAATATTATTAAAGACAATTGGAGATTTCATAGTGGCTTACTGATATTAGAAAGATAGTGTGTAAAGGACCCATATTTGTTAACAAAGGGGGAAGAAATTTTAAGGATTTCTTTCAAACTAGGTCAAATGCTAACGTTGATAAGAAGGATAATAGAAAAGGAATGTTTAAGCGCTTCAACTGTAATTATTGTCAGTATTTATACACTTATTCAGCTGAAGCAGTTATCAATGGTAAAAAATAAGGATCACTGGATATTTTAGATGGAAATCAAGATTTGTAGTTTATTTGGCTTTTTACTTGTCCTGTCCAGCCTTCTATGTTGCCAGGACAATGAAAGAATTATATTGTAGAATCTATAGGTTCACAGATAGGTACTAGGCTATCGGCCCAAGGGCCTAAGTAAGCCTAGCCAACAAGGCTCCCTGGCTTACACCACCCAAGAAAGTTAATTTCCTGTGCCTCTGTTGAGCAGAGCCACAGAAGTGATCCCCGGGGTGTATTTCCTATTTCCCATCTACTCAAGATTTTTCATGAAGAGTGCTAATGAGGAACTTTGCTTGACTTAAATGGGTAGCTTGTTCCAGAGTATAGGAAGTCTCTGGGACATGAATCTATCCCTCCAGCATATCCTGTTTATTGTGGTGACAAGGTTTAGGTCCCTAGAGCGTGTATCTCGGAGGGATTGGGATTTCTTTAGTTATAGCATGTCCAACAGCTCTGGGTTTAACATAGCTTTATATGTTAGGCAGAGATCTCCTCAGAGTAGGTGATATGCTACAGAGTAAAGCTGGAGTTTTTTAAGACAGTCGATGTAGGGCATCTGTTTGAGGCCAGTAATCCTTTTTGTGAGGTACTTCTGTGGCCTTTCCAGCTGCTGCAGATGTCTTGTGAAGTAGATTCCAAAAGGGACGTTTTACTCTATAATGGGTCTAATGAGTGCCGAGTAAAGCAGGAACAATGACCTCTTTTTTTCCTGGATGAGAACCCTTTTATGATGAGGTGTGCCACACAGAAGGATTTCCTGACTACTGTGGTGATGTGATTATCAAAGGAGAGACTACTGTCCACTTGGGTCCCACAGTCTCTTATCACACATTCGGTGTTAAGTAGACTGCCATTTATGTGGTAGTTCATAGGTACAGAGTTTTTCCCAAAGGGGATAATAATGCACTTTTTGGCATTGAGCTTGAGGCCATGGCTCTAACACCAGGCATCTGTCTCAGTGAGGCCCTTCTGTAGGATGTCCACATCATTTGGGGACTCGACTATAGCTCCTAGCTTGCAGTCATCTGTGAACCTTATTAGCCAGAGGCCTTCTGTGTTAACCTGTACTGTAGATACCAAACAGGAGAGGTCCCAGGACTGAACCCTGTGGTACTCCACTTGTCACTGGTTTGAAGTCAGATTTGGAGTTTGCAACTTTTACAGTGTGGGTTCTGTCAGTGAGCCAGTTGGCAACCCATCTTGTGATGTAGGGATTTATACCTAGTTTAGTGAGTTTAGCTATAACTCCAGAATGGGGGAGGGTGTTGAAAGCCTTGGTGACGTCAAGATAGGCTGTGTGAACCACCTTACCCTTGTCTACGGCTTTGGTGACTACCACAAAGACGTTGATCAGGTTCAGAAGGCATGATCTGCCTTTCACAAACCCCAACTTGGTGGGGTCCAGAGTTTGGAGATTACCAATGTCTTTGTTTATGAGTTCCATGGTGATACATTCCATGGCCTTGCAGACCAGGCTCGTCAGGCTACTAGGGGGATAGTTCCCAGGATCAGTGGGGGCTCCCCCTTTGTGGAGTGGGATAACTGCTGCTGTGCGCCATTCAGTGGGCACAAAGCCTGATGTGAGACTATGATTGAACATGGTGCTTAGGTGGGGGGCCAGTTCATCCTGAAGTTTTTGTAAAACACAGCCTGGGATATTGTCTGGTCCCATGGATGCTGTATTTTCGATTTTAGAGAGTGCAGATTTTACCTGTATAGATGTGATTACAGGGACTCTGCATTCTTCCTGTATAGATATGGGCCCTTTAGGGGGTAAGAGGGGGGTAAAGTTAGCACCGAACCTATCTGTCAGGATGTTGCCAATTTCAGTTGGTTCTGTAATTTTCGTGCAGTTGTGCTGTAACTCAGAGCAGATCTTGGTGTTACCAGTGAGATTCTGAAAATAGCTATAGAATGCTTTATGGTTGCCCTTAGAAACAGTGGCAATTTTGTTTTTGGAGCTAGTTTTGGGGGATCTTATAAGGGATCTCAGCTTCTTAATGAGGCTGAACAGGGAGCTCCTCAATTCATGGGATTTTACTCTCTTTTGCAACAGTTTCTTCCTTCTGTTGTAGAGTTTGTTTATGGCAGGGGACCACCAGATTGGCTTCCTTTTTTTGAAGGATAGTATCTTGGTTCTGTGTGGGATAGCATGATCCATGCACTAGTGTAAGTGCTTATAGAGTGTATTTGTGTAGGATTCAGCAGTCATAACTGTATTGTCCATCTGCATGGGTGTCATGAAGTTCGCCACTTCTGTCTTAAGAAGCATGAAGTTGGCTTTGGAGAAATTTTTTACCATGGTTTCCTTAATGGTGGGTGGGGGCAGGATGTGGATATCTAGGGTGATTACTTATGGTTGGATCTGACCAATGAGGAGTTGACTTCAGGTGTGGAACACTGGTCACTCATGTTGGTAATAACAAGGTCTAGTATATTGTTGCCCCTGGTGGGGGTGTGGATAAGTTGAGTCAGGGCATTGGAATTTATGAATTCCAGACAGCGTTGAGTGAAGGAGTTGGTATATGACTAGTTTTCCCAGTTAATTGTGGGGTAGTTGAAATCACCCATTATTAGGGTGTTTGGTTGAACCCTAATATTTTGTAGTATATCAAGAAAAGAAGAGTGGGAATCCTGGGGCATGGTGGGGGATCTGTAGCAAGCTACAATTTGGCTTGCAGTTTTGCCCAGAGTTAGTTGCACTTAGATAACCTCGGATGCATTATGCTGCGCAACTAGCCTGGATGTGTAGATATCCTTAATGAATATGGACACACCTCCACCTTTAGTGTTCTGGTCCAGGTTAGATGGTCGAAAAGTGTGGTATGAGTTATAGTCTGGTAATGCAGGGGTGCTCTCTAGATCCTTGAAACAGGTCTCAGTCACTGCACAGATATCGATGTTCTCCATT
Source organism: Protopterus annectens (assembly GCF_019279795.1). Classification (NCBI taxonomy): domain Eukaryota; kingdom Metazoa; phylum Chordata; order Ceratodontiformes; family Protopteridae; genus Protopterus; species Protopterus annectens. Next base: position 1,056,563,749 of record NC_056739.1, read on the forward strand.
TTACTGAGTGCCTCGAGTGAGAGCATTTTGAGATTTAGACTTCTAGCATTGAGTAGCATTACCCTCTGTTTTTGCTTGCCTGTTCCTGTTACGGTGGTGAATTTGTCATTTGAAACTTGCCTAAAAAAGGCACTATAGGGGGGCAAAAGCCTTAGCCAGTATCCAGAATCCCAGGGGCGACAGGTGCAGGCCATTTCTGGCAAAGCATCATGGTCTGTCGACCATGTTGTCCCAGGCAGACAGATACTGGATCCCCTTAGAATGACACAAGAAGCTTAGCCAATTGCTGAAGTCAATCATTTTGTCCTTGTACTGCGGTATCATTCTGGGTGATGGCAGGATGCTACTCAGGGCTAGGGTCATACCTGCCTGGGCTACAAGATTGGAGAGCTCTTCCATGTCTCTTTTCATGTAGTCCAGGGAGGTACATCTCAGGTCATTCACACCAACATGGGCAATGACAGAATAATTTTTGTACTTGTTGTGGAGTGACCTGAGTGCATGAGTTATGTTGTGGATCCTGGCACCTGACAGGCAGCTGACAGTAACCTTCTCCTTGTTTAGCCTGGTGAGTGGGACATCAGTGTGCCTGACTATAGAGTCACCTATGACTAGTGTGTTGGGTATGTTGGTTTGCCTCATGGGCTGTGGTTTATTGGCACACTGAATCTGTGGGCTGTGTGACATTTGGGTTGTGTTGGGGGGGGGTGGAGGTTGCTTGCATTTCTGCTTTGGAGGTCTCTGTTGCTTGAGCAGATTATTATTGAAAGCCTCTGCAAATAGGACATGCTGGCGGGACAGATTCATAACCCAGAGGCTCCCTTCACTCTGGAATAAAATCCCAGTCCAGGTTAGGCAGAGTCCTCATTGACTCTCTTCAAGAGGAATCTTGATGAGTGGATGGGAGATCGTAGGTTTACCCCGGGTATCACTTCTGTGTCACTGTTAGACAGAGGCACAGTATACTAACCTCGAAAAAGGGCATAGCAAAATTAATTTAAAATTGGTGGCGAAAGCCAAACACACTCTTGCTAGGCTTATAAATGCCCTAGGGCAGATAGCCTAGTATGAACCTATGAACCTAAATGTTTTTGTGTTCCTATGTGTGGATTTTGGTGGTGTAGGTTTAGTAGGACTATGTGATGAGTGTGGTGTGGTGCAAGTGTTTACCTTCTCCTCTTGACTGTCAAGTTCAGTCTTGGTTGGAGAGAGCTTTACCTCCAGTTTGGCTAGATAAGTGCATCTCTCACAGGTTGTGGTGTTGGGTGGTAGGAGGAGAGGGTTGTCTGTGTACATGAGGCAATTGCTACATTGCCTCAAGATACCCAGATTCATCGGATAGACAGGAGAGAACACTGGGAGCTGACCCTTGGAAAGGCCTGAATAAAAAACTACTTTCCTCTAGACAAGTGAGGAAAGTGAGTATAAGAGCTGTTTTTCTCTAAACAAGTGAGGAAAGTAAGTACAAAAACTGTTTTCCTCTAGGTAAAGAGGAAGGTTGAGTCCTGTAGTAATTTGTAGCTTATTTAGTGCTAACAACAAGTTCTGAACAAGTGCTGAGCACAACTAAGCAAATTCAAGTGCTAAAACTAAGAATCTGTACCTAGATCTTGTGGTAGATAGGCTACCTAGTGCTTACCACTCCCACTGATAAGCTAGAATGCTTCCCTCCAACACAAAAAGGCTTGGGGGCTCAGAAGCTTACAAAAAGTCCTGGATACAGGACATCTGTATCTGGACTAGACTAGTTACAGGAAAGGTGGAAACAAGCACAAACGCAGGCTTTTAAACCAGAAAGTTGAAAGAGATGGAAAAACTGCCCAAACGGCCAATAAAATACAATTTCTGGGCTAGAAACCACTCTTGTGGTAGATAGGCTACCCAGTGCTTACCACTCCCACTAATAAGCTAGAAGGCTTCCCTCCATCACAGAAAGGCTTGCGGGGCTCAGAAGCTTACAGACAGTCCTGGATACAGCAAAGCTGTATCTGGACTAGACTAGTTACAGGAAAGATGGGAAACAAGTGCAAATGCTGGCTTTTAAACCAGTAAGTTGAAAGAGATGGAAAAACTGCCAAACAGCCAATAAACTACAATTTCTGGGCCAGAAACCACTCTTGTGGTAGATAGGCTACCCTCCCACTGATAAGCTAGAAGGCTTCCCTCTAACACAGAAAGACTTGGGGGGGGGGGCTCAGAAGCTTACAAACAGTCCTGGATACAGCAAATCTGTATCTAGACTAGACTAGTTACAGAAAAGGTGGGAACAAGCACAAACGTGGGATTTTAAACCAGAAGGTTGAAAGAGATGGAAAAACTGCCAAACGGCTAATATACTACAATTTACATATACATGCTATCACTGTAGGAGATAGTAACAATGCACTTAGTAAACATTACTCAAGTAGTGGATATAAGATTTCATTAAGCTTTATAGTTTTAGATCAAGTGAATTTGATGCAAAAGATGAGTTAGACTGGACAGAGTACTGCTATCAAGTGAAATTGGATGCCTGCAATTCTCCAGGGCTTAATGATAAAGAAAATGTTAAAGTTTATTTAAAATGTGAGAGAATTAAACACTAATTAGTCAATTAAGTCATGTGATAGTAATCTGTATAATGTTTGATTTTGTTGTGTGCATTCAGTTGGGAGAAGTCTTGTTTGAAGGCAAAAACACTTACTGGATGTTGTTATCCTATTTTATATTAAATTCTCACAGTTTTTTAGCCATTTTTTAGAAGATTTTCATTGTAGCCAGGTGTTCAGATGCATAACCCCCCCCTCCTGCTCAGCCATTCAGGTAACATTTCTGTGTCCTGTCCCTAAGACTAATCCGATGCATTGAAAACCTGAGTGCTTCAGTGGTCCATATTTGGTCTAAGACATAAAATGTAGTTTATCTTATCTTATTCCATTACTGTAGATTTTAACTCTATTACACTGTGAATAGACTCAAACAGTCAATGGAAAACCATTCAGAAATAGACTGTATTAAATTTTTACAAGTTTAGCAAATATGATAAATTAGAAGTATATAACAATCCTTTCATCTGAATTATAAAATTTACCTTGGAAATTAATTTCTGTCTTTAGACACTGCATATATGAGATTGATTTTAATACAGTTAAGAAATATGTTTTTAAAACCCCATAAATATCAAGATGGAATTTTTTTGTGTTTTCCCATTGCAAACACCTATAGATTTAAAAGAAACTCAGAATAATGTTAAAATTAATTTACTAAAAAGGAATGGATTAGCATTAAGGTCTGATTGCCTTGAAAGAGGAAAAGCTACATCAAAAGAATATTTAATGAAAGATTATAAGTTGGATGAATCTGTTAACAAGTTAATTATCCATTAGTAAGAAATTAAATTAATTTGTAAGCAATATGAGTGAAGAGGAACAGAGCACTATTCCCCATTATATAAATATATAAAAGCTATCATTTAAGGTAAATTGACCTACAATGGAAGCTTGTCTAAGTTATATAAGTTAATTATAAATAATAATGACATTTTTGATGCAAAATTCTGGAACTTTTTAGATAGTAATGGATTAAGTGACTCAGCAGATGTTAAGAATAAAACTTTGTTACTTAAATCAGTTAGTCAAATGTCTTCAAGATTATACTAGAAAGTTTTTATGTGGAAATATATACAGAGAATGTTTGTTACTCCCTATAAAATCTCTAAGCTTAGTAAAATGACTTCTTCAGTTTGCAGGCTATATAGTAAAGATGTAAAAGCTAAGCGGACACATGTTTAGGGAATGTGAAAAATTAAATGTATATTGGGATGAGATAAAGGGTTATGTTCTGATAATTGTTCTTTAACTAGACCAATAATACTAATGAATGTTCCACTTCTTCTATCTGTAAAAGCCAAACAGCAAAATACATTTTGGAGTCTTTTAGCAATAGCTAGAAAAGTTATTACAAAAAAATTGGAAATCAAACTCAGCTCCTACAGTCAAATAATTTTTACATTTAACAGCAATGCTATATAAAAGTGAAAAAGAAGTGATCAAAATAAGAATTATAAATCATACTAAGACTTTCAGTGGTCGTGATAGCCTTGAAACGTTGCTATTGAAATATCAAGTCTCACTGTGTTAACTGTATAAGATTGCCTTAATGATTCAATGTATTCCTAACAATGTATAACAGTATGCGATACTGGATTTCTTCTTTTTCTGTGTATATGCTGTACATATGTTAGATCAATAAAAATTTTCTTAAGACAATTCCACAGCCAGTCAAGTAAATCATTGACAGTACAAGGTTTGCTTAAAGATAACAGTACTTCAAGTGCCGGCAAAAAAAGCACTTGACAAAGTATAGTGTTCTTGACAAAAGGGCTGTTGTTCATTCATCTGTAACATAACTGGGCGAAAACAGTTCACCGTCTGTAAGATTGTGACTGCATGTGAGGCTACTACATAAGGGGATTGTATACCTTAATCAGCAGTTTCATTATTTAATACATTCTGAACACTGAAGGCTGTTAATAGAAATTCAGAGCAGCATGTCAGTCTGGCCACTGATTTTCAATGCCTCGCAGATAGAAACGCAGACAGCACTGCTTACTTAGAAGGTGGTCCCATTTTTCCAGGTTTTCTTTATCTGACTGCAGCTGAAGCTTATCACTGACCCACTGTCACTATTCCAATATCACTTAAGCCACCAATGTCAGCCTACTACTAGTTCCTATGTGCATTTAACAGCACCTTTTGAGCAAGTGCCATGCTTTGTTCTTTCTACTCCTCTGGTCGTTAACAGCAGTTCCACTGCCAAGTATTCAGTGGTCTTTATGTACATGGTACTAGTACTGCTTTCATATTACAAGACAGCGGGTGAACTGTCTTTTAGCTACTGATAATGCTTCATGCATCATCAGTGATGGCTTTTCTGTTTACTTATTAAACAATCAATCAGAAATCTTTATGTTTAAGGAAAGTATTTACTGTGGTTCACTGAGTGATCAAGAAGTGAATCAACAATTCTGTCCTTGACCAAAAGATCCAGGCACGAAAACAGCAGATGTTTACATGGTGGAGATATATCGCCTTGCTGGAGATATATCGCCTTGCTGGAGATATATCGCCTTGCTGGAGATATATCGCCTTGCTGGAGATATATCGCCTTGCTGGAGTTTCTTTGCTCTTCCCTGCTATTTTTTGCACTTTTCAGAGCACCTCACTACTTGCTGGAGGTTGTGAAACCAGTGAGATTAGAATTCCCAGTGATACTTAAATAGTAATGTCTACATTTCCTGTCCTTGGGGCACACCTTCAGCATGTCACTGTAGTACTTCCTTTAACCACCAAAACATCATGAACCATCACTGAGCTGCAAGAACAGAATCTGTTCTGCAAGTTAAGAATTAGACACCTAGGAGTTAAGAATCAGACACCCGATTGTTGTTCCCAGTCGAGCAGAACAGATATCTAGGAATGTTTGTCTCAGTATTGGTGACAATTGCATCACAGATTTGTGTTAATATGGTGATCTTCCCACTTGTAGTGGAGGATTTTCTAGACCTGTGATTGGTCCTTTGGTGGCACAAAGGTGCAGCACTTAGCACTGCTGCCTCACAACACTTGGTTCTACAGTTCATTTCTCATCCTGAGTGCCTTCTGTAAGGACTCTGCACAGCTCCCCTGTGGGTTTTCATTAGGTTTTCAGGTTCCCTCCAACATCACAGAACCATGCTGTAGATGGAATTCTCCTCTAATCTGCTTGCAGGTGAGTACATCAATTGCGTTTTAATGAGTTCGTTAGTGTAAGTGTGTGTCCTGTAATTAACTGGCACCTCAGCCAAGATTGGTTTCTCTGTCTTATATCCACTGAGTGTTTGCACAGGATGCATATCCCATGTGATCCTAAAGTGTGGGAGGGTGGCCTAATGGTTAAGGTGTTTGCCTTACAAACACAAAGTGCAGGGTTTGAGACTCACAAGGGATAATTGGCTAGGCTTAAAATGACTCACAAGGGCAGTTAGCTTAGTATTAATCTATGAACCTATGAACCTAAGTGGATGAACAGGGTAGCTGGAGAATGAAT